>NW_024704746.1:68618474-68851513 GCF_018977255.1 Callorhinchus milii
ACACACACCCCCACACACACACACAGACACTCACACAGACACACACACACAGACACTCCACCCCCCCCCCCCACACACACACACAGACACTCACACAGACACACACACACACACCAGACACTCACCCCCCCCCCCCACACACACACACCACACACACACACACACCGACACTCACACAGACACACACACACAGACACTCACACAGACACACACACACAGACACTCACACCCCCCCACACACACACCCCACACACACACACAGACACTCACACCCCCCCCCACACACACACACACACCCCACACACACACACAGATACTCACACAGACACACACACACAGACACTCACACCCCCCCCCCCACCACACACACCACCCCACACACACACACAGACACTCACACCCCCCCCCACACACACACTTCACACAGACATAGACACACACCCCACACACACCCCCCCCCCCCCCCACACACCCCACACACCCCACACACACACACCCCACACACACACACACAGACACTCACACGCCCCCCACACACACTCACACAGACACTCACACACACACCCCACACACACACACAGACACTCACACGCCCCCCCACACACACACTCACACAGACATAGACACACACCCCACACACACACCCCACCCCCACCCCCCCCACACACCCCCCACACACACACACACCCACACACACACAGACACTCACACAGACACACACACACAGACACTCACACCCCCCCCCACACACACACACACACCCCACACACACACACAGACACTCACACAGACACACACACACAGACACTCACACCCCCCCCACACACACACTCACACAGACATAGACACACACCCCACACACACACACACACACACCCCCACACACACAGACACTCACACAGACACACACACACAGACACTCACACCCCCCCACACACACACACTCACACAGACATAGACACACCCCACACACACCCCCCACCCACCCCCCCACATACACCCCCCACACACACACACTCACACACACAGACACACTCACACAGACACACACACACAGACACTCACACCCCCCCCCCACACACACACACATACACACACTCACACAGACATAGACACACACACAAACACAGACACACACTCACACAGTCACACAGACACACACTGTCACACACTCACACAGACACAGACGCACATACAGACACACACTCACACTCACACACACTCTCACACAGACACACACACACACTCACACACACACAGACACAGGCAACACACACTCTCACACAGACACACACACACACAGACACACACACACACTCACACACACACAGACACAGGCAACACACACTCTCACACAGACACACAGACACAGACACACACTCACACTCACACACACTCTCACACAGACACACACACACACTCACACACACAGACACAGGCAACACACACTCTCACACAGACACACACACACAGACACAGACACACACTCACACACACACAGACACAGGCAACACACACTCACACACACTCTCACACAGAGAGACACACACTCACACATACTTACACAGTCACACAGACACACACACTCATACACAGACACACACTCACACACACTCTCACACAGACACAGACACACACTCACACGCACTCTCACAGACACACACTCACACACACTCTTACACAGACACAGACACACACTCACACACACTCTTACACAGACACACACTCACACAGACACACACTCACACACACTGATACACACTCTCTCACACACACTGATACACACTCTCACACACTGATACACACCCTCACCCTTACCCTCACACACCCTCACCCCCTCACCCTCTCAGCCCCTCACACCCCCTCACCCTCTCACCCTCTCACCCCCTCACCCTCACCCCCTCTCCCCCACCCCCTCATCCTCACACCCCCTCACCCCCTCACCCTCACACCCCCTCACCCTCACCCTCACCCACCCTCACCCCCTCACCCACCCTCACCCCCTCACACACCCTCACCCCCTCACCCTCACCCCCTCACCCTCACACCCCCTCACCCCCTCTCACCCCCCTTCACCCCCACCCCTCACCCTCACACCCTCACCCCCCTCACCCTCACCCCCCTCACCCCCTCACCCCCTCTCACCCCCTTCACCCCCACCCCCTCACCCTCACACCCTCACCCCCTCACCCCCTCACCCCCCCTCAGGCTCAGCAGATCCTCCAGTGGGGGAATCCCTGACATCATAGAGTCTCTGTCGCCATAGAGACAGAGTCTGAAATACACAAAGGGGGGAATCCCCACCAGAGGGGCTCCGCCTGTCAGTGTGTGTGTGAGTGTGTGTGTGTATATGTGTGTGTGAGTGTGTGTGTGTTGTGTGTATGTGTGTGTGTGTGTGGTGTGTATATGTGTATGTGTGTGTGTATATATACACAAGTGTGTGTATATGTGTGTGTATGTGCCTGTGTGTATATATATAGAGTGTGTTGTGTGTGTGTATGTGCCTGTGTGTATATATATATATATGAGTGTGTTGTGTGTGTGTGTGTGTGTATGTGCCTGTGTGTATATATATATACGAGTGTGTTGTGTGTGTGTATGTGCCTGTGTGTATATATATATATATACACGAGTGTGTTGTGTGTGTGTATGTGCCTGTGTGAAAATATATATACGAGTGTGTTGTGTGTGTATGTGTGTGTGTATACACGAGTGTGTTGTGTGTGTGTATGTGCCTGTGTGTATATATATATATACGAGTGTGTTGTGTGTGTATGCGTGTGTGTATACACGAGTGTGTGTGTGTGTGTGTGTGTATGTGTGTGTGTATACACGAGTGTGTGTGAGTGTGAGTGTGTAGTGTTGGCTCAGGCAGAGCACTCTGGCCCCCGGGTCAGAAGGTTGTGGGCTCAATACAACAATAATATAATAATATATCACAATACCTGTGATTATATAGCGCCTTATCATTTTATTGTGACGTCTCAAAGCGCTTCGCAGAATGTACTGTAAAGTGGAGTAACTGTGTGTTTTGTGGGCAAAATGTGAGAGCCAATCGCGCACAGCGGTGTCCCACATACAGTTGTGGATTGAGTGACCCAATTTGTTTGCGTATGGAGGGATTGTTACCCCCGGAAAGCGATCCGCCAATCGACTAACATCCGGGTTCCTACTTCCTGCTGATAAACAGAGGCGCGTGTGTGGAGTAAGGAACTTGGCCACGGTTTCACCCCGGCCGGGACTCGAACCCGGGTCCTCTGGCTTGTGAGGCGAGGGCTCTAATCACTACACTACTGGTCTCAAATGGTATTGTGCCTTGTCACATCTCATCCGAGAGGCATCTCAAAGCTTCAGAGTAATTTTTACTGTAAAGTTGGAGCTGGGGCACGTGTGTGTGTGTGTGTGTGTGTGTGTGAGAGTGAGAGTGCGTTGTGCAGGTGAATGGCAGCCAATTTGGCCACAGTGACGTCCTCATAGACAGCCGCGAAGTGATGGCACTGCAACTACTCATTGTGTGGTTGATGGCAAATTTATGGGGCTGTCCTGTTGGTGACGGAGACATCTCTATGCGAGACCCTGACCTGGGGTCAGACAGCGTGACTCAGCTGGAGGGAGTGGACCCCAATAAAGCCATTAGCTATTGTCTTTTTCGGAGTGAGGAGAGGCGAGGAGAGGCGTAAATCTCTCAGGAACCTTCGTCAAGGCGGTAAATGTCAAGGCTCTGAGCCAACACGATGAGTCCAGGGTCACTGAGGAATGTGGACCCTCACGGGTTGTAATTCGTTGCCATGAAAGCGGGAGCAGAGGTGGGCTGAGCCGCACTGAGGCTCTCTCCAATGGAGGGCATGTGACTGAGGTGACATGATATGGTGCTCTATGTGAAGGCCTGTAGCTCAGTGGTTAGAGCACTCGCCTCGCAAGCGAGAGGACCCGGGTTCGATTCCCTGGCAGAGCGAAATGTGAGGCAAGTTTCCTTACTCCACACTCACACACACCTCTGTTTACCAGCAGTGAGTAGACGATTGGCGTTGTTAGTTGATTGGCGGATCACTTTGTTTGGGAACCTTTTTGACATGAAAGGCACTGCATAAATGTTTCCGGTTGTAGGGCAGATATAATGAAGGGCTTTGTGCATTGTTGCTGTTTGCATTAATATGTGCGATAATCATATTAATCTGAGATATATATATACAATGTATAATATGTCTACACACAGAGAGAGTTTGCCAATTCTCACTCCACTGGAAGCAGTTGGCTCTTTATATGACATGGCTCCACTGGTACCTGGTATCTGGGTTGAGTTGATTGGTTTAGTTTGTGCTCAGACAGTGAGGGTAACAGGATAGTTAACTCCCTCAGAACAGGGTGAGGGGTTGCACCAGCTATTGAACGGTTCACTGGGTGGTGACTGTTTAGGACAGTTAATGTTCACAGTAAACTCCACTCTCCTCTCAATAATTGTCACAGCTTCAACCTCGACTGATTGTCTCCTAATGGCCTCCGTGTGCTCGTACCTGTCCCTGGCCCCAGACTCACTGGCGTCTCCTTGTTACACTTGGACAGGACAGCCTCTGCTATTTAAACGTGTTGTTTGGTCCTAACTGAAGCATTTCTGATGCTACTGTAGAATCTTCATAACCAGCTCACAGACACAGACACAGAGAGAGACAGGGGGAGGCCAGGGTGTGGGAGGGGGTGGCGAGGGTACAGCGGCATGGCTGGGGCAAGGGCACGCAGCACAGAGGGGAGGGGAGAGAGAGTCTATGGTTCTCATGGTTAGGTTTCAACCAAAGCCAGAGATGGAGGGACAGGGTGGCAAAGGAGGACAGAGAGAGACAGTGAGAAAGAGCGCGCGAGAGAGAGAGAGAGGGGGGGGGGAGGGAGCGTCGTGGCTGGAAGTTTCATTCTTTCATGCCATTCTCTCGGGGTGGGCGAGGGGTATTGAGGAGCCCAGCAATAATAATGGGGCCATCGCTGACGTTAGCAGCAAAACAGAACAAAGGTCTGTGTGTCAGCAGCTTCACCAGAGCCGCAGACAGTGTCCATCCTCCACACTCTCCCACGAGCCTCACACGTCAGTGACCGGCTGAGCATTTGTTCAGTCACCCTGTCTGACCGTCTGCCCCCCCTCTCCCGCACTCACTTCCCGCACATCATGTGTCCACACAGACTTAGGCAGTGACTCCCCTCATCTATGTGTGCGCTTGATGTTTACCATATACACAGAGAGAGAGAGAGAGAGAACTGTGGTTCTGAATCAATCCACTGGAATCTCCTTTAATAAAGTATTAAGATCACGAGTCCACACTCGCTCCGAGGCTGTAAACTGGTGCAGACAAGTCAACAACACACAGCTACAAAACACACAGTCACTACGCTTCACACAGAATCCTGGGAAACTCTTCGAGGAGTCCTGCCGATGTGAAAGGTGTCACTTCCTGCTCGCGGCACCTGCCCACAAGAGCTCACTGGTGCTCACCTCTCGTCCCCTCCGCTCCACCATTGCCGGTCGCGCTTTCAGCCACTGCACCCCCCAAAACCTTGGACCTCTCTCTCCCAATCCCTCCACCTCACCTCCTCCGTCCCCTCTTTTAGATCATGACTGAAGACCTTCCTCTTTGACTGTGCTCACCGAGGAAACAGGGAAACCCTCAGCTTTCCGAACCCTGGGATCAGTGGAATGAGTGAATGTGAGTGACTGAATGATCAGTGGTTGTTGGCCGAGACACTTGGAGAAACTCTCCTCGCTCTCTTTCCCCCCCCCACCACTGTAGCTGCAACCCCTAATGCTTTAATGCCTTAACAACAACAATAATAACAACAACAATAATAATTCTTTGATTCTGTATATCGGGTCGTCGTCGGGATGTGTCAAAGCGCTGCGCAGACTATACTGGGAAGTGTAGCGACTGTGTATTTCGGGGTGAAACGCGGCAGCTATAAGTGTGCACAGAGGTGTCCCACAAACAGCTGTGGATTCAGTGACCAAATTATTATTATGTATTTTTGGAGTTTCTGTAATTTTCTGCTAATTTTTCCCCTCTGAGTTAACGAGAGCGGCCCCCGCAAGAGGACGGAAGCTTGACAGCTGCTCAGCAGGGAGCGGGACAGGGAATGATGGGCTGTCAACAACAACTTGCATTTATATAGCGCCCCTCACACAGGATAGCGTCCCAGAGCGCTTGACAGTGGCGGAGTTTGACACCACGGAGGGAGCAGACACCTGGACCACACACCTGGGATGGTTCAGGCCCCTGTGTTCCGGTTTTGTTTCGACAAACAAATGATGCAAATAAAGAAACAACTTAAATTTAAACTTCCTTTAAGTTTAATGTCCTTTGTTGTTGACAAATGTCTTATTTTCTGGAGATGATGAGCAGAGAGCAACAGCGCAACATAACTGAACAGCAGCTTCAGTGGGAAAGAGTGATACAGAGTAACAAACAGTGATACAGTAACACATAGTGATACAATAACACATAGTGATACAGAGTAACAAACAGTGATACAGTCACACATAGTGATACAGTAACAAATAGTGATACAGTAACACATAGTGATACAGAGTAACAAACTGATACAGTAACACATAGAGATACAGTAACACATAGTGATACAGTAACAAACAGTGATACAGTAACACATAGTGATACAGTAACAGATAGTGATACAGTAACACATAGTGATACAATAGCACATAGTGATACAGAGTAACAAACAGTGATACAGTCACACTTAGAGATACAGTAACAAACAGTGATACAGTAACACAGTGATACAGTAACACAGTGATACAGTAACACATAGTGATACAGTAACAGTGACAAATTATTGACAAATAACTCAGTATGAAGTAGTAACACACAGTAACAGTGACACACAGTAACAAACTGTGACAAATAGGAACAGAAGAAAGGAATAAATAACAACCAATTGTGATAAATTGTGGCAAATTATGTAGCGACAATAGTGACAATGTTTAATAATTGTTTTGAGCCGTGTCCGACACACATGGAAACCCGTCTCTGTGATCAGCCATCACTGCGCATAAATGTCCCCAAACCGGATTGAGAGTTCCACTTATGTCCGTCACCTGCACATGGAAATCTCCCCGTTTCTGGAATGAAATGCACAGCCTTTCCCCGGACGGACACACCGTGCCTCCCTAATTCAGGAGAGGATTAGGCGCAGGCTGGTGAGAGCCAAGGCTTGGGGACCCCGGAGCGTGAGTCGGAGTATCGCTTCACCGGGTAAAGGTTTGCAGGTGAGAGAGAGCTATATTTGGTAAGTTTCCCATTGCTTTCTCTACTCGGGCCGCCCGGGCCATCGGGGATTGGGCTCTCACCGTTAAACATAAGCATTTGCCTAAGGAAAGGAGACCGAGGTCCATCCAATTCACCTTCCGCCAACCGGGCAGCCGGGCAGTGGCCCGACGTGGGGTGTCCCAGAGACCTGTATTCTGCTGAGATTATTCCCCAACAGAAACCTATCTCCTGTATAAGAACATACGAATGAGCACAGCAGTGGGCGTCCCACAGACAGTCAAGACAAGAGCCGAGGAGGACGCATCGTGGCTGTAAGGGTTAATGAGGTCCCTCCATCCACTCCGGTAACTTAGGATCATTATTATTATTATTATATCGTTTCTCCAAATACCGGACAACTTGATATGTGTTGTTCAAACATTTGCCAACTTCCCCCCCCCCCGGCCTGAGGGTACAGGGAGATGGTTCAGCTGAGTTAGTCAGGGAGTCGGTTAGTTGGTTAGTTTGTTAGTCAGGCAGTCGGTTAGTTGGTTAGTTTGTTAGTCAGGCAGTCGGTTAGTTGGTTAGTTCAGATGAGGGAGGAAGGGTTACCCACGACACGACATGATTCATTTGAGAACTGCTACAATTGTGCAACTTGGTGGGAATTTGGTATAAAAGGGCAACTCCTCTGCTGAGGAAAGAGAGAGTGGATCAGACAAGCGAATCATCCAGAGGTGATCATTCCAGAAGTGAGTTACTTTCCCCAAAATGTTAGATAAACTCCAGGAGTTCAGGAAAAATTGGGTTTCAAATCGGATGTTTTTTTGGGGGCAATTTGGATTTTGTTCAGTTTAAAAAAAAGGTTTTTTTTCTTACAATAAGTTTTTGGGGGATTGCGATTTAGTATGTTTTACGCGCAAAACATTTTAATTTACACAGTGGACAAAATAGATTGGGATAAATTGGGCGGTGAACCTATTTTTTGGGGCCCAATTTGATTTTTTTAAATTAAAAAGGTACATTTTTTCTTTCAATGGTTTTTGGGGATGAATATTTTAGCATTTGTTTTATTTACAATAAAGTTTCAATGTGTACAGTGTAACTCCCAGGAGATCCGGACAAATTGGGTTTAAAATTCGATCCGTTTTGACCAAATTCGATTTTATTCGATTTTTTAAAATTGAAATAAGTTCTCTTTTTTTTTCTTGCAGTAAGTTTTTTTTTTTGGGGGGTGGAAGTGGAAATTTAGTATTTATTTTATTTACAAAAAGTTTAAATTTCTACATTATGATTCAGGACAAATTTGTGTCTTTAAAAATCGATGTTGTTTTTTTGGCCAAATTAGATCTATTTTAATTTTAAAAAATTGGTGAAGATTTAGTCTTTGTTTTATTTACAGTTTTCAATTTATAACATAGAGGATAATAAGTTGTTTTGAATCCACCCAGTAAATATCTCTGTCTTGTTCCAGTCAGTCAGGATCTGTCTTATTCTGTCTGAATATTTATATTTGTTTGACATAGTGAATGTGGAATCCTGTAGGTGAGTGGTGAGAGCACTCGCATTGTAAACGAGAGGACCCGGGTTCGATTCCCGGGAAGTTTCCTTACTCCACACGCCTCTGTTTACCTGACAGTGAGTAGGAACCCGGTTGTTAATCGATTGGTGGGTCGCTTTCTGGGGGTAATAATCCCTCTAAAATAATGATAATTATAATCCTTACATTTGATACGGCGCCTGATCACATCTTCGAGACGTCTCGAAGCGCTTCACAGAATACACTGAAAAAATATGTGGTGACCAAATCTATGTGTTTATGGGACGCTGCTGTGCGCAATTGGCTGGTGAGTTTCGCCTACAAAATACACAGTCACTACGCTTTACAGTATATCCTGTGAAGCGCTTTGAGACGTCTCGACGACGTGATCAGGCACCGGGTCAAATAAAAGGATCATCATTATTATTTTCTCTACTTTGTAGAGCCAGTAAACCCTGAAGCTTTGGAGCTCTCTCCCCCAATCCCTGTGCTTTGCCGCCTCCTTCCCTTCCCCTCTGGTAGATCACGATTGAGGACCTGCCTCTCTGACCGTGCTAACGGTCATCTCCTCTCCCCACCCCCCAGCTCGGAGTTGGGCTCTGCCACTGTGAAGCGCTCTGAGGTGCCGCCCGGTGTGAAGGGCGCTGTGTCAATGCAAGCTATTGATTTGCCTGACGGACTATTAAAACCTGCCTCGTGTGGTCCTCTTCTGCAGGGTTTGTGTTGGAGAGGAACGGTGCAGGAGCTGTGAAGATGGGGAGATCGTGTGTTTTGCTGTGTGCTTTCCTCTGCTTCCTGCCTCAGTCCAGCTCCGCACCTCCCACAGCCACAGAGACAAAGCTCCAAAATGCCAAACTACTCGCCCAAGTCACCATCACCCGTCTCCAGGCTCGGCCCCCGCAGGTAAAGTACAGGCAGAGCGTTTATAATCACGTACAGGTGTGGAGTCCTGTAGCTCAGTGATTAGAGCGCTCATCTCACAAGCGAGAGGACCTGGGTTCGATTCCCGGCAGCGCAAAACATTGGGCAAGTCTCCTAACTTCACAGGAAGTAGGAACCCGGTTGTTAGTCGATTGGCAGATGGCTTTTCCAGAGGTAATAATCCCTTCAAAAAATAAATGTGCACAATTGGCTGCCACGTTTCACCCAAATATAGTCAATCCACTTTACAATGTATTCTGCAAAGCGCTTTGAGACGTCTCAACGATGCGATAATAATAATAATAATAATTATCTTTGCATTTGATATATTACATCTTCGAGACGTCTCAAAGCACTTCACAAACTGTATATTTTGTGAGCGGTAGGTGGCAGCTATTTTGCACACAACAGCGACCCACAGACAGACAGTGGTGGATTGAGTGACCAAATTATTGGATTTTTTTATTATTTTTTTTGGAGGGATTATTAGCTCCGGAAAAGCCATCCGCCAATCAACCAACAACCGGGTTCCTACTCACTGCTGGTAAACAGGTGGAGTCAGGAAACTTGTCTAAGGTTTCGCCCCGTCCTGCCCGGGAATCAGATCAAACCTGTGTCCTCTTGCTTGTGATGTGAGCTACGGGACTCCACAAAAAGGCACTGTATCAAATGCAAGGATATTACGCATGGCTTCCCGTCGTGGTTAGAGCGTTCGCCCTGCAAGCGAGAGGTTCTGGGTTCAATTCCCGGGCAGAGGGATACTTTACAGTATGTTCGGTGAAGCGCTTTGGGACGTGTTGAAGACGTGTTGAGGTGTTGGGTCAAATGTAAGGATTATTATTATAATAATAATAATTATTGTTGTTGTTGTTGTTCCCAGTTTAAGCCTCTGCCCAGCATGAGGATCAGTGGGCTGGAACGGATCCCAAACACCGTGTCTCTCAGTGGCCCTGACAGCCTGGGGCCAACCATCGAGGGGTTGCACTGTTACGTGGAGGTCTTGAGGAGCTTGGGGCTGGAGAACACGGCCCAGATCCAGGCGGACGTGGAGGGACTCTGGCTTGTGCTGAAGTCTGTGGCCCAGTCGTGGGGCTGCAGTGAGCCACAGTGCAGCGCAGCACAGCAACTCATAACCTTCCTCCGGAACAACACCTCGTACAAGCTGACCATCAGTCACGTGGTCCTTGAGAAGCTAATCAGCTACTTACAGCAGGCGGTCAGAGTACTGGACAACGCCAGTCGCTGTACTTCTTAGTCTGCAAAGGGGCGTCACTGGGAGCTCAGCCAGGAGACAGCAACAATTTGCATTTAACCAGCGCCTTTCACGCTGGGCCGTGTCTCAGAACTCCTCACCCCCCTAACCCTAACCCTAACTCGTCTCTTCCTCTTACCCTCCACTGGTGGTGAGAACATGAGCCGTGAGATGTGTTAACCCACAAATCAGGCGCGGAAACATTTATTTTCTTTGCAAAATCAGTAAATGCCAAACCGTCTGGAGTTTGGACACCAGCTTTCACACAGCATTGTATCAGCACGGCACTGCCTCTATATCTACATCTCTCTTGTGTTTATCAGCCCGGTTTAGCAACTTATTTATTTGCCGCATGTTAATTTTACACAAACCAGCTCTTTTTTCCTGTTCAAGGGATGTCAGTGTTGGTACCAACACTTCCAGGTCAGGGTTAGACAGACAGTAAAGCTCCCGCTGTGTGTGTGTTTTGAAGGAGATGGGACTTGAGCTGCGGATTGATGGGAGTTTCCCAGGAACAGGGAAAAGGAGGATGGAATGGGTTTGTGTGGCTTGGTCTTTAAAATAAAGTAATTTATTTTTAAATTAACTTAAGTTATTATTATTGATGTACGAATATGTGGATTTGTAAATCATTGCAATAAATTCCTGGAACACTTAGATGCACTGCCTCTCTGTTTCAATATTAATATGGTAAATATGGATTCAGCCATTTAGCCACAGTGAGTACATTGTGGATTTATTCAACAATAAACTCCTGATAACCACTTAAGTCATCATCGCTGTCAATATCCCGGTCACATTTATTTATGTGTTGTGCAGTCCTGTAGCTCAGTGGTTAGAGCACTCACCTCACAAGCGAGAGGAGGTTTAATTCCTGGGCACAATGAAACCTTAGGCAAGTTTCCTTACTCCACACACACACACGCACGCACACACACGCACGCACACACACGCACGCACACACACGCACACACACACGCACACACACACGCACACACACACACGCACACACACGCACACACACACGCACGCACACACACACGCGCACACACGCCTCTGTTTACCTAACAGTAAGTAAGAACCCGGTTGTTAGTCGATTGGCGGATCACTTTCTGGGGATAATAAACCCTTCAAAAAATTGTTGTCATTTAACCCACGAGTGTTTGTGGGACGCCTGGTCCACAATTAGCTGCCGGTTTTCTCCCACAAATTACACAGTCACTCCTCTTTACAGTATATCCTGTGAGGCGTTTTGAGACGTCTCAACGATGTGATAGAGCTCTGTATCAAATGCAAGGATTATTATTATTACATTTTCATTCCCCCGCAAACACACACATGAACAACCCTTACACTTACACAGCGCCGGGGAGGGTGATATCCCAGAGCCCTTCCCAGGATATGCTGTAAAGTGGAACACAGCTCTCATCGACCCACAAAATACACAGTCACACAGCAACGACCCACACACAGTTTGCTTGTGACTGACCCCACGCGTTATCGGGGAGAAGGAAAGGGAGTCTCTCTCTCTCCCAGTGTCCCGGCTGATAATGGCCTTATGATCAATCTTTCACTTACTTCGTGGCTGTTTGTGAAAAGTTGCCAAACGGAAACTGGCTGTTGCCTTGGTTTACACAGTCACTACACTGCATAGTAAAAATCCTGGTAAATATTAATAATAATAATAATAATCCTGACGTTTGAAACAGCGCCTTATTACGTCGTTGAGACGTCTCAAAGCGCTTCACAAGATATACCGTAGCGTTCAGTGACTGGATATTTTGTGGGCGAAACACGGCAGCCAATCGCACACAGCGGCGTCTCACAAACAGTTGTGGAGTGAGTTACCAGTTTTATTTGGGGGATTGTTGGTCAGGACATGGGGGGAGAGAGAGAGCGCGAGAAAGAGAGAGAGAGAGAGAGAAACTCCCTTCTCTTTTCCAACAGCGCCGCAGAATCTTTAACATCCACCCGGACAGGAAGACGGGGAATGAGGTTTAACATCTCATCCCAAGGACGGCTTCTCCCACAACGCGACATCCCCCCACTCCCACCGGCCTTAGACTGTGTGATTCCAAGTCCCAACTGACTCAGAGGTGAGAGAGCTTCCACTGAGCCACTCGGACATCAAATAGACCAATTATTAATGAAACTGAGAGCTTTCAACACGCAACTTGCTCTCGCTGCGTTTCTCGTGTTAAGCCTCGGTACAGATATATGATGTGGGTTTGTTAATCATCACAAAGGATTGTAGAGTTTTCGATTCAGTGTGTGGGTCACACAGAGAGAGACTTTCACACCATCAAGACAACTGATCCGCAGAGACAGCTTTACTGTGTCTCTAACCCTGACCTGGGAGTGTGGACACACAGTGTAGAGGAGCTTTACTGTGTCTCTAACCCTGACTTGGGAATGTGGACACACAGTGTAGAGGAGCTTTACTGTGTCTCTAACCCTGACCTGGGAATGTGGACACACAGTGTAGAGGAGCTTTACTGTCTCTAACCCTGACCTGGGAGTGTGGACACACAGTGTAGAGGAGCTTTACTGTCTCTAACCCTGACCTGGGAGTGTGGACGCACAGTGTAGAGGAGCTTTACTGTATCTCTAACCCTGACCTGGGAGTGTGGACACACAGTGTAGAGGAGCTTTACTGTGTCTCTAACCCTGACCTGGGAGTGTGGACACACAGTGTAGAGGAGCTTTACTGTGTCTCTAACCCTGACCTGGGAGTGTGGACACACAGTGTAGAGGGAGCGTTACTGTGTCTTTACGCTCCGTCTTCAGCCTAAACACTCTTCGTGGTGTAAGAGCCAAAGTAAATACTGCAGAGAGAAGACATGGGACAGGAAGCTGAGTGAGCGAGACCAGCAATGGCAAAGCCCAGAGCCTCCAGATTGTAAAGTTATTTAACCATTTGGCACAAATGGCTGTGAGGAGACACTGGGGGAATCTCCTGTGTTGTGGCCAGATCTGCCGTGACGTGACAGGCTTGTTCTCAGCGGCTTGAGATACTTCTGTCCTCAGTGACGCTTCCTCCAATATCCTGTTGCGTGGATTCCCAGTCTGTCCATGTGGAAGCCAAGTGTCTGGCACAGGAAGCAGAGAGAGAGAGAGAGAGAGACAGACACAGGCTCCTGTAACAACATGAGGAATCCACACACAAATGGGGAAGTTCAGAGGAACTGAGTCACACATACAGCAACCCAACAACGTCAACAAAAGACCTGGGAAGAACGGATAAGGCCCAAGGGAAGGATTATTGAGACAAACTCCTGCGTATATAATAGAGGGAGCCACGGAAATGTGAGCGACTCACATTGCTGTGGTATTAATAAGGACCCTTGTGTCTGCTACAACCCCTGGCAGGTCAAAACCTCCTCACAGGTAATTACTGCGCTCCAAGTCAGGAGCTTATGGCTTCGAGTGCCCCACATTAGGGGTTTTGAGCTCAGGCTGACACTTCAAGATCCTCACCTTGTCTTCAAATCCCTCCACTCCTCTGCACCCCCCGACCCCTCTGACCTCCTCTCTCCTCAAAGCAGTACCCGTTGCCTTCGTTCCTCTGGGTCTGGCCTCCCCCTCGTCCCCCAAGTCCTCCGCTCCACCCTCGGCGGCGGTGCCTTCAGCCATTGCGCCCCGAGGCTCTGGAACTCCCTTCCTCACTCCCTTCCCCTCGTTTCCAACCTTCTTATTGTCAGGTCTCTACTGAAGACCTTTCTTTTCAACCGCGCCTTTGGTCACCTTCCCCCCCCTCCCCCCCCATGGCTCTGCCCCCTCCCCCTGGCTCCCCACCCTGGCTCCCCCCCTCCCCCCGGCTTGGCCCCGGGATCCGTTACTGTGAAGCTCTGAGACGCCATCCGGCGTGGAGGGCACTGTATAAATCCAAGTTGTTGTTGTCGTTGAACGGTGGGGGAAGGGCTTTGTTGGAGACTCGGTCCTGCAGATGAGACGTTAAACCTCACTCCCCCCCCACCCCCACCCCACGCCTGTGTCCATCAACACTGAGCCCGGCTAATTGTGCTCAGATGGCAGTGAGGCTTTGTGGCGTCTCAGCTAGGGAGGTCTACATTAATTGGATGATCCTCTCTTGCTCCGGGCAGTTTTGATTCATCTCCAGGAGATCTTCTCGCCTTCCAACCGCATTTGGAAAACTCTGTGGCTGTGGGGTTTCCACTTTTCCGTGTCTCACTCTCTCTCTCTCTCTCGCTGAGCGGGAGCTGGTGTGAGTCAGCCAGGCTCCTGACACAGAGCTGGGAAATGTGGCCTCACTCACTCACTCACACATTCACACATACACGTCCTGATGGCTCATCTGCCCCAATGAGCTCAGAAGAAACCCCCTCCCCACCTGACTGTATTTTGTGGGCGAAACGCAGCAGCCAATTGTGCCCGGCAGAGCCTCGCAAACAGCTGTTTTTTTAAGGGATTGTTAACCCCAGAAAAGCAATCTGCCAATCAACTAACAACTGGAAAAACAGAGCCGTGGGGAGTAAGGAAACTTGCTTAAGGTTTTGCCCCGCCCGGGAATCAAATCCAGGTCCTCTCACTTGCGAGGCGAGTGCTCTGACCACTGGGCTACAGGACTCCACAACGACAAAGCTCATGATTTATGGGACTTTGCCGTACACAAATTGCTGCCGTGTTTGGCCGTCAGTAAAGTCAATAGACTTGATTGTGATTTTCTGTGTAAGACACCGAGATGTTTCAGTGTGATAAGTCGCTGTAAAAGTATGAGTCCTTTCCGTGTGTCGGGTGTGGAGAGTGTAGCGCACAGCGAGGAGAGGGGACAGGCTGTTAAATGGGGAGGTTACACTCCACCAATAAAGGGCACAGAGCACAAATACAAAGAGGTGATGCCAAAGCTGTGGAAATCATTAACAAGGACAGGCGTTTGGGCCATTGTGTCCAACTCTGGCCTCCTCTCTGTTGGGAGGACACCCAAGCCTATAACAGTGTCGTCCTGCCTCAGACACAATCTCTTCTCCTTGTCAGGTGGTCCTGGGTTCAAACCACCACGTCAGGACTTTGAACTCACATAAGCTGATGCTCACTCCAAGACACCATGTGGGAAGGGGGGAGCAATGTCAGAGGTGCTGACCTTTAGATGAGATGTTAAACCGAGGTCCCGTCTGTACCACATTGGATTGTCTAAACTGTGAGCTCAAAGACCCGGGGTGGGGAACGTGAAACACTCCCAGGTCCCCCACCCCCACTCTCCCAGTGCCAGCCGGGTGCGGAAACCCATCAGCGTTCCTTAAGAGTCTCCAGTGAGCCAGGCCGGGCTGGGCTGCCATCAGCAGCGAGTGGCCTGGGACACTGCGGCCCCTCCTGGCTCAGGAACCGGGGACTACTAAGAGAAAGAGAGAAGCCTGCACAGTGGGTGAGCGACCATATGGGAATATTTTCACGCTGATGGTTATTAGGTTGTGGAAAGGCTGACCAAACCAGGCTGTCTGAAAGAGAATCAGGAATAGTTTTTATACAGGAATTGGAAAAATGTGCGTAAAAGGAAAATATAAAACATGAGCCACTCTTTTGAGACTTCAGTCAATTGGCAGATCGCATTCGGAGGTAAAAATCCCTTTTAAAAATATTGGGGGTGGGGGGGGGGGGAAGGGATTGAGTGACCAATATTTTTTTCTTTCTTTCTTTCTCTCTCTCCCAAAGACAGGGTAGCCAGCGGAGCCTGGCGCGGAGTGCGGTGATGGGGCGAGAGAAAAAGACGAGATGGGAGATAAAAGAGCGAAGATAGAGACAGAGCGCACGGGAGCGGAAGGAGCGAGATCTAACTTGCTCCATTCCCAGGTTGGGATTCTGTGAGTAATCCAATTAAGAGTAATTGAGGAAACACCTAGAAAATGCAGAGCCACAGCCCAAGGCCTCACTCACTCACTCCATTCATTCATCAGCCGATGGCCTGTGAGTGTGGGTAGGGAGGTACATGGCGGCGAGGACCAGCCCTTTACCTCATGTGCTGAGGAATGTGCAATTCACCGAGGTGCTGGAGGCACAGGGAGAGGCTGGCGACCGAGCTACCCTGAACTAGCCTCATTGTGCAATTACCCACACGTACACACGACAGCCCCCCCCCCCCCCACAGGGAGGCCATTCAACCCATCATATCAACTCAAACTAGCCCCATTCCCTGCTCTCTCTCTCTCTCTCCCCATCGTGTCTGTGCTGGGGCTCGCTCCCCCACTGGAGCTCTCTACTCTAACCCCCATTCCCAACATTTTCTTTGTGTATTTGCTGAGAACACCTTTGTGCAGAGATAGCAAACTTTAATAATAATAATCCTCGCATTTGATACAGAGCCTCTTTGTCTTATCGTGTCTTTGAGACATCTCAAAGCGCTTCACAGAATATACTGTAAAGTGAATTGACTGTATATTTTGTGGGTGAAACGCAGCAGCCAATTGTGCACAGCAGCGTCCCACAAACAGCCGTGGGTTGAGTGACCAAATTATTGGTTATTTATTTGTTGGAGGGATTATTACCCATGGAAAGCAATCCGATAACAACTGGGTTCCTACTGGCAAACAGAGGCGTGTGTGTGGAGTAAGGAAACTTGCCCCAGGTTTCGCTCTGCCCGGGAATCAAACCCAGGTCTCTCGCTTGCGACCACTGAGCTACAGTACTCACTAATCACTTTACAGTGATAAAATGCTATATAAAATGCAAGAATTATTAATAATAGGAGACAGTCTGGCTTTAAGATGAACACCGTCTAGAGGGAGGAGGGGGTAACAATGACATCAGTCAGACTGATGGTTGAGAATGGTTGGTCTGTGCTCCATACAATATCCTTAGTTACACTAATAACAGGGATCCTTCGCCAACCGTCCTCAACAAGTATTTATTTAAGGGTCTGAGCCACAAACCAGGCTCGATAGGCAGCTCCGAGGTGTGAGCAATGTCTCAGAGAACGTGCTGTAAGCCACATGCCTCCTGGGGGAGAATAGACACAGTAAAGCTCCTCTACACTGTGCGTCCGTCCACACTCCCAGGTCAGGGTTAGAGACACAGTAAAGCTCCTCTACACTGTGTGTCCACACTCCCAGGTCAGGGTTAGAGACAGTAAAGCTCCTCTACACTGTGTGTCCACACTCCCAGGTCAGGGTTAGAGACACAGTACGCTCCTCTACACTGTGTGTCCACACTCCCAGGTCAGGGTTAGAGACACAGTAACGCTCCCTCTACACTGTGTGTCCACACTCCCAGGTCAGGGTTAGAGACACAGTAACGTTCCCTCTACACTGTGCGTCCTCACTCCCAGGTCAGGGTTAGAGACACAGCAAAGACACAGGAAAGCTGTTTTGTACCACGTTTAAGGAGTTTTGCTTTGAACCCCACACAGCACACTGTCCAGTATGAGTGGATAGGGGTGAGACATTCCCTGAATGATTTCCCCCCCACCCCCCAACCACTCTCCCCGCACAGCCTCTGAGAGGAATTAAACTTTCAGTCAAATAAGCGCCCACTGAACCTTGATGTCACTGTTTTTATAAACACGTCTCATTTAATTACATATAAAATATTCTCACAATTGGGTGCAATGTTTGTGTGTGTGTTTTGAGTGATGGGGAGGTGGGGGGAATGGGTGTCAAGAGTCTGTACAGTTTCTGGGCCCCCTCCCCACTCCATCTCAGTCTCTTTCTCCAACCCCCAGATGCCCAGATAGTGGGGCTGAAAGGCCATTTTGTGGAGTGGAGGTGGGCAGGGGGGTGGGGGTGGGAATGCTGTCTGTGGAGCTCAGTGGGGGGGTGGGTCCCAGTTGCTCTGTCCCGCCAGCAGACCCTCTAGTCCTGGAACCACTTGCTCCTCTTGGCGGGAGTGTTTCCGATGGTCCGCACCCCTCTGTGGGGGGCTCCCAGGATCTTCCTCTTATACTGCTGCACCAGCGCCTCGAATCGCTGCTCCTCCCCCAGCTGTCTCTGCCCCCGGCCCTGCCCCCCAGCCCCACCTCGGCCCCCAGCCCCACCTCGGCCCCCAGCCCCACCTCGGCCCCCAGCCCCACCTCGACCCCCAGCCCCACCTCGACCCCCAAACCCACCTCGGCCCCCAGCCCCACCTCGGCCTGGGGCACCCTGTGGAGAGAGAGAGAGAGAGAATGTGAGAGCCACTCAGCACACATTGCCCACCCACCCCCTCACCCCCCACTCATCTCCCTCCCCCCCACACACTCTGTTACTTCGCCCCCAGCTGTCCCGCAGCCTGTCTCCCCCCCACTCCAATCTGTCTCCCCCCGTCTCATACCCACTCCCCCGCACGCCGTTCTCCCAATCCCCCCCACCCCCACGTACCTGTCTGATCATCGCTCCTCTCCCCCGAGCGGCCGCTGCTCTCAGCCTGTCCTGGCGGCTTGGCCCTCGTGACACCTTCTTAGGCTCCAGCATTTTGCCCTTGTCCCGGGCCCTGAGGGTTAGAAATTACAGGGAGTCAGTGATACCTCCAGGGACTCTCACAAACCTCCATCACAGGCTGGCCCCAGCCTAGACACACACACACACACACACACCCTCACACACACACCCTCACACACACAGCCCCTCACACACACACCCACAGAGCCCCTCACACACACACACACACAGCCCCTCACACACACACACAGCCCCTCACACACACACAGCCCCTCACACACACACACAGCCCCTCACACACACACACACACAGCCCCACACACACACACAGCCCCTCTCTCACACACACACACACACACAGCCCCTCACACACACACACACAGCCCCTCACACACACACACACAGCCCCTCACACACACACACAGCCCCTCACACACACACACACACAGCCCCTCACACACACACACACAGCCCCTCACACACACACACACAGCCCCTCACACACACACACACAGCCCCTCACACACACACACACACACAGCCCCTCACACACACACACACAGCCCCTCACACACACACACACACAGCCCCTCACACACACAGCCCCTCACACACACACAGCCCCTCACACACACACACAGCCCCTCACACACACACACAGCCCCTCACACACACACACAGCCCCTCACACACACACACAGCCCCTCACACACACACACAGCCCCTCACACACACACACACACACACAGCCCCTCACACACACACACAGCACCACTCACACACACACACACACAGCCCCCCCCTCACACGCACAGACCCCCCTCACACACACAGCGCCCCTCACACACACACAGCGCCCCCCCCTCACACACACAGCGCCCGACACACACACACAGCGCCCCTCACACACACACACCGGGGGAGAGAGGGGGAGAGAGAGAGAGAGAGAGATGGAGGACGTACCTGATTTTGGGGCCGCGGTGCGAGGGCAAAGGCAGGACTTTTTTCCGCTTCTTACCATCCGGCAGCTCCACCTCCTCCACCTCCGCTTTGGTGCGAAATCCGGCCCAGGTTCTGTGTTGGGGGGCCGGGGCGAGGTGAGGGGGCCGGGGGGCACGGCTCGGAGCCGCTTGGTTCCTCTTAGGTTGGTTCTGAGGGTTCACAACCGCTCTCTGCTGCTGCTGTTGTTGTTTCTGTTGCTGTTGTTTCTGTTGCTGTTGTTTCTGTTGCTGTTGTTTCTGCTGTTTATCATTTTAAGAGAAAGATGGTACAAGTCAGAGAGGGGGATTGTTGTTGGAGGGGAAGAGAGTACAACAACAACAACAATAATAATCCTTGCATTTGATGCAGCTCCACACACACAGTCCCAGACAGCCGCGGATTGCATGAATAACCTATTATTATTAGTAGTAGTTTTTTCCCCATTCACAGTTACTCAGCGCCTTTCACGACCCTCCGGCGGGTGGACACAGAGCGGGGGGTGGCAGCTCGGTCACTCTTCAGTCAACCCCGCCAAGCGCTTTCACACGTTCCTCCACACGAGTCAAATGTGAGGATTGTTCTATAATCTGCATTACCTCAGGCAGCCACTAGAGGCGCCACTGGACCAAAAGCTGTGTCCTAGTGCCGTCCAGTGGCTAGAAATGTGTATGACACCCTAAGCAGGGGCTCGGAGCAGCGAGTGAGTGAGTGAGCGAGGGAGTGAGCGAGGGAGTGAGTGAGCGAGGGAGCGAGCGAGGGAGTGAGCGAGGGAGGGAGCGAGCGAGGGAGTGAGCGAGGGAGTGAGCGAGGGAGGGAGTGAGCGAGGGAGGGAGTGAGCGAGGGAGCGAGCGACGGAGTGAGCGAGGGAGGGAGCGAGCGAGGGAGTGAGCGAGGGAGGGAGTGAGCGAGGGAGCGAGCGAGGGAGGGAGTGAGCGAGGGAGTGAGCAAGGGAGCCTGGAGTTTGCTGCAGCTCCTGGACATCAAGTTAATGAGCAGATCTTTCAATGTGGGGGATTGACAGATCGAGGCAGAGACAGCAATAGACGGATAGAGACAGACAGATGGAGAGATAAACAGATAGAGAAAACGAGTTAAGAGACAAAACAGAAAGACACACAGACAAATAAAACAGGTGATAGAGAGGAAGAGAGAGTGAGTGAGAGGAGAGAGAGAGGGTGGGGGGGGAGGGGGGAAGTGTTAGAGACAGTGATACACAAAGAGATAAGTGGGACTTACAGAGTCAATAGTAGAGAAAGAAATATGGAAATAGTTAGAGGCAGAGATGGAGAGTGAAATAGATAGAGAGATGGAGAGACAGATGGACAGACGGAGGAAGGGAGAGATGGAGGGAGGGAGGGAGAGATGGAGGGAGGGAGGGAGGGGGGGAGACAAACCTGGCTGTGTTGCACACGTGCCTCTTTAATCTTCAGTTTCCTCCGATCTTCCAGTGAGAATTCTACGATGGGTCTCTGTTCGGAGCAATGTGAAAGTTACACTGTGTGTCTGCCAGGCGGAGGGTGTGTAACACACACACACACAGATGTGTGCGAACACACACGATGGGTGGCACACACACGCATCACACACGCCAGGTGACACCGTGTAACCACACCACACACACACACACACACGGGCGTGCTCTGGGTGTCTGCACTGACCTTTTCGGGGGTGAAGATGTCAGGGTTGTTGTTGAGGTGGCGCAGTGCCTGCAGAGCTTGCTCGTGCTCCCGAAACGCCACAAACCCGTAGCCCAACGACTGCCCCCAACCCTTCACCTTCATAGCCTGGCGGTCTCTCATTATCCTACACTGTACAGAGGAGAGGGCAAGTGATCACCAGATACAGAGAGACACAGAGTGACAGACAGAGAGAGTCACAGAGAGAGAGAGAGAGAGAGAGAGAGAGAGAGAGAGACAGAGAGAGAGTCACAGAGAGAAAGAGAGAGAGACAGATAGATAGAGACAGAGAGACATGGAGAGATGAGAGAGACAGCGACAGATAGAGACAGACAGAGAGACATGGAGAGATGAGAGAGAGAGACAGCGAGAGACACAAATGGAGAGACACACATATACACAGAGGCATAAAGAGAGACAGAGAAAGAGAGACACTCCCCCCCACCGCTGCTCTGACCTCAGTGATGTGGACGCCCCTGGTCCCCGCCGCCTGCAGACACAGCGTTCGGAGCCGAGTGTCGTCCACAGATTTGGGGATGTTGTGGACACACAAGCGAGTGGGCGACACAAACACATTCACATCCTGCAGCTTCCGTCTCTTCAGCTCCTCAAACTGTGTAAGAAAGAAGGGGGGGGTGGTCAGGGGGTCAGGCATCAGATACCCACAGGCCACCAAGCCATTGGCCCCCTCCCACCGGGCCCTCGCTCCCCCCTCCCCCCATGGAGGCTCTTACCCGTGATCTCTTTGCCAAGTCAGCGGCGCTTAGATTCTCAGCTGATTTCATCCCGGCTCGTATCACTGACAGAGAGAGAGAGAGGGGGGGGGGGGGGGGGGGGAGAGAAAGAGCATCAGTAACTGGTCCACACTGTGTATTTGCACATCTCTCTCCCCCCCCCCCACGCTGGCATATACCCACCTCTCCCACATACTCACCCCCGCACCCAGCCTCAATAGTAATAATCTCAAACTCCTCCCCAATCAATCGCTCGCTCCCCACCCCCCCCTTACTCTCCCCACACCCCGACATCCCACACTCACAGCCCCACCTCCCCTGGCCCCCCCACCCACCTTGCACACAGTCCCCCCCCACCCTAACTCACAATCCTGCCCTCACCCACAGCCCCCCCCCCCCCACCCCTCACTCACAGCCCTCTCGAGCCAGGTACAGGTTGCGGCCCCCGGTTTTGACGGGTTTCTTCTCAGTGAGCTTCTTGGCCTCGTCCCTCGTGACGGCCACCAGGATACTGAGCTTCCGGCCAGCCAGGTGCAGGCCCCCCTCCTGTAATACAGCACAGTGTCACTCCCCCCCCATACACACCAACACTCCGCACCCACACACTCCACCACCCCCAGCCAGCCAGCCACATCAGGGCGAACGTTAAAGATCTCCTGTGGAGCTGTTGGAATAGAGAAGGGGTTTCTCCCTCCCTCCCAGTGACCCAAATAACATTCATCACAGCTGTTTGTGGGGACGTTGTTGGGCGGAAATTGTCTGCCCCGTTTACCCACAGACACACGGTTCCTCACCTCGGAGTCATCGCTTGCTGCATTCACACATTTCTGTGCTGATTCTTTGGTCTTGAACTGAGCAAAGCCGCAGCCTGGAATAGACACACAGTCACTGAGCATATCTCAGACCACAATTCGCACCTCACAGTCTCTACCCCTGACCTGGGAGTGTGGACGCAGTGTAGAGAAGCTTTACTGTGTCTCTAACCCTGACCTGGGAGTGTGGACGCACAGTGTAGAGGAGCTTTACTGTGTCTCTAACCCTGACCTGGGAGTGTGGACGCAGTGTAGAGGAGCTTTACTGTGTCTCTAACCCTGACCTGGGAGTGTGGACGCAGTGTAGAGGAGCTTTACCGTGTCTCTAACCCTGACCTGGGAGTGTAGACGGACGCACAGTGTAGAGGGACAGTGTCCTCCCTCCCCCAGCCCTCACCTTTAGAGTGCTCGGTGTCGGGGTGCAGGACAATCCGCACGTAATTCAGTTCCCCAAAGCTCAGCAGCAGCTCCTCCAGCGACTCCTCCTCACTGTCAAACGATAGATTCCTGCAGCAGAGACTCAGTGTCAGCCTGGGCTGGTACCAGCGGCCCAGCTGTGGCCTGAGCAGAGCTGTGAGTGTGTGTGTGTGTGTGAAGGAGGATAGTTTGACTCCTGTGTGCAGTGCTTACACACACACACAGGGAGGGAGGGAGGGAGGGAGGGAGGTTTCAGGCTGACCTGATGAAGACAGTCCGCCCCTCGTGGACATCTGTCAACAGCTTCGTCTTCCTCTGTTTCTTCTTCTTCTTCACTGGCTCCTCACCTGTGACAGAGAGACAGAGGGAAACACTGAGAGAGAGAGCAAGGATTTTTTTTAATCCTTGCATTTGATACAGTGCCTTATCGCATCTTTGAGACGACATCTTTGCTGCCGTGCGCAACTGGCTGCCGCGATTTGCCCCAAACTACAGTCACTACATTTTACAGTATATTCTGTGAAGCGCTTTTGAGACGTCTCAGAGATGTTATAAGGCGTTGTATCAAATGCAAGGATTATTAATTTAATTGTACACTCTCCCCCTCTCTCTCTCTCCCTGGAGGGACGCAGCCTGATTGTCTAATCCCGGAGTATTAGGCCCAGATGGTGAGAGCCAAGGCTTTGGGTCCCAGAGTGTGCGTTATGTAAATATATTTATATTTACACATATAAAACGTTACAAAGATTTCAAACTCCCACTCACCATCTTCATCTTCCTCTGAGCCCAGGTCACTCTCTTCAGAGCCACCTTCATCAGAGCTGTCTTCCTGCTGCTCACTGCCATCTTCATCATCACTTGACTCCTCTTCCTCAGTTGTCAATGATCTGAAACGAGGTACTCTGAATAAGATTTGATTTATTATGATAATAATAATAATAATCCTTGCATTTGGTGGAGCGCATTGAGACGAGAATGGAGAGAGACAGAGAGAGGGGAGATGGAGGGAGCGAGGCGGAGGGAAGAGAGAGAGAGAGGAGGAGAGTGAGGCAGCAAGTAAGGTGGAGAGAGAGGGGGGGGAGAGGGGAGTGAGAGGCGGATGGAGAACCTTCTTGAGGTTACCTCTTCTTGGCTGGTGGCTGGGACATGGTTTCCAATTCTTCCTCCTCCTCCTCAGTCTCACCTTCCTCTTCCTCCTTCGTCTCACCCTCACCTTCCTCTTCCTCCTCCTTCGTCTCACCTTCCTCTTCCTCCCTCTGGCCCTGACTGGGTTTCTTTTCCATGGCTGCTCCCAAACACACAGATTTACAGCCAATCAAACAGCGGAGTATGGCACAGCCCAAACTCCTCCCCTTCCCAGGCCCCGCCCCACACAGCGCCCAGGCCCCGCCCCACACCGCACCCAGGCCCCGCCCCACATCGCGCCCAGGCCCCGCCCCAGTACCTATCTGACTGGGATCCACTGTCGTCTTGTATTTGTCCTTCGCCACCGCCCAGTCCACAGCCACAGGGCGGCCTGTAACACACACCAGGGTCAGACCCCGCTCTCACTCCCACCCCAGCCCCACTCTTCCCCCAACCTCCCTCGCTTCCTCCCACCTCACTCTGTCCTCATTTTCTCTCTGTTACCTTTAATCTCCTTCAGATTCATCCCCTTCAGGGCTCTTCCCGCCTCCAGAACATTTCGGAACTGCACGAAGGCGAATCCTCGCATCTTCCCGTCTGCAGAGGGAAACGGAACAGGATTAGCTCTCTCTCCCCACTCCGCGGGACACAGAGTCACTGGCAATGCCGACTTCCCACAACCCAGTGTGAGACAGACAGGTATCAGCCCAGCACACTGTGAGTACACATAATGATAACAATAATAATCATAATAATAATCCTGGCATTTGATACAGCGCTTATGAAGTCTTCGAGACGTCTCAGCGCTTCACAGAACATACTGTAAATTGTAGTGACTGTGTATTCTGTGGTCGAAACGCGGCAGCCAATTGCGGACAGCAGCGTCCCACACACAGTCGTGGATTGAAGTGACCAAATTATTATTTTTTGGAAGGGTTTATTAGCCCTAGAAAGCATTGCACCAATCGACTAACAACCAGTTTCTTACTTACTGCTGCATCAAATGTAAGGATTATTATATTCTATGGGATTATTATTAGTTTCTATTCTATTATAGAGCACAGGACTCGGATCCTGTTGCCACAAACCTTCTTTTGTTGGGATGTTCATCTCGAGCACAGTCCCATACTGCGAAAATATTTGCTTCAGGTCATCTTCTGAACACTGAAAAAGACAGAAACATGTTTATTGCGCAGTGTTTAGCACAAGGGAATGGGGGTAGAGTGGAGAGCTCCAGTGGGGGAGCGAGCCCCAGCACAGACACGATGGGGAGAGAAAGAGAGAGAGCAGGGAATGGGGTTAGAGAGCTCCAGTGGGGGAGCGAGCCCCAGCACAGACACCATGGGGAGAGAAAGAGAGAGAGCAGGGAATGGGGTTAGAGAGCTCCAGTGGGGAGCGAGCCCCAGCACAGACACCATGGGGAGAGAAAGAGAGAGAGCAGGGAATGGGGTTAGAGAGCTCCAGTGGGGGAGTGAGCCCCAGCACAGACACGATGATACCTTGAAGCTCAGATTGCGGATGATGAGTCGAGCTTTCCTGCGGGATTTCTTCAGCGTGTCTGTTTTGGGTTTTTTCTCGGGAGGCGGCTTGGAAACTGCAAACATGACAAACACTTCACAATCGGTTCTGCCCAGAGATTCCCCCCACAACATTTGCTGAAAGATGTGAGTATGTTGATGTGCGGATGTTGGGTGATAACAAGTTTGGGGGAGGGTGGGAAAGGGGGAAATGAAGTCTCACGTACACACTGTCTAATCTCTTGTGCCGGGTCACAACCCCTACCAGCTCCCCCACCCACCTCCGCCTCAGCGCCTCTCCCGCACCCCCCCCCCCCCAACCCCCGTGCACCTGACACTCACCCTCTTTCTTTTGGTGAAGTTTCTTCTTGGCGAGCGAGACGCTGAGCTTCCGTCCATCGTAGTACTTGGGCTCCCGCAGCGCTCGCTGTGCGTCCTCCGATAGCGAGAAGGTCACATAGCCAAACCCACGACAGACATCACTCCCTGCAGCACAAGATCACATGTTACATTTTCCGCTAACCCACCCCACAGCCCCAGTCATCCCTACGCACCACAGCACTGTAGCTCAACCGTAGGACACACAATTAAACATCATACAGTTCCTCAGCCCCACGCTACGTTTGCACGTACAGTAAGGAGCCGGTTATGTGCACTGACATTGTGTAGAATTGTCTCGTCCACATGCAAACTGCAATCGCCCCAGAATTTCCTCTGTTGGGAGTAAGAATTATCCATACATTTCATATCATACCTTATTAAACTGAAGTGTATCAACAACAACAACTTGCATTTATATAGCACCTTTCACTGTTTGCTTTATGAATGGCGAATGCAGCGGACAATTTTGCAGACAGCAACGTCCCCACAAACAGCCATAGAGCGAGTGAGCGATTGTATCCGGGGGATTGTCGGCCAGGACACCGGGAGAGAGAGAGAGAGAGGAACTGCCTTCTCTTTTCCAACAGCACCGCAGGATCTTTAACACCCACCGGAACAGGGCAACAACAACAACAAATGACACCTGTACATCCTTTCACGTCAGGAGGACGTCCCAATGTGCTGGACAGTCAGGGATCCGCACCCAAGCTGGTGGTTGGGATCAGGAGGTATGGAGGGTGGGGGTAGGAGGATGACCGATGGCGCAGTCACAGAGGAGGGACTTGAAGGAGGCAAAGGCACAGACCGGAGCGCAGTTTAACGTCTCATCCGAGGGACGGCGACTCCGACAATGTGGTGCTCCCTCCAGCGCTGCGCTGGAGCGTCAGCCTGGACTGTGAGCTCAGAGTCCCTGACACAGTGTTGGGGGGGGGGGAGAGAGAGGAGGGTGGGGGGAGGAGAGGGGGGGGGAGGGAGGAAGGAGAGAGGGGGAGGATGGAGGAGGGAAGAGGGGGGAGAGGAGAGAGGGGGAGGAGGATGGAGGAGAGGGGAGGAGGATGGAGGGGAGTATGGAGGGGAGAGGGGGGGGGATGGAGGAGAGGGGGAAGGAAGGGGAGGGGGGAGGGGAGAGGGAGATGGAGGAGAGGAGGGAGGAGAGGGGGGAGGATGGAGGAGGAGGGGGGGAGGGGGAGGGAGGGGAGAGGAGGGGAGAGGGAGATGGAGGAGGAGGGGAGGAGGAGGAGGGGAGAGGGAGATGGAGGAGGGGGGAGAGGAGGAGGAGGGGGGGAGAGGAGGAGGAGAGGAGGAGGAGGGGAGAGGAGGAGGAGGGGGAGGAGGGAGGAGGGAGGAGGGAGAGGAGGAGGGGAGGGGGGAGGGGAGAGGAGGAGGAGGGGGAGAGGAGGAGGAGGGAGGGAGGGGGGAGGAGGAGGGGAGGAGGAGGGGGAGAGGAGGAGGAGGGAGGAGGAGGGGAGGGGAGAGGAGGAGGGGAGGGGAGGAGAGGAGAGGAGGAGGAGAGGAGGGGAGAGGAGGAGGGAGGGGGGGGGGGGGGGGGGAGGAGGGGGAGAGGAGGAGGGAGGGGAGGAGGGGGATGGAGGAGGAGGGGGAGAGGAGGAGGAGAGGGAGATGGAGGAGGAGGGGGAGAGGAGGAGGAGGAGGAGAGGGGATGAACCCAGAAGCTGCTCTGGTGTCTGGGCTGAGGTGACCACGTGGTGTGCGGGGATCACGTGCTCTCACCTCGCTCCCTCACCACGAAGCAGTGTTTGACGGGTCCGAGGTCACTGAAGACCTCCCGCAGCTGCTCCCCCGCCGCCGAGACCGGGAGGTTCCTCACAAACACCGTCCCCGTCACCTTGGCCGCGCCCTCGGCCGCGCCGCCGCTCTTCTCCTCGCGCTCCTCCGCCGCCCCTCCGGGCGCCGCCATCTTCTCCGCGCGCCCTTCAAACCCCTCCGGCTGGAGCGCCGCAACCGCCGAAGAAAGGTTCCGCCCTCGGATAAAAGTTCCTACCTCCAGTGTGGGAGGGTGTGCACCGGTTGAAAGTCGCCCCCCAGTTCAGAAACAGTTGACCCCCTAGGTCAACGATTATTGTTGTTGTTGTTGTTGTTGTTGGCTTTTGAAAAATTGTTACCAAAGACTCTCGTTATGTTTCTGGGCAAATTTTTCTGGACATTCTCTGGACAAGATCCTCGTCCTCACCTTTAAGACCATCCCCTCCTCCCCCCTCTGACCTGCTGACCCCCTACCAACCTGCCCGCACCCTCCGTCCATCGGGCTCCGGCTGCTCCATGTCTCCCGCCTGACCCGCCCTACCATCGGTGGCCGGGATTTCAGCCTCTCTGCCCCCACAGTCTGGCACTCCATCCCACGGTCCCTTGGCCTCGCTTCCTCCCTCGCCTCCTTCAAGGCCGGTCTCAAGACCCTTCTCTTCAATCGTGCCTTTGGTCTCCCTCCCACCTCTCTGCCTTCCCGCACCCCTACACCACCCCTCCCCCATGCTCGGGCCCCGACACCTGATGTCCGCTTGGGATGTCCTCCCGACATGAAAAGCTCTCTATAAACGTAATGTTGTTGTTGTTGTTGCAGCCTGGCCTAATTGGTTGTACTGTATTCAGAAAGTTGTGGCTTTAAATAAGCCCCATGTCTGGATTTTGAGCTCATTCAATGCACTATAGGGGGTTTGTTGTTTCTCCTTGTGTCCTGGCCAACAATCCCCCAGGTAAAATTGGTCATTCACTTCATGGATATTTGTGGGATATTGCTGTGCACAAATAGGCGTTTGCCTACAAATACAGTCACTACACTTTACAGAAACATCATGTGAAGCACTTTGAGACATCTCGACGATTTGATAAGCTGCTATATAATAATAATCCTTGTATTTGACACAGCACATTATATTTTCAAGATGTCTCAAAGCACTATACAGGATATACTGTAAAGTGCAGTGACTGTGTACTTTTGGAGCAAAACGCGGCAGCCAATCTTAAAAAGAATCCAGCTTCCAAACTTAGACTAATTTTAAGAATTGTCTGGAATTTGGGGCAAATTTAAATTTTAAAATAAAATGGGTCTTGCAGGCTAAGACTATGTGGAATTCTGGGCCTTAGAGGCTCAATCACAGTAATGATTTATTTAGTTCCTGTGAGCTTTCACTTCAGGCCACCTGGGTGTTGATTCTCATTTCTACCCACCTCCCTGCCTTACAGGTTCATGAATTCACTGAGGACAACAACGAACCCTCCCTGACAACCATTGTGACATCTCTCTCTCCTAACACCTCATCCACAAGCACCAATCTGACACCCCCTACACACCATACCTTGTGTCCTAATCTGATACTGTGAGGTGAAGTCCATCATCCCCAGTGGATTATTATTTGGAACATTGGGAAACAGAAATGAAATGCTTTCCCCGCCTTCCATGAAACCAGCACAGACAATGCTTGAATGATCCAGCAAAGAGATTTAACCAGAGGATATAGAATGGTTGGATAGTGTTGGGGTCAGTTGGTTTGGGCTGAGTTGAATTGAGTTGATTTAAGTTGGGTTGAGGTGGTCTGAATTGGGTTGGATTGAGTTGGATAGGTTAACATTGGGATGAGTTGAATTGGATTGAGATAGTTGCTCTGGGTTATGCTGGGTTGAGTTGAGTTGGTTAAGACAGGTTGAGTTGGGTTACATTGGATTAGGTTGAGGTGTTCAATTGTGAGGAGTTGGGTTGCATTGCGATTAGTTGTGTTGATCTTAGTTGAGTTGGATGGAACAGGATTGGGTTGAGTTGGGTTGAAGTGGGTGGGTTGGGTTGAGGTGGGTTCAGTTGGGTAGAGTTGGTAAAAACAAGAGTATTGGATGGACCAATTGGAAATATCCCGACCAAACAATGGATGAACCCAAAGGCTTCACTCCTGATGTACCATCTCAGGATCCCAATCCCACCCAGCTCGGGGTGGAGGGCGGTTCTCTACACAAACTCCTGCGGTCCAAGGAATATGATCTCTTCTCCCATTCTGCTGTCTTTGAAAGCGATTTCATCCAGGTACAATGTAGAAGGTGTTCAGTTGTTGAATATTACAATAATCGTAACATTACATTTTATATCACATTGTTGTGTGTCTCAAAGTGCTTCACATGATTGGCTGTGCAGTGACTGGGTAAATACTGTAGGTGAACATGGCAGCCAATTGCGCTCAGCAAACAGGCATGAAAAATGATCATTATATCTGAAGGATTGTTGGCCGGGATAGTGGGAGAAACTCATTTCTCTATTTGAGTATTGCTATAGGATCCTTCTGATGGGCAAAAGGGACCTTGGTATTACATCACATCTGAAGGAAAACACCTCTGACAATGTAGTGCTCCCCAGTACAGGACTATATTGTGGTAGTCTAGACTAAAAGTCCCAAAGTGAGGTTTTGAACCTAGAACCATCTAACTTGAAAGTGAAAGTTCTAGCAATTAAGCCGGACTGGCACTAGAGTTACTATTTGATGTTTGGAGACATCTAAAACCCGGGATGAGAGAGCAAATGTTTTTTCCCCATTCCTTTCTAGTTTGAGGGTGAAATTCCATGACTTGGTAAAGTAACCAACCTGACATCATGGGATTATATAGACTGTTACAGCACAGAAACAGAACCAATTCGTCCACACATTTTTTTCATCTCCCCATGATCCCCTCTCCCGTAACAACTTGCATTTATATAGCGCCCCTCACGCAGGGTAGAGCTCTTGACGGGTGGAGTAGAATGCCGAGCTGGCATGGTCAAAGAGGAAGGTCTTCAAAAAATCCCTTTATTGCCTTTTCCTCGTAACAGGTACATAGGTTAGATACAGAGTGGTCTCCTCTACACTGTTCATCTATCATTCCCAGGTCAGCTACAGTACAGGAGTGTCCCACAAACAGTCGAAGATTGATTGACCACATTTTTTTTACACACACACTGTTGCACGCAGTGCTCCCAGGTTAGGGGTTGATATCTCCATTGAGGACTGAGCGCCAGTTATGACTTGATGGGCCAAATTTCTATGAATTCAGTCATAATCCACTCAGCTCCAACCTGCTCCCCAGCTGTTTATCACCGAGCTTTTCACGATGGTTAAGGTGTCACACTGTTTCCTGACATCATAAAGCAGCTCAGAGGCATTCAGTACAGAGAAAACTCTCCCCCTGTAATTAACAGAGCTGACAGTGTGATACAGGCTCTGCTGCAACACGCACGGCAACTGCTAGTCACACAAATACACCGAGGAGGTGCTCTTTCTAACACACATAGAGGCTGCTATTCTCTACTATACACACACAGCCTGCTATTCCCATAATACATACAGGGGAATGCTATTCACTATGAAACACACGGGCTACCAATCTGGCTAATGTACAGAATTTTCTACTATTAAACTCGCGCCTGTTTTAGTGACTGTTTTTTGTTCGCAAACACAACAGGCGAATGATGGATTTATCTGGAGGAATGTTGACGTGACATGTAATAATAATAATAATCTTGTATTTGATACCATTCCTTACCGCGTTGAACGTTTCAAAGTGCTTCACAGAATTATTCTGCAAACGCAGTGACTGTGTACTTGAACACATGGACCCAATCTACATGCGCTGTGTCCCACAAACAGACAGCTGGGAAAATTCCCTGTTCGGTCGTAACGCAAAATCATTAACATCCACCTGACAAGGCACAAGTGGGTCCCGCACCAGGCTTCGCGATCACATCACTCCCACCCTCGCTCGCCTCCACTGGCTCCCCATCCCCCAGAGGATTGATTTCAATATCCTCATCCTCACCTACAAGGCCACTCACGGCCTTGCTCCCTCCTACCTCTCCACCCCCCCCCCCCGTACCCTCCGTTCCTCTGGCCCCGGTCTGCTCCACGCCCCCCCCCCCCACCGCCCTACTATCGGTGGTCGGCCCCCTCTCAGCCCCCAGGCTCTGGAACTCCATCCCCCAGTGCCTTCGCCGCTTCCTCCCTTTCCTCCTTCAAGGCCGGTCTCAAAACCTTTCTCTTTGACCGTGCCTTCAGCTCCCCTCTCGACTCTCTTCCTCCTCCTCGCTCCCTCCCTTCCCTCCCCTCACCCTGACCATTTCCCCCCTCCTCTCTCCCTCCCTTCCCTCCCCTCACCCTGACCATTTCCCCCCTGCTCGGGTCATGACCCAACTGTGCAGCGCCTTGGGACGTCCTCCTGACGTGAAAGGCGCTCTATAAGTGGAATCTTGTTGTTGTTGTTGTTGTTGATTTATAATTATATAATAATCCCTGTATTCGATATAGCGCCTTATCAGATCAAGACATCTCAAAGTACTTCACAGGATATACTGTGAAGTGGAGTGACTGTGCATGTGTTCGTGGGTGAAAAGTCTCATGTAATTTAACGTCTCATCTGATGGATGGCACCTCTGACAATGCAGCGCTCCCCTCAAAACTGCACTGCAGTGTCAACTTGCACTGCGAGCTCAAAGTCCCTAATGTGGGACTTGAACCCACAACCTCCTTAAGAGGAGCAGAGAGAGAGAGAGAGAGAATGACTGAGCCCAGCTGATGCATGCCAGGAGTTGGTTGGGGAACGATTGGGAGGTAGAATAAAGATGGCCTTTTGACAATTTTGATTTGATTTTGCTGCAGGTGACCAGACGGGGGAATCTAGTGGACATCCACAATGTGCCGACTCCCCTGACACTGGGTATAACAGCCTCTGTGCCCTTCCTCCCCCTCCCGAACATTCTCATCGTCGCCACCAAAGACCCCGAGTCTGAGGAGACGGCTGATGAAGCTCCCAGCATGAAGATCACCAGGTAACAGTGGTGAACAAACCATCCACACAGCTCAGTGGTTAGAGCACTCACCTCGCAAGCGAAAGGACCTGGGTTTGATTCCTGGGTAGGGAAAACCTTAGCTAATTTTACTTGCTTCACACACCTCTGTTTGCCTAGCAGTAAGTCGGAACTCAACTGTTAGTCAATTGGCAGTTCACTTTCCGAGGGTAATAATCCTAATAATCCCTATAAAAAATAATTTACTCATTCAATCCATGATTGTTTGTCAGATCGCTTCTGTGTGCAATTGGCTGCTGAGATTTGCCCCCAAAATACACGGTCAATTCACTTTACAGTATATCCTGTGAAGCGCTTTGAGACGCCTCAACAACATGATAATCAGCTATATCAAATGCAAAGATTATCATTTTATTGTTATAAACATTTGTCTGGGCCTCACACGTGAGTGAGTATATTTTGTCTGTGATGCTGACTGATGGAGCCTCGCTGTTGTTGGTAGGATGCTGCCAATGAAGCTGGTCAGGCTGAGTGTCCACAAGAAGAGCAGCCGGTGTTTGAAGTTGGGTTTGGCCAACAGGAGCACATTCTACCTCCAGTTGCAGGACAAGCACCCCAACCATGTGTTCCGCCTGTGGGAGGAGCTCATCAACATCATCTACTCTGGTCTCTCCATCACCTTCAAAGACACGGACATCAACCTGCCCAAAACCTCCATGTGTGACTCAGTGAGCTCCTCATCCTCGGGGGTCAGCTCTGAAAAAGGAACTCACGAGGGGCCAGAGCTGAGGAGCTCCTACCTGAGCAGCGAGCAGGCCAGAGCCAAGCAGCAGCCCAATGGGTCATCCAAAGAAGATGAGGAGTCTCTGGACAAAGGGTCTCGGGCCTTGGGGCAGGTCCTCGGGAAGAGCGGAGTTTCCACTGAAGTCCCACCAGGGACATCCAGGGCTTTACATCCATCTCTAGTCAAGGGCAGCGTCCATATCTTCAAGAAAGAGTGGTAAGTCACTGCGAAGCGCACCGGCCCTTGTGTGCATTCTACAACCTAAGGGATACATAGCTGTTCATGGTTTGTATTGGAGTCCTGTAGCTTAGTGGTTAGAGCACTCGCCTCGCAAGCGAGAAGACCCAGGTTTGATTCCTGGGCAGGGTGAAACCTTAGGCAAGTTTCCTTACTCCACATGTTTTCCAGGAGTAATAATCCTCCCCCCGATTTGCACAAATCTAGGTAAGTCTGTGTTTGATTATTATTGTTATAAAACTTGTCTGAGTCTTACATTTGCGTGAATGTGGTTTGTCTGTGATGGTGACTGATCGAGCCTCGCTGTTGTTGGTAGGATGCTATTTTTNCTTGAGTGAATATTTCTTGATTTTATGGCATTAATCAAGAAATATTCAATCAAGAACATTTTAATTTGTTGGCCGAGTGCAGGAGGATGAGAAAAGTAAGTGACTGAGGAGACGTGCAGATTGAAGGAGGAGGGGAAGAATGAAGGAAGTGAGGTGTGATCTTAAGGACCTTGGAAGGAATGAGTTAGAGGAGAATGGATGAAAGGGAATTGGTGCACGGTCACTTGGGACGTCCTCCCAATGTGAATGGCACTATATAAATGTAATTTGTTGTTGGTGTTGTTATTGTTGTGTATTACAATGCATCTCGGAATGCTACAGCTCTCTATTACCTGCAGTTTGGATGTGCTATGTCTCTCACTGTATAAAAAAATGATAAAATTTGGTCACTTAATCCACAACTTTGTGAGGGACACTGCTGTGCGCATTTCGCCACAGATCTGCCACATTCTCATTGAGTCCAGCCATGAGGAGGTCCCAATGCTTGTAAGATTGACATTCTCTCCCAAACATCTTGTTGTCCCAACACTGATGTAAGACTTTCTCCCCAGGGTTCCAGACAGCACCGATCTCCAAAAGGCACGAACCAGACCTGAGCGACTGTTAAATGTGAAGGAAGAAAATAGTCCAGGTATGTAGTAAAGAGATCCATGGATTAGGATAAAGGGTCCCTCCCCCCTTGCCAAATCAATCCATGTTTGTGGGACATTGCTGGGCACAATTGGCTGCCGTGTTTTGCCCACAAAATAGAGTCACTACACGTTACAGTATATTCTGTGAAGCGCTTTGAGATGCATCAACGACATGATAAGGCGCTCTATCAAAAGCAAGGATTATTATTATTAGAGGGAACTTTATTATGTATCTGACCTGTGCAGTCGCTGACTTGGGAATAATGAATGGATAGTGATAAGGCGCTGCATCAAATGCAAGGATTATTATTGTTCATTAAATGTGAGGTGAGGGAAATGATATTGACACCCGACCGTCTCCTGTTGAAAACTAGTCCGTTTTGTGTGTAGGAGACGAGTGGAATGAAATCACTGAGATCTGCTCCTGTGACCACTGCAAGATGTGTAACCAGGTGCTATCTCTACACACCATGCCTTATGGGGAGAAGAGAGAAGGGAAGGAAGAGCTAAAGGGAGAGAAGGAGAGCAGCGAGCAGAACACCAATGGAGAAGTCAAAGCCTATGAGTCAAGAGACCCAGAGAGAACCTACTTCGGTCTATGGGAGCGCGATAGACCCACACTCATGCCTCTCTCCAGGCTCAGTAGCCTCGTGGCTGTGGGACTCCGATGATATTTGTATTTTAATTTGTTTTTGCGAATTCAAGAGTGTTTCCATTGTACTTTATATTAATACAAAGTGCTGGTTTACATCTGTGATATTCCTTTTTTTNGGTAAATATAAATAAAAATTGGTATGTTTCTCTTTTAAGCTACTGCATTTTGAGTAAATTGCACGCAGCGATGTCCCACAAACAGCCTTGTAGTGAATAAGCGATTTTATCTGGGGGGTATTTTTGGGCTGGGACACCGGGAGAGAGAAACTCATAGGATCTTTACCGTCCACCTAAAGGAACGGTCACAGACATGGACCGGGTTTTAACATTTCATTCAAGGACGGTATCTCTGATAATATGGCACTTCCCCCCAATAGAACCGGTTGAAGCACTTTGAGACATCCTCCTGACATGAAAGGCACTACCTAAATGTGAATTTGTATTGCAATTTGTAGAGTATTGGCTATAGAGCAGGCGAGAGGGCCTGAGTTCGATTCCCAGGCAGAGCATAAAGTTCGGCAAGTCTCCTTATCCACACAAATGTCTCGGTTTACCCAGCAACAACAACAACAACAACAACAAGATTCCATTTATAAAGCAGTAAGTAGGATCCCGGTTGTCAAGTCAATTGGTGGCTCACTTTCCAAGGGTAATACATCCCTCTTTAAAAAAAAGTTAACAATAATTTAGTCACTCAGCCCACGGCTGTTTGTGGGGACGCTGCTGTGCGCAATTGGCTGCTGCTTTTCACCCACAAAATACACAGTCACTCCACTTTACAGCATGTTCTGTGGAGCGCTCTGAGACGTCTCGATGCCGCGCTGAGGCGCTATGTCAACGGTAGGAGGGTTCGGCAGCAGCAGTGGTAGTAATGATCCTCACTTGACCCAGTGCTGGTGTCAAGGAAGGGTAATTGGCGGGAATCGGCTTCATTCATTCAATTGATTCATTCATGAAAAAAAAAGCCAGCCGACGTGTGCGCGGTGACGTAGAGCGTCGACGCAAAGGCACGCACGCTCAAACCGCTCCCATCCCGGCCCTGAGCTCGCGACCAACCGACGGGGCTCGCGACGTGGCGGTTTCTGGCCAATGGGAGAGCGCCGCGCCGGACGGGCCAATGGGAGAGCGCCACGGTGGGCCAATGGGAGAGCGCCATGGCTGGCCAATGAGAGGGCGCCATGAGCTGACCAATGGTTTGGCGCCATGGCGGACCGGCCAATGGGAGAGCGCGGCGCTGATTGGCTGGGGGCTGGCGGGGAGGCCACGTGTTTCCGGTAACGGGGCGGACGAGAGGCCAGAGAAGGGCTGAGGGTTCGCGGGAGTGTTTCAGACACAGAGACGGCGGCGGAGAAGGTAAGAGAGGCGTCAGGGGAGGAGGGAGAGAGCGGGGGGGAGAGAGAGGGGGGGAGTGTGGGGGGGGAGAGAGAGGGGGGGGAGTGTGGGGGGGGGAGAGAGTCGGGAGGGAGTGGGGGGGGATTGAGGAGGGAGGGAGTGGGGGGGGAGGAGAGGGGGGAGAGGAGAGAGGGGGGGAGAGAGTAGGGAGAGGTGAGAGAGGGGGGGAGTGAGGAGGGGGGGGGAGTGAGGAGGGGGGGGGAGTGAGGAGGGGGGGGGAGTGTGGGAGGAGTGTGGGGGGGGGAGTGAGGAGGGGGGGAGTGTGGGGGGGGAATGTGGGGGGGAGTGAGGAGGGGGGAGTGTGGGGGGAGAGGAGTGGGGGAGAGGAGAGAGAGAGGGGGAGAGAGTCGGGGAGAGAGGAGGGGGGAGTGAGGGGAGAGAGGAGGGGGAGTGAGGGGAGAGGAGGGGGGGAGAGGAGGGGGAGTGAGGGGAGAGAGGAGGGGGAGTGAGGGGAGAGAGGAGGGGGAGTGGAGGGAGAGAGGAGAGGGGAGTGTGGGGGTGGGAGAGGAGAGAGAATGGGGTGGGGGGAGAGGGGAGAGAGAGAGGGGGAGAGGAGAGGGGTGGGTGGAGGAGGGGGGGAGAGAGAGCGGGGTGGGGGAGAGAGGGAGGGGGCTGGAGAGAGCGGGGAAGGGCAAAGAGAGGGAGTGGAGAAGAGGGAGAGTGAGACGGGGAAAGAGAGAGGGGAGAGTGCGCAAGAGAGAGAGCGGGGAGGGGAAAAGAGAGCGGGGGGGAGAGAGAGTGGGGAGGGAGGGAGGGTAAAGAGAGGAGGATGGGGAGAGTAGAGAGAGAGTGGGAAAAAGAGAGAGGAATGGGGAGAGCGGAGAGAGGGGAAAGAGAGAGAGGGATGCGGAGAGAGGGGAAATAGAGAGGGAGGGGGAAATGGCGAGAGATGGGGAAAGAGAGTGAGAGAGGGGGTAGGAAGGGGAAGAGGGGGAAAAGAGAGGGAGGGGGAGAGAGATGGGAAAAGGGGAAAGACTGGGGGAAGAAGAGGAGAAAAGAGTGCGCCAGTGAGGGAGGAGAAGTGTGAGGGGAGAGAGGCGTAAGCGAGCCGTGGGTGGTGGGGTGGTTGAGAGTGAGAGAGAAAGGTAAAGAGTGGGGGAGAGGTAGCCGTGCTTTGCTGAAGGGCAGATGCAGTGGGATGATGGAGATTGGAGCAGAGGGTAACTGAGGTGGAGGGGGGATAGTAGGGAAAGAGAGGGAGTGAGGTGGGAGGTTAATGGGGTGGGGGGTCGATTGGGGATTATTCCCACCTAACATTTCACCTGTTGGAAACATCTGTAAGATATATTGGAATTACTAAACAAGGAGGGCATTGGGCAGCGCGATTTAAAAAAAAAACATAATAATGATCTTTGCATTTGATACAGCGCTTTATCACGTTGTTGAGACGTCTCAAAGCGCTTCGCGGGATATTATAAAGTCTAGTGACTGTGTATTTTGTGGACGAAACGTGGCAGCCAATTGTGCACAGCGGCGTCCCACAAACTTTCAACCAAAAATTTAAAAAATGAAATGATTTTTCACACAGAGGTGGTTAGAATGTAGGGGAGAGAGCTGGGGGGAGAGGAAAAAGAGAGTAAGAGGGATAGGGAGAGCTGGGGGGAGAGGAAAAAGAGAGTGAGAGGGATAGGGAGAGCTGGGGGAGAGGAAAAAGAGAGTGAGAGGGATAGGGAGAGCTGGGGGGAGAGGAAAAAGAGAGTGAGAGGGATAGGGAGAGCTGGGGGGAGAGGAAAAAGAGAGTGAGAGGGATAGGGAGAGCTGGGGGGAGAGGAAAAAGAGAGTAAGAGGGATAGGGAGAGCTGGGGGGAGAGGAAAAGAGAGTAAGAGTGGGGAGAGGAAAAAGAGAGTAAGAGGGATAGGGAGAGCTGGGGGAGAGGAAAAGAGAGTAAGAGGGATAGGGAGAGCTGGGGGAGAGGAAAAAGAGAGTAAGAGGGATAGGGAGAGCTGGGGGGAGAGGAAAAAGAGAGTAAGAGGGATAGGGAGAGCTGGGGGGAGAGGAAAAAGAGAGTAAGAGGGATAGAGAGGGCTGCCCCAAAGGGATAGCATGCAGAGTGCTGCATTTGGGAAGGAAGTACACTATAGAGAAAAGGTGGGAAAATGAATTAAATATCCATTACATCTAATAAAAATGGTCAAAAAGGATTGATGATTTAGATGGTGGCTTTTTTGCAACTGGTTTGGGATGGTTTGGGTTTGAGAACTCTTAAAGTGACGTGTTTCAATAGGTGCAACTGAGCTTAAAGACGAGTCACAATGAGGAACTTGTAAATAGGAGTATTGGGTGACATGTTCGCTATCAGTAGCACAATTAGGTTGAACTCTTCTATGTACACCACAAAAGATGAGTGAAAGGGGCACAATTTCCCCGAGGGAGTCACAGTTTGGAAGATTGCCAGCTCCACTATCCACAAAATCCAACTAATTCAGAACTCACCCGCTCTAATCTCAGTACCCTCATCACACCAGGCTCCACCGGCTCCCTCTCACAGCACAGATCAACTTCAAAATCCTCACGCTCGTCTACACATGGTGGCACCTCCTTACCTCTCGCTTCCTCTGCTTATTCCCCACTCCATTACCTCTGCTCGGCTGGCTCCAGCCTCCTGCTTGCCCTTCATGCCCTCCACCCCACCTTCGGTGACTACTTTCAGCCACAACACCCCGAAACTTTGGGATTCTCTCCCTCAATCCCCCTGCCCTGTCCCCATCTTCCCCATTTTCAGATCAATCTGAAGTTCCTCTTCAACCGTGCTGACGGTCACTTCCTCCCTCCACCCGGTTCAGCGCCAGTCTGCACTGTTAAATACCCCGAGACACTATACTCTGCGTGACGGGTGCTATATAATGACAATATAGGGAGGGAGTTAGGAGTATGTGAGTGTTGAGTTTATGCCAACAGGAGGGGTTTGCCTCTGGAGGTAAATAGTGTTGTTTCCATGTGTCAGGTCTCCTGAAACCCATGTCTGTCACATCTCCCATTTCTACCGTGTGTTGTAGATCTGATTCAACAGAGAAGATGAATAGAGTGGAAGTATATGTTTTGGGATGAAACTGAAACTTGCACGTGTATAAGCCACTGTTGGAGATATTTTGTGCTCTCTGCCCAACCTAACCTTGACCAGCAGCAGGGGTCACTGAAAACAATTATTTGCTGTATGCATATATATATATATATATAGAGGTGATTTACTGGAAACTTTTGCAGAACTGTACACTGGGGCAACCCTGTGACAAGCTTCCCTGGCTGAGCAGGGGCTCACTTAGAGAGTAGGGCTACCAATGGGCCTCTTGGCTTGATAATAATAATTATTATTGGAGCACAGTACACCTGGCCGCAGGGTTGACTGGCTGGTTTCTGGTGCTAACACCATTGACTGCCTTCTCCTCTGCATTGTTACTTTACTGCAGACATCATCTGCACATTGTGCACTATTCAACAGCAATCGTCACTTTGTGAAGTAAGGACTCAGTTGAGAACACAGAAGATGGCTGTTTTTGCCGTATTTGGTTTACCAGAGGGTTGGGTTTAAGCTCAAGTCATTGTGTTATCACCGGGTCGCTGAAGCTCATCAAGTTGTATATTGTACATTGGAGGCTAGTGAGGGGTTTATAAACTGGAATTGTGGAGTCCTGTAGCTCAGTGGTTAAAGCACTTGTCTCGCAGGCCAGAGGAGCTGGGTTCGATTCCCGGGCAGCGCAAAATGTTGGGCAAGTGTCCATAAGCCTCTGTTTAACTAGCAGTAAGTAGGAACCCAGTTGTTAGTCAATTGGCAGATCATTTTTCTGGGGTATAATCCCTTCAAAAAACAACAATAATTTGATCACTCAACCCACGACTGACTGTGAGACACTGCTGTGCGCAATTGGCTGCTGTGTTTCGCCCACAAAATATACCGTCAATTCACTTTACAGTATATCCTGTGAAACACTTTGAGAGACCTCTCGCAGACGTGATAAGGGGCTATATCAAATGCAAGGATTATTATTGTTTGCTGTGGTGTAAATGAAGTGGGGGTGGGAGATCAGGCCAGCGTCTCAGTGCAGCTGATGCAACGGAAGGAAAGAGAGAGTTGGTATTCGTGGCACTGATGGGAGTGTGCAGGACACAGAGGAAGTGTGTGCAGGAGAGGCGGAAGCCCTTAAGGAAACGTCCACAACTCAGTGGGAGTGGAGTCAGAGAAAGACGTGTGTGTCTCTATATGGCAAAGGGGAGGGGGAGAGTTCAAAAATGCAGTCACGGTCTGTGGAGCTGCAGTAATAATTGAGGGTAAATTGTCTGGTGACATTGAAATCCTGAAGCTGCTTCTGTTAGTAATTTGCTATGTCTGGACAGTGTGTTTATGCTTAAGAGTGTTCTGAATGCCAGTTTCCTTATGTGTTTCATCATTTGATTTCTCAGAATGTGAGAATAAAAATGGGCTGTTTTTTTCTAGATTTTAAATAGCGTTAAAGAGGAAAAGCAATCTTTTGGGAATTTGAAATAAAATAATAACAATAATCCTTGCATTTGATACCGCGCCTTATCACGTCTTCAAGACGTCTCAAATCATTACACAGAATATACTGTAAAGTGAATTGACTGTATATTTTGTCAGCAAAACGCGGCAGCCAATTGCGCACAGCAGTGTCCCACAAACAGTCACGGAGTGAGTAACCAAATTATTATTTTTTTTAAAAAAAATTCGAAGGGATTATTACAAAGGAGCAATCCATCAGAGAATAGGCTTTCAGCCTCTTGCTTGACTTAAATGCATGAGTGGAACACACCCTCAATGCATTCAGTGTCTACAAAAGGGCTTCAGAATTGTCAAATGGATTCTGTTTTTGTGCTAAATTGACTTTTGATTGGGTTCCCTGAGGTTAGATTGGAATAGGGTACAGGTAACACTCAGGCTGTTGGCGTTTGTGGGAGAGTAAATCGGAAGCAGAGATTGCTGCTATCTGATAAGGGAGTTTGTTCTGTATCTTGGCCTCCGCATTAATTGGTCTCATGGCCGTGTGTGGGAACTTACTCTGCTAAGCAGAGCCCAGGTTCACCTACAAATAGTCTGTGCACTTCACAGTAATTTGATTCTTTAACAAATGTATTTTTTGTTGTTGATTGGCAGTCGCTTTTCTGGGGGTTATAATCCCTTTAAATAAAAAGATAGATTTAAAAAAATTGGTCACTCAATCCATGACTGTGTCTGGAACACTACTGTGCGCAGTTGCTAACCACATTTCACCCACAACATGTACAGACATTACAGTCAATTCAATTTGAAAACGTGAATTCACTCTGAAGTGCTTTGAGATGTCTCGGAGGTGTGATATGGCGCTGTTTCAAATGTAAGGAGTATTATATTCTTACATTATATTCTGTGAAGCGCTTTGAGACTCTTTAAGATGTGATCAGGCGCTATAATAAAATGATTGTTGTTATTAAATGAGGATGTGCTTTTAAACATGCAGGTTCTTTCCTCCTCTGTCCCCTCAGAGAAAGTGAGAAGATGATGTGCTTGACGAAGATGGTGCTGTACCTGACGGTGTGCGGGGCCTATGCCTTGAGCAAGCCCACCGAAAAGAAAGAGCGCGTCCTCCACGACAAGGAGCTGAGCGACAAGGTGCACGATGACTCGCAGAACTTCGACTACGACCACGACGCCTTCCTGGGAGCCGAGGAGGCCAAGAGCTTTGATCAGCTCACACCTGAGGAGAGCAAGGAGAGACTTGGGTGGGTAGAGATCAGCCATGATTTTATAGAATGGTGGAACAAGCTCAAGGGGCTGAATGGCCTCTTCCTGTTCCTATAAAATCTTACCACGCAGTCATGCTCTCTGCGGTTCAGTAGGTCAGGAGTTTGAATCCGGACTGTGTTGTTAATGATTTTGGCATAGGCAGCAGTTAGGACAACAAATGGTCTGAATGCTCCAGGTTAGAGAGGGGGTGGAATAAACCAGAGTGTTACTCACCACCACACCCCCAGTCCTGATTGCTGTCCAGAGATCCCAGCTGGAAGGTCCAAGAATGTGGAACTTGAAAGAGGATAGAATTGGGCTGTAATACATCCGACCATCAAATATCCTGCCCCAAAGTAGCTCGAGGCTGGTACGTGAACAGTTGCCACTCAAGCGAGGTACTGGAGGGTGCCTGGCACCCGGTGGAAGCAAAAAAAGTTGGATGTCCTCATGAGGGGAGATGGACAAAAAAAACTGACACAAAAAATGTATATCACTTCCAATCAGTGTTTCTCCAGAAACAGTGTGATGTGATGTCTTGTGTGTGTGTGTGAGGTATCCTGATAGTGTGTGCGTGTGTATATTTATGTGGAGATGGTAAAACCCTTACACATCACAACCCAGATTACCCAGCAGCCGCTGACCTTAGCACTGGGCAATTTAAAGTTACATTGTGAAAATCAAGGCAGATAATTGCATTTACCCTCAGAATGGGTTGTGGGGTTGGGATTGTTCACACTTGTACTCTATAACCGTCTGTTACCTGATAATCACTGAAGGTTTCCTTCCTGCTCAAATTGTTTGTTAAGAAGGGCCCCGTGTCAGTGAGTGTCAGAGAGAGCTGGGACTGTGGGCCAGTTATCAGACCCTTTGTAAAACTTTCTCGCCCGGGCATTGCATGTTGATCCACTCGACTGTGAGAAATCTTTTGCCTTTAAATTTGCGGTGTAAAAACATGACTTGGAAGCAGCGTTTTTCACTGCTGTTTAAAAGCTCTGGACATGCTTAACATTGTCTCTGATTCTCAGCTGTTTCACTCACCTTCTGATAGAGCATGGGCTTACTCTTGGCTTGTGACTGAAATCCAGTGTTTTGGATCATCTGATGACACAAAGGCCGCTGTGTATGCTAATGTCTTTGCTGTCAAGCTCATTCACGTTTGAGATGCTATGTTTCACAGGTGAAAATTACACCTGTGACTACAACCTGCAGGTATAAAGTGCCTTTCCTGTAGAATTTATTTAGGTTCATCTGACTTGTGAGTAACGTGAATACGAAGGGATATTCCCAACTCCCTCCCTGGCTTCGATTTAAAAACTAGGTGATGTTTTTCACCCCCATTTATCCTTCTGTACATTCCTTCCTCACCCTAATTATTATAACTTCATCCCACATGTTCCACATTAATTGGCTACTCATCATTATTGTTTGGGAACTTTTTTGACATGAAAGGCACTGCATAAATGTTTCCGGTTGTAGGGCAGATATAATGAAGGGCTTTGTGCATTGTTGCTGTTTGCATTAATATGTGCGATAATCATATTAATCTGAGATATATATATACAATGTATAATATGTCTACACACTCAGAGAGTTTGCCAATTCTCACTCCACTGGAAGCAGTTGGCTCTTTATATGACATGGCTCCACTGGTACCTGGTATCTGGGTTGAGTTGATTGGTTTAGTTTGTGCTCAGACAGTGAGGGTAACAGGATAGTTAACTCCCTCAGAACAGGGTGAGGGGTTGCACCAGCTATTGAACGGTTCACTGGGTGGTGACTGTTTAGGACAGTTAATGTTCACAGTAAACTCCACTCTCTCAATAATTGTCACAGCTTCAACCTCGACTGACTGTCTCCTAATGGCCTCCGTGTGCTCGTACCTGTCCCTGGCCCCAGACTCACTGGCGTCTCCTTGTTACACTTGGACAGGACAGCCTCTGCTATTTAAACGTGTTGTTTGGTACTAATTAGCTGGAACTTTCATTCTTTCATCCCATCCTCTCGGGCTGGTTTTGAACCCAGTGAAAGTACATTGTGCTGACACATAGCAAAACCCAGCCCCCTCCCACTCTGATGGTTAGCAATGAAGAGTAGGAGAAGCCATGGGTTGATCCCCAGCCTGATCACAGCCTCTCTGAGCTGCAGTAGGCATATTGTTAGCAAAGATTGGTCTTGGCTTTCCGACCACCACACAGTAGTGCCACCAGATAACAGTAAGTGCTGTGGACCCATGTCCTCCTCCTGAGGAAGGGTTTGTGACTGTACAGGGAGCCCTGGAGTACTGCAAACTACTACTTTTAAGGCTGGGATTTAGATAAATCATAATAATAATCCTTGCATTTGATTTAGCGCCTTATCACATTTCGCCCACAAAACATACAGTCACTTAACTTTACAGTATATTCTGCGAAGCACTTTGAGGCACTGATAAGGCGCTATATCAAATGCAAGGATTATTATTATTAAATCTGTATTTCCTCTGAATTTAGATCGCTTGCAGTGGACCTAGCCGCCTCATCCTAGCCCTGCTTTTGCGAGCGTCTTTGCCTAACCTCTTCCCGGGTTTTTGTCTTCCCCCTCCCACTGCCCGCCCGCCCGGCCTCTTCCAACAGAAAGATTGTAGGTAAAATCGACGGTGACAAAGACGGCTTTGTGACTGAGGAAGAACTTAGGGCGTGGATTAAGTTCTCCCAGAAGCGCTGGGTCTACGAGGACGTTGACCGTCAGTGGAAGGGCCACGACCTGAACAACGACGGCGTGATGTCCTGGGACGAGTACAAAAACGCGACCTACGGGTTCTTGTTGGGTAGGTGTCTGAATGTGCGCGCGGCCAGCAAAGCTCGGCCCAGCCTCTGACCCCCACCCTCTTTGTCTCTCTCTGTAGAATGATAGTAGATAAAATAGATGAGAATAAAGATGGCTCTGTGACCGAGGAGGAACTGAAAGCCTGGATAAAACGCGCGCAGAAGAGGTATATCTTCCAGAATGTTGAGCGCCAGTGGCCAGATTTCGACACTAACCAGGACGGGTACATCTCCTGGGAGGAGTACAGGAATGTAACGTACAGCTACTACCTGGGTAAGGAGAAGCGGGCACCAGCCAGCAGGGTGCCAGGGACCTGGGCAAAGTCATACACAACATTCACACAGTCCTGTAGCTCAGAGAATTCACCTTGCAAGCGAGAGGACCTGGGTTTGATTCCCGGCCGGGACGAAACACTGGGCAAGTTTCCTTATTCCACACATCTGTTTACCAGCAGGAAGTAGGAACCCGGTTGTTAGCTGATTGGCGGATTACTTTTCTGGGGGAAATAATTTGGTCATTCAATCCGCGACTGATTTGTGGGACACTACTGTGAATAATTGGCCTCTCAGTTTCACCCACAAAATACAGTCATCCACTTTACAGCATATTCTGTGAAGCCCTTTGGGACATCTTGAAGATGTGATATGCCCTGTATCATATGCAAAGATTGTTATTATTTTTATACAAAGGTAGTGGAAATCTGGAACTCTTCCCCAAAAAGGTTGGGATAGAGAGTTCCAGAGCGAATTCTGGAACCATTCACAAGACTGAGGTGGAGACATATTTGTTAGGTCAGGGAATCAAGGGATACGGGGCAAGGGCAGGTAATTGGAGCTGAGGTACAGATCAGTCATGATCTTATAGAATGGCAGAACAGACTCTAGGGGCTGAATGGCCTCCTCCTGTTCCTATGACTGCTCAATAGCAAATAGTTTCACACCGGGGCTAACAAACAGGTTAGGTGAGAAGGCCCTTTAGTCCATTCTGGCCTCATCCTTGCAGAATCCCCGTCCCACTGTCCACTAGTTTTGAAAAAAATTGTAGCAATTGTAAATCTGTCTCACACACACACACACCATCACTTACACACCATCACTTACACACCATCACTTACACACACCATCGCTTACACACACCATCGCTTACACAAGCTTCTCTCTCGCCTGGTGCTGGTAGAATGTAGTCACGCTATTGTAAACTCGCTTTCCTCCATCTGCAAAGGTAAGTGCAGTTTAATAAAACATTAAAGGATCCTGGTACTTGGTGTGATTGTTGTAACAGACTTTTAACATTACGTGCAGTCAGCCGGCCGGCCAGGGCAGTTCACTGCAGTGAGCAGCGTGTGTTGCCTCCCGTTTCGGGTTTGCTACCCAAGTGCTTCCAAAGTTCATGAAACTTAATGACTTGTTCACTCACGCATGTAGTGAACTGTACAGTGTAAAGTGCCTTATACTTCATGTTCAGGTGTGAAGGGTAATGGTACAGTATTTAGCATTGATGAAAGTTTTGCCCACAAAATATACAGTCAATTCATTTTAGTGTATCCTGTGAAGCGCTTTGAGACGTCTCGAAGACGTGATAAGGCGCTGTATCAAATGCCGGGATTATTGTTATTATAAAGGGACTTAGTGTCGTCTGTGTTTTCCATGCCTGTCTGGATGTTTTCTCTGGCAAGTTTCCCATTGTGGGTCCAGCAAGGTCCACTCTACCAACTCACTAAGGCTTTGGCTTCCAGCAACCAAGATGGGAAGATTCCTTGGTTCTGCAGCTCCCCCAGTGACTGGTCTGTTCCCAAATCCTGCCACTCCAATCAGCATTGATCCTCACCTGTGGGAGCCGGTGTGTTTTTTTACCCAAACACGTTCAGGAACCCAGTGCTGTCAGTCACTCTTAGTGTTAATTGCACTGGTGTCAGACTCACTGCTACACCAACTTGTACCAAGTTTCTCAGTGAAGGCTGTGTTTCTAACATATTCACCTGCTTTATTGGGAGATTGTTCCTCGCAGCTCATTCCTCTTGTTTCCCTCTGCTCTGGTTGCTTATCGAGCGCACTTTCAGCCACTGTACCGCAAAGCTCTGGAACACTCTTCCTCTATCTCTCCACCTTGCTCCCTCCTTCCTCATCTTCAGGTCGCGCCTGAAGACCTTCCAGTTTGTCAGTGCCTACGGTCCCCTCCCCCTCCCCCCGGCTCGGCATCGTGCTCCGCCACTGTCGAGCGCTCTGGGACGTTACCCTGAGTGAGGGGCGCTGTGTAAGTTGTTGTTGGTTTGTGGGGATCTGAACGTCTTTGGGGGCGGGTGACTGATGACTGGCTTATTGCTCTCCCCCTTAACACCTCTTCTCTGTTTGGGGGCATCAGAGGACCCGGACCCCGAGGATGGCTACAACTACAAGCAGATGATGGCGCGGGACGAGAGACGGTTCAACATGGCCGACGAAAACCAGGACAAACTGGCCACAAAGGAGGAGTTCACCGCCTTCCTGCACCCTGAGGAGTACGATCACATGAAGAACATCGTGGTGCTGGTGAGTGACTCCCAGCCTCGGCTACGGGCAGTTTACCCACAGTGGGTGGTGTGCAAATGTGTGAAGCTGTAGCTTTTAACGCTTAGCGCAAGCGAGAGGGCCCGGGTTCAATTCCCGGACAGGGAAAAAAGCGTTGGTCAGGAATCTGTTTACCTAACGGTAAGTAGGAGCCCACTTGTTAGTCGATGGTGGATCTAATAGAATGGTGGAACGGACTTGAGGGGCTGAATGGTCTCCTCCTGTTCCTGTGAGTGGGTTTGATGGACCGCTGTCCTTTCACGTGCTGGTATGAGGAGTCTGAGGCACTCGGCATTCTGTGTGGTGGTTATTTAAGCGCTCTGGGACACTACCCTGCATGAGGCGTGCTATATAAATGCAAGTTGTTGTTGGTGCCAGGGCTGGGGTGAATTCCAGTCTTGATCTCCCTGTCAAAGCTTCTCCCAGCAATGACCTGTTTCTCTCCTCTACAGGAGACAATGGAGGACATTGACAAGAACAGCGATGGTTTCATTGACTTGGACGAGTACATTGGTGAGTGAATCCCATCTGTGAGACATCGCACTTTAGTCTCACTGTGGAGCAAGGGGAAAGCGGGTTTATCTAACCTTCCTACCTCTGTGACCTGCTAACTGCGTACCAAAATGTCCGCTCCCTCCACTCAGCAGGCTGCTCCATGTCCCCTGCCTTTCTCGCCTCACCATCAGCAGTCGGGCCTTCAGCCTCATTGCCCCACCCTTTGGAACTCCATCCCACAGTCCCTTCACCTCACTCCATCCCTGACCTGTCTCAAGACCCTTCTCTTCGACCAAATGCGCCTTCACTCACCTTCCTACCTGTACCCTCCCTGCCCTCCACCCCTCCTGATCCCATCCCCCAGCTCGGGTCCAAACCCCTGACTCCAGCGCCTTGGGTCGTCCTCCTGACATGAGGGGCACCGTGTAAATGTCGTTGTTGCTGCTGTCTGCGTCACCTCCGTGTGCTGATTGCAGGTGACATGTACACGGCTGACAGTGAAGGCCACGAGCCGGATTGGGTGAAGTCTGAGCGGGAGCAGTTTACAGAGTTCCGGGACAAGAACAAGGACGGCAAGATGGACAAGGAGGAGACCAAGGACTGGATCCTGCCTGCTGACTACGATCACGCTGAGGCCGAAGCCCGGCACCTGGTGTACGAGTCTGATGAGAACAAGGTGTGTGAGGGCAGCACAGCACTGTCACTAGTCGGGCCTGTCATGTCCTTCTCGTTTACCTCATAAGGACACAAGAATTTGCTGGTGAAAGAAGACCAAGAATGCAGTGTCACTTACCCGCTTTTAGATTAGTTCCCACATAGCTGTAAAACACTCTGCTTGCTGGTGCGGGGCTGGGGCTGGTTTGTGCTAACGCTGTGTGTCTATGTGTGTGTTACAGGATGGCAAGCTGTCTAAGGAAGAGATCATCAGCAAGTACGACCTGTTCGTGGGCAGCCAGGCCACCGACTTCGGCGAGGCCTTAGTGAGACACGATGAGTTTTAGGTTAGCAGATCGGGCAGGTCAGAAACAGAAGAGAAACCAATTCACAAAAAGAAAGGCTAATTTATTTTTTACAACTTTCTCTTCAACATGAGGTGTTTTGTGTCCTGGGACTGTTATCCCAGACTCCATGCAAGCAACGGATACATCTGGGGGGTGGGAGTGGGGGAGAGGGTGGGGGCAGAATGCGGTGTCACTTACCCCCTTTTAGATTAGTTGCCACATAGCTGTAAAACAAGTGTGTTTGATTTTTGTATTTGTCTAGGTCTTGTTTCTTTCTTGTAAGCCACCGAAACACACAATCGACAAGATAAAGTGTTTCTAATTCAATGCATAGATAATCCCTGAATGAACCTCCCCGAGCGGTGGGTGGGTGTAAGTGTAAGTGTGTGTGCGTGTGTGTCCGGACTGGCTGATAGGCTCTGTGCAGCTAAATGATGGTTTGATCCTGAAAGTGTCTTGTTTAGGCTTTACTAACTAACCCTGGTTTGTGTGTAACTAGAACAATAAGGGGAGGGGTGGAGTCGCAATAGGAGGTGTGTACTGTGTACAGGGTCAGGCACCTTCCCTGTGGGGCTGACCCACTGAGCAGCAGGCAGTATTAAATCCCCGCTCCCCACCCAACAGCCTGTTACATGGTGCAGTCTCAACTCACTGAGGCACTGCCAATCTTAGTCTGTGAGACCGTTTTGCCTTTAAGCTTTATGGTGGTGCAGAATTGTGGCCTCAACCTCTTCCTGCAGGACTTATTGTCTCAAATGAAGACTTTGTTTAAGAATTTATCGCCTACAATCCTGCGACACCTTAAACACTGACACAGGCATACGGGAATTTCCACGTGTGGGTGGGCTGCATGGAGTTTGGACGCTCTGAAGCTGGATGTGCGTATGTCAGACACCTAACTGACCAGAAATAAAACAGCTTATGCAGTAAGAAACTACACACCATCTCTCTCACAGAGACTAACCTAATGTGGCTCGCAGTCAAGTTGGGGTGGTGGTGGGCGGGGGGGAGAGGTGGAGTGAACTTGTGAATTTGTGCAAGTTTCTCTGTATGACAGACCGCAGTACTCGCTCCCCGTCATCACCAACCCCACATTCCCCCCGTCTGCCCCCCCTCACCCGCCCGTGTGAGAAAAATATATTTGTGGAGCGATTATTTTAATATAAATTCACAATAAAAGTAACTTCACATTTACACTGTATCCAGTTACTACTTAAAAAGAATCAGTATTATATTTGTATGTGTAATCTAGGTGTAAGGGATAGTATGAACACACACTGTGTGGTGTGGAACCTGTCACTGACTGAAGTGCTTTTGGGGAGGAAATGTGGGGGGGGTGGGGGTGAAGGAATCATTCACACACACGGGGAAGGGGTTGGCAATGCCTGGAGCTCTGTGGAGGAGCCCAGAGTTGGAGGTTTGAGCTGTCATTTTAATTAATATGGCGATTGAGAGCGTTCGTTGCCATTTTAATTTGTCATTTTTAATGTCAGAGTTCTAGGTGCTGAGTAAATGGTTCCACTGCTTGTCATCTGGGTGCCAGGGAGAGTGTGTGTTTGTGTGGTCTGTTATTCACACCACACATCGATGTGCTGCTGTGTGGTTAGTGAGTCCCACTTCACCACCGCTTCCTGCTGCAGCTATTGATCTGTTGCTGGCCACAGGCTCTCAAACTTAGCTCGGTCTCACACGTGCATTTTGCCGATCACTCTCCCGGGCGGTTTAAAAAAAATATATAATTAAAGAAACGTTTGAACCAGGTTTGCGACTGTGTTTCTCAAAAGTAAATTGTATTACTACATTTTATTTTAAACCAGGGTGAACTAATGGTTGGAGCTTTGTGTCTGTTTGTGAACAATTCCCCCGTCACTGAGTGTTAGATACAGAGACACTTCAAACTTGTCACGCCGAGTGAGGCAATTTATCCAGTGGCACACCTGCGTGCTCACACTCTCACACTCTCACACACACACACAGTGTAATCTGTGTGGAAGAGGTTTTCCAAAGCCTCTGGAAGCCATTCCTGGTTTCTCCCATCCCTGCAAAAGTATAATAACCCATTCCTGAAACCCCAGCCCAGTTGGGAGTGAGTTACAGCCTGGGGTCTAATCCACTTATAAAGGTGATATAGAATGGAGAGCTGGGGGCGGGGGTGTCAGTTCAGACAGTGGAAGCTCTGATAACAGCTTGATGTTCATATTGAATGAAGAGCGGTTGAGATGAGGGTTAGAGGAAGCGAACGGGAGGTGTTAATTGCACAGCGAGTGTCCAGGAAACTCACCATAAAATGCTAACGAACAAAAACTCCCTGTTATCTTCTCCCCCCATCCCCCCCGGCTAGTGTGGAGGACGTGATTTGTGTGTGTGAAGGATTGGTGTGAAACCCGCAGTATAGAAATCACCCTGAGGGGCAACACCAACAGACTCTTGTGTTGCTGTGTGTTTGAGGAATGGTCACTTCCCCTTCACACCTGTGAGGGCTGATGGGGGAGGGTGTCTGTGCTGGTGCTGGAGCGAGGCCGTGATCGTGCTCGTTTCGCACGAGGGGAGCTCACTGCCGTATGTACGTTGAAGGCTGGTGAGGGAGGAGCAGGCCCACTGCTAACCCTCCCAGTCGAGGGTTTGTGGTTGAGACAGTTGGTGATTCAGGCCAAAGAGTGTGGCAATGTCCGGAGGGGGAATGGGGCGTCTGAGCTGGTCCCTGTGTGGGTGGAGGGGGAATTGAGGGAGGGTCTCAGCTGGTCCCTGTGTGTGAATGTCAGCAACAGGGACATGGAACACACTAAAAGGACTGAATGACCCCTTTTCTGGTCTGGGATCTGTAACGTCCACCAGAACAGGCAAACAGGAGCTTGGTTCAATGTTTATCTGAAGGACTGCACCTCCGACAGTGCAGCCCCCCACCCACCCACAGTACTGCTCAGTCACACACACACACACACACAATGCACAGGAGGACCTGAGCTAGTTTGAGTGTCTATGTTTAGGAAGAGAGGGGGGGGGGCGCATATCACGGTGTGAGTTCACGATCCCATGTTTTACTACATGATGTGAGTGTTGGGAGGGAGCGAGCTCACTTTGTGATGGTCACGGGACTGTTCGGCTCATTCGAGACCATCCTGTGGGGGCAGGTGTCAGTCAGCGTCGGTGTGTGTGTGTGTGTGTGTAGTGGCCTTGCTAACCAGTTCCAGCATTGTTTCCTTGTGTGCGAGACCCTCTGAGTCCAGCCTCACGTGAACATGAGGCGTCAGTCAGTAAATCACACAACTTTCCAATCTCTGAACACTACAGATCGATAACCAGTCTTAACTATGTGACGTGTTATCATGTGACCACTTCAACTTTGATTCCAAATACTCTTAATAAATTTTTTTAAAAAAGAATCTCTCACCGTGTTTATCTGTCCTTTGTTAGTGGTCGGATTGTATTGGTGCTTTGAGTGATAACAGTCCTTACATTTGACACAGCGCCTTTCACACCGAGAGGACATTTCTAAGCGTTTCACAGGATCAGAATAATAATTATCCTTGAGTTTGATACAGCGCCTTATAATGTCATTGAGACGTCTCAAAGCGCTTCACATGATTTGCTGTAAAAGTGGAGTGACTATATTGTAGACTGACATGCCTGTGGTACACCAAAGAGGAACCATTAAAGTCCTTTTAACTGATTTTCAAGGCTAAATAAAATTTTTTTTTAAGGAAAATATAATAATCCTTGCATTTGAAATAGCGCCTTATCACGTTGTTGAGATGTCTCAAAGGTTCGCTTCACAGGATACGCAGCAGCCAATTGCGCACAGCAGTGTCCCACAAACAGTCGTGGATTGAGTGACCAAATTTGTATTTGGAGGGATTATTACCCTGGAAAGTGATCCGCCAATCAACTAAACTTGAGCTAATGAGCTCCAGGACCCCACAATTCCTGGGTGATATCCAGGCAGGAGAGTGGGATGAGAGGTTTCCGAGAATCTGTTCATTGCCCAGAATATTTCATGTGAAAGAGGGGAGGGGAGCAGTGCGAGGTCGGGGGCTCTGGGGTTACAGGTCACATTGGGGGCTAACGCTCCAGTGCGGTGCTGGGGGGAGAGAGCTCGCGTTGTCATTCAGCTCAGACTTAAACCTAAGTCCTGTCTGTGACCTGTTCAGGTGAACGTTAAAGATCAAGTTGGAAAAGACCAAGGAGTCTTTCCTGGTGTCCTGGTTGCCATTAATAATTGAGATATTTATTTATGTTACTGACCAGGGCTGTAACTGGAAGCTGAGACCTTCTGGGACAGAGTTTTACACCAAAAGGGAAGGCTGAACGACCAGGTTTATTCAGGAAGAAAAAATTAAAAGCAGGGCTCGTCCGGGATTTGAACCCGGGACCTCTCGCATTTTCGGGGGGAAACTCCCTAAGCGAGAATCATACCCCTAGACCAACGAGCCTGTCTCCTCTCTCTCTCTCTCTCCCTCCCTCCCTCCCTCAGCCAGATGTTTATCTTCTCTCTCCCACCGCCACGTCTCCACAGCTTCAGCCTCAGAGCTCACAGACTGCTGGTCTCAGGTTACACACACACACACTCCTCCCTCTCTCCAACCCAAGTGTCCCCTCCCTCCCTCCATCCCCCTCTCCCTCTTCACCTCCCTTCCTTATCAATAATAAATAATGATAATAATCCTGGCATTTGATACAGCGCCTTATCACGTCTTCGAGACGTCTCAAAGCGCTTCACGGAATATACTGTAGAGTGTAGTGACTGTATACTTTGTGGGTGAAACACAGCAGCCAATTACACACAGCAGCGTCTCACAAAGAGTCGAGGATCGAGTAATCACATTTTTTTTTTTGGAGGGATTGTTACTCTCAAAAAAGCGATCCGCCAATCGACTAACCAGGTTACTAGTTACTGCTGCGTAAACAGAGGCGTGTGGAGTAAGGAAACTTGCTCCACCACTGTCTCACACCGCAGCCCACCGAGACCCTCATTCATGCGTTCATCGCATCCAGACTCGAATACACAAACTCCAACTCCTCCCTCCACAGGCTGCAGGTCATCCAGAACTCTGCAGCCCGTGTCCTCTCCCGCACCAGGCTCCGTGACCCCCATTACCCCCATCTTCGCCCGACCCCACTGGCTTCCCATCACACAGAGGATACAGTTCAAGATCCTGGTCCTCACCTTCAAAGCCCTCCATGGTCTTGCTCCCCCCAATCTCTCCGACCTCCTAACCCCCTACCATCCTGCTCACTCCCTCCGCTCAGCGGGCTCCGGGCTTATTCATGTCCCCCGCCTCGCTTGCCCCACTCTTGGCGGGCGGGCCTTCTGCCACTCGGCCCCCAACCCTTCTGGAACTCCATCCCGCAGTCCCTCCACCTCGCCCCCTCGCTTGCCTCCTTCAAGACCCTCATCTTTGACCATGCGTTCAGTCATCCTTCTATCCCCACGGTCCTTGCCCTCCACAACTCCTGATCCCAACCCCCAGCTTGAGTGCATATCCCTAATCTATCCAGCTCCTCGGGACGTTCTCCTGACGTGAAAGCGCTAGACATATGTAAGTTGTTCGTGTTGCCAAAGGTTTCGCCTCCGACCTGCCCGGAAATCAAACTCAGGTCCTCTCATTGTGAGGTGAGGCTCTGACCTCTACACTACAGGACTCCACACATGTTGGTAAGACCATCCCAGCAGGTAAAACACAGCACACAGCTATACACATCATATTGTTGTTGTTGTTAACCTCTCTCCCCACAGCAGTACCCGCTGCCTCGGCTCTACTGGGTCCGGTGTCCTCCGCGTCCCCCGAATCCTCCGCTCCACCATCGGCGGCCGTGCCTTCAGCCACAACACCCCAAAACTTTGTCCCTCAACCCCTTGGCCTCGTCCCTTCCTTCCCCATCTGCAGGTCACACCTGAAGACCTTCCTCATCGACCGCGACTACGGTCACCTCCCCCTCCCCCTGACTCGGGCTCCACCATTGTTAAGTGCTCTGAGACGCTGCCCAGGATTGGAGGGCGCTGTATAAATGCAATTTGTTGTTGTTGTTGTGGGTTTAAAACGTATTGTTTTATTTCTCTGTGGCGACACAAAACAACAAAAGCCGGGCTCGTCCGGGATTTGAACCCGGGACCTCTCGCAAGTTTACAGTGAAGCTCCCAAAGCGAGAATCATACCCCTAGACCAACGAGCCTGTCTCCTGCTCTCCCTCCCTCCTTCCCTCCCTCCCTATTGTACGCAGCCAAATGTTTGTCTTCTCTCTCCCACCGCCACGTCTCCACAGCCTCAGCCTCAGAGCTCACAGGCTACTGGTCTCAGGTTACACACAGAGACCCCTCCCTCGCTCCCTCCCTCCCTCCCTCCCTCGCTCCCTCCCTCCCGTCTCTATTCCCTCCCTCGCTCCCGCTCCCAACTCACAGCCTTTGAAGTAGACAAAGAGTTCAGATGGGAACTCAAACTCTCGCACACACACACACACACACAACACCATCGCTCAATCCACAACTGTTGTGTGTAATCGGCTGCCGCGTTTCGCCCACAAAATACAGTCAATTCACTTTACAGTCTATTCTGTGAAGCGCTTTGAGATGCCTCGAAAACGTGATAAGGCGCTGTATCAAATGCCGGGATTATTATTACACAGTACATTGTGGGCGTTTGGGGGGAAAAATTCCATTATAATTCACCGTCAAACACACAGTCACTACACTCTGTACAGTATGTGCTGTGTATTGTTTTGACGTAGTAATAATAATAATAATCCTTGCATTTGACATAGCACCTTATCACTTCATTGGGACGCCTCAAAGCGCTTCACTTACACTGTAAAGTGTAGTGACTGTGTATTTTGTGGGTGATACAGACACAGTAACGCTCCTCTACACTGTGTGTCCACACTCCCAGGTCAGGGTTAGAGACACAGTAACGCTCCTCTACACTGTGTGTCCACACTCCCAGGTCAGGATTTTAAAATAATAATAATCCTGCATTTGATACAGCGCCTTATCACCACCAGACAGTCACTACACTAGATGCTGGTTCCCTGGGAGGTGCATTTAGACATTACAATGTCAACAACAACAACTTGCATGTGTATCTGGTGCCCTTCATGCCGGGCAGCGTCTCAGAGAGCTTGAACTGCATCGTTATCACTGTTATTATTATTGAGACTCTGCGCCGCGTGAAAGGTTCTCTATAAACACAAACTGTTGCTATTGGTGTATTATTATTATTATTATTATAATGATAACAATCGGTGCCATTTGATGCAGCAGCTTATTATGCTGTCGAGACGCCTCAAAGCGCTTCCACCGGTAAATAATGAGCCATTATTATTATTGATGACCTTTATTAATAATTATTAATAATGAGTATTATTTATCTAATCAAAATACCCCAAAACTACACTCCCCCACACCCCCACTCCACACCCCCTCCCCCCACACTCCCTCCCCCACACTCCTCCCCCCACCCCACTCCACACCCCCCACACTCCCACACCCCTCCCCCCACACCCCCACACACCCACTCCCCCACACACCCCCACTCCCCCCTTCCCCACACACCCCCACTCCCCCCACACTCCCCCCAAACCCCCTCCCCCCCCACTCCCCACTCCTCCCCACTCCCCCCCCCCCCCCACTCCCCCCACACCCCCACTCCACACCCCCCACACTCCCACCCCCCACTCCCCCCACCCCCCAACCTGTGTGTGGGGGGGGAAGGGGGTCTCAGGCAGATATTAAAGGTGGGACCAGTTTGGGAGGTGTTCCCCCCCTCGGCCCCGGAACCTTTGTGCGGGGAGTTGTGCGCTCCGGGGGGGAGTGGGCGCGGCGGCGGGCGGCGGGTGTCACCGCCTCTCCGCTCCCCTCGGCCCTGGCTTCCGGTGCATGGCGGCGCCGCGGTGAGGAGGGGACATGGCGGCGGCGCGGCCCTCGCTGCCGGTCGTTTACCAGGCGGTGAAGGCGCTGTACCACGACCCCGACCCCGCGGGAAAGGAGCGCGCGTCGCTCTGGCTCGGGGAGTTCCAGAGATCGGTGAGGGCCGCGGGGGGAGGGCCGCGGGGGGAGGGGCGGGGGCCCACCCACCCACTCACCCACCCACCCACCCCAGGCCCAGGCTTCAGCCGCGGCCCTCACCCGCGGGGGGAGGGGGAGTGTGTGAGGGTCTGTGTCACTGTATGTGTCTCTCTCTCTCTCTCTCTCTGTGCGTGTGTGTGTGTGTGTGAGAGAGAGAGAAAGGACCGAGGGGGGTAACTGTCAGGCGGGTTTGTGTCTGTGGGGGTGTGTGTGTGTGTGTGTGTGAGGGGTGGGGAGAGTGTGTGAGGGTATCTGTGAGGGGGGTTGTGTGTGTGTGTGTGTGTGAGGGGTGGGGAGAGTGTGTGAGGGTATCTGTGAGGGGGTTGTGTGTGAGGGGTGGGGAGAGTGTGTGAGGGTATCTGTGAGGGGGGTTGTGTGTGTGTGTGTTAGGGGAGGGGAGAGTGTGTGAGGGTGTTTGTCTGTGTGTGTGTGTGTGTTAGGGGAGGGGAGAGTGTGTGAGGGTGTTTGTCTCTGTGTGTGTTAGGGGAGGGGAGAGTGTGTGAGGGTGTTTGTCTGTGTGTGTGTGTGTTAGGGGAGGGGAGAGTGTGTGAGGGTGTTTGTCTCTGTGTGTGTGTTAGGGGAGGGGAGAGTGTGTGAGGGTGTTTGTCTCTGTGTGTGTGTTAGGGGAGGGGAGAGTGTGTGAGGGTGTTTGTCTCTCTGTGTGTGTTAGGGGAGGGGAGAGTGTGTGAGGGTGTTTGTCTCTGTGTGTGTGTGTTAGGGGAGGGGAGAGTGTGTGAGGGTGTTTGTCTGTGTGTGTGTGTGTTAGGGGAGGGGAGAGTGTGTGAGGGTGTTTGTCTATGTGTGTGTTAGGGGAGGGGAGAGTGTGTGAGGGTGTTTGTCTATGTGTGTGTTAGGGGAGGGGAGAGTGTGTGAGGGTGTTTGTCTCTGTGTTGGTTAGGGGAGGGGAGAGTGTGTGAGGGTGTTTGTCTGTGTGTGTGTGTGTTAGGGGAGGGGAGAGTGTGTGAGGGTGTTTGTCTATGTGTGTGTTAGGGGAGGGGAGAGTGTGTGAGGGTGTTTGTCTATGTGTGTGTTAGGGGAGGGGAGAGTGTGTGAGGGTGTTTGTCTGTGTGTGTGTGTGTTAGGGGAGGGGAGAGTGTGTGAGGGTGTTTGTCTATGTGTGTGTTAGGGGAGGGGAGAGTGTGTGAGGGTGTTTTGTCTGTGTGTGTGTGTGTTAGGGGAGGGGAGAGTGTGTGAGGGTGTTTGTGGGTATGTGTGAGTGAGGGGTAGGGGGAATTTGTGGGGATTTGTGAGGGTGTTCGTCTCCTGTGGGTGTGTGTGTGAGAGGTGGGAAGAATGTGTGTGGGCGTGTGAGGGTGTGACTCTCTGTGTTTGTCTGGATGTGTGGGGGGTGGGGGGAGTGTGTGAGGGTCAGTGTCCAGGGCTGGAATCTGCTGCTCTATTTCTGTGTTTACGTATTTTTTTTAAAAAAATCAGATTTTTAAATATTTTAAATATTTTGTAATGAATTAAAACCAGGAAGAAAACAGAGAGACTCCCCAGGGTCATTGCCCTTGGGGGGTGGGTGGTGTGTGTGTGTGAGGGGTTAAATGTGTCTGTCTGTGTGTGTGGGGGTGGGGGGGATTAACGTGTGTGAGGGTGTTTGTCTCTGTGTGTGAGGAGAAGTGTGTGTGTGTCTCTCTGTCTCTGTGTGTGAGGGGAAGTGTGTGTGTCTCTCTCTGGCTGTGAGTGTGTGTGTGTGACTCTCGGAGAGTGTGCGTGGGGGGTGGGGGGGATGGGGGGTTGGGGGTGGAAATTCAATCCCCTCTGGGACACCACCCCACGTGACACACTGGCTGTGCATAAACACAAGCTGTTGAATTCTCTTCAATGTCCTGACTGTAACGTGAGTAATGCCCTTTACGCCACTAAAGCTGGGATCCATCACCCCCCCCCCCCCCCCCACCCACCCCCCAGTGCCAGAGCCCTGATTTGGAGAAGGTGGGGGTGGTGGGGAGAATGGAAGAAAGAGGTTTCAAATTCTTTTTGATTTCCCCACAGATTTGGCAATGGTGAAACCCCCAGCCCCGGCCGGTTAGTGGCTGAGCAATGTCCTCTGAGCTTGTCTTGTTTTGATGTCGCCCGGCTACGTGCCGGAGCCATTTATGATGCTCGTAATTTATAAATAATGATCCCCGTATGTGACCCAGTGCCTTATCGCCTCGTCAAAACATCTCAAAAATCTTCACAGGGATTCACTGTAAAGTGTAGTGACTGTCGTGTTTTGTGGGGTGAAGGCTACAGCTGATTTGTGCACAGTAGACAGCCGTGAGGTGACCGAATGAGTGATTGTATCTGGGGGATTGTCAGCCAGGACACCGGGGGAGAGCAAGAACAACAACAACAAAATGACGCCTTTCACATCGGGAGGACATCCCGAGGCCCTGGACAGGCAGAGTTACGGACCCGAGCTGAGGTCTGGGTGGGGGAGGGGGGAGGGCAAGGGGGGGAAGCAGGGAGATCGAAAGTACGGTCGAAGAGGAGGGTCTTGAGGTGGGTCTTGAAAGAGGCGAGGGAGGGGGCGAGGCAGAGGGACTGCGGGATGGAGTTTCAGAGGGTGAGGGCAGAGTGGCGGATGGCCCGCCCACCAATAGTGGTACAAGCGAGGCGGGCGACATGGTAAGGGGGAGCGAGACCATGGAGGGCTTTGAAGGTGAGGACCAGGATCTTGAACTGAATCCTCTGTGTGATGGGGGGACAGTGGGGTCGGGCGAGGACGGGGTGGGGGAAGGCAGAGCGGGTCATGGCACAGATGTGGGGTAGAAAGGATAGTTGAGGGTCAAACAAGACCCCAAGGTCCCAAGTCGGGACTGGCTCAGTGAGAGGGAGTGAGCCCCATGGATGGTGATCTGTCAGCCTGAGGTGAGGACGCACTGACGGGAGCCAATCAGGAGCCTCGGTCTTGTTGACGTTCAACTGAAGGAAGTTGGCTCTCCTCCAGGACTTGACGTCTGACACAGACATTCTGTCAGGACAGCAGTGGGTCCTGGAGTCGGGGGGGGGGGGGCAGAGAGGGAGAGTTGGGTGTCATCTGCATACATGTGGAAGGAAACTCCCTTCTCTTTTCCAACAGCACCGCAAGATCTTTAGTGTCCGCCTGAACAGGGAACAGACTGGGCCTGATTTGCCCAGGAAGTGGTCAGGTTTCTGTGTGAGGGGTGAAGGGTTGGCACCAGAAGGATCTTCTGTTCACAGTGTTTGCTTTAGGTGTGGGCTGTTATCTGCTTTCCTGCTGTCTGATCAGTTGTTACAATAACCTGTCTCTGTGGCTTTATGAGTCATCGCTGCACAGGCAGGTTGTTGGCGATTAACTGGCGTTCCTGATTGTCACTGTCACAAAATTAATACTTGTTTGTATTTTGAGGGCGAAGGAGAGAGAGATTCTCAATCTCTCACTCGTCTTCAGATCCCTTCACGCCCTGGCACCTCCCTACCTCTCCGGCCTGCTTACCCCCCACTCCACCACCCGCTGCCTCCGCTCGACTGGCTCCGGCCTCCTGCTTGTCCCTCGTCCCCTCCGCTCCGCCATCGGTGACCGTGCCTTCAGCCACCACGCCCCGAAACCCTGCAACACTGCGCGAGGGGCACTATAAAAATGAAAGTTGTTCTCTCTCACACTCTTCCCCCTCTCTCTCTTTCACTCATTCTCTCTTTCCTTCAGTTCTATTTACTTTATTCTACAATTGTGGGATGAATTCCATAGAGATCTGTGCGCTCAGCGGGCTCCGGCCTGTTCCAGGTCCCCAGCCCGGCCCACCCCATTCCACCATCATCGGTCAGGCCTTCAAACTCTCTGCCCCCACCCTTTGGAACTACATCCCACAGTCCCTTCGCCTCGCTCCCTCCCTCGCCTCCTTCAAGGCCTGGCCCAAGACTCTCGTCTTCGATCGTGCCTCTGTCCACCCTCCTACCCCTACCCTCCCTGCCCTCCACCCCTCTTGATCCCAACCCCCATTTTCCCTGAGTGTGCAGGGCCTTGGGACGTCCTCTTGACGTGAAAGCCACTGTGTAAATGTCGTGTGTTGTAGCGCAGGGACTCACGGATCTTCTTTGATGCTGGTATTTTGTTTCTCTGACGAGCTGAGCTTTTGCTGCCTGACACCTTTTTAATGAAGTTTTGCACCTTTGAGAGGATGACAGGAAGCAACGGTGAAACTGCAGCCCAACACTGGGAAATAATTCACTGTTTTTTTACTGTAGAGAAAATTGAGATGTCTTTATATTTCTTCTCTGTCCCCAGTTCTGTGTGTGTGTGTGCGTGCATGTCTGTCTGTCTGTCTGTCTGTCTGTCTGTCTGTCTGTCTGTCTGTCTGTCTGTCTGTCTGTCTGTCTGTCTGTCTGTCTGTCTGTCTGTCTGTTATTATGACGATGACAAAAGTGTTTCACCCACAAAATATAGACAATTCACTTTACAGTATATTGTGTGAAGCGCTTTGAGACATCTTGAAGACGTGATATGCGCTGTATCAAATGCAAGGATTATTGATGATGGTGGTGATGATGATGATGGTTGCAGATGTACGCCTGGGAGATCTCAGACCAACTGTTACAGATGCAGCAGGAGGTGGAGCTGTGTTACTTTGCGGCTCAGACCATGAAGATGAAGATACAGACCTCGTTCAACGAGCTTCCCCCTGAAACCCACCTGGCACTCCGTGACTCACTGCTCACACACATCCAGAACCTCAAGGACATCTCCCCTGTCATCGTCACACAGGTCAGTGCTTCACCCCATCCGTCTGCCCACCTTACACAGCGGCACCCCAGAAACACAGCCCCACCAGTCTGTGCCGGTCTTTATACTGCTCACTGCCGTACTCCCCTCTCTCTATTCCCTTCTCCCTTGCGTTCGATCAGATCTGAAACACGGATTTATTTCCATTTAAAAATTACCTCCAAAATCAGGGGGCGTCTGCGAATTGCAGTAAAGTTCCTACTTCCCTCTTTCCCCACATCCCTCTCAAATCTGCCCGCACTCAGCTGAGCGTTCACCAATACAAAAAAAACACCCAGTCACTACACCTTCCTTCCTTCGGATTAGACGTTCAAACTGTGGTCCCGTTTACCTGTTCAGGTCGACGTTAAAGATCCCGTGGCACTGCTGTAAAAGAAAAGGGAGTTTTTCTCTCTCTCTCTCTCTTTCCCTCTCTCTTTCTCTTTCCCTCTCTCTCTCTCTCTCTCTCTCTCTCTCGGTGTCCTGCCTAACAATCCCTCAGATACAATCAGTTGTTCACTTTTATGACTGTGGGGAAGTTGCTGTGGATAAATTGGCTGCCGCGTCCGTCTCCAAAAACACACAGTCACTACACTTTACAGTAAAATCCTGTGAATCGCTTTGAGACGTCCCAACGACATGATAATATAATTTCTCATCTCCCCTCAATCCCCATTGTGTGGGGGAAGGGGGTGGGGGGTTGAGCGGAGAGGTTCGAGAGCTGGAGCTGGTTTGCAGTGTGTGACATTCTGTGCTTCCTCCCCTGTAGCTGGCTCTGGCTATCGCTGATCTGGCTCTGCAAATGGCCTCGTGGAAGGGATGTGTCCAGATGCTAATTGAAAAGTGCGTGTCCCTTCACTTGACGTGGTTTGTACACTCGGGAGAGAGGGAGGGAGGGGGTGTCCCTGCTCTGTAAGTGGCTTCCACAGAGGTGGGCGAGGAATTTGGAGTCAGACATTGAGTGTGAGAAGGATTGAATGTATAGGGAGGGGAGCTGTTTGGGAAGCTCTGGGACACTCTCCTGTGTGTGTGTGGGGGCTATATACATGCAAGTTGTTGTTGTTTGCTTGACTTTGGGGCTGAGGAAGTTGTGCAGCGGAGCAAAGTGACTAACCTCTCTCTTCCCCCACCCACCTCTCTCCTCCCCCACTCTCCCCACCCCCCCCCCCACTCTCCCCCCACTCTGTCACCCTCCCTCTCTCTCTCCCCCCCCTCTCCACCCCCTCTTTCACCCCCACACTCCCTCCCCCCCCTCCCTCTCCCCAGATATGGTAATGACCCAGCCTCGCTGTGCTTCCTGTTGGAGATCCTGACGGTGTTGCCCGAGGAGGTCCACAGCCGCTCGCTCCGCATCGGAGCCAATCGTCGCACTGAGATCATCGAGGACCTGGCCTACTCCTCCAGCACCGTCGTCTCACTGCTTGTACGTGTAACCGGGGAACACGCATGATGTGCACACCATCATAATACACGTGATGTACACACTGTCACAGCACACGTGATCTACACACTGTCACAGCACACGTGATCTACACACTGTCACAGCACACGTGATCTACACACTGTCACAGCACACGTGATCTACACACTGTCACAGAACACGTGATCTATCCACCGTCACAACATACGTGATCTACAAACGTCACAGCACACGTGATCTACATACTGTCACAACACACGTGATGTACACATCCTCACAACCTGACTGTCTGTGGGACACTCTGTGTGCAATTGGCTGCCACGTTTCACCTACAAAATACAGTCACTCCACTTTACAGTGTATCCTGTGAAGCACTTTGAGACGTCTCGAAGACGTGATCAGGTGCCATATCAGATGCGAGGATCACTATTTTATAAAGAAGGCTCTGGGGTTGTGTTACAGTAAAAGTAATCCTTGCATTTGATGCAGCGCCTCATCATGTGGTTGAGACGTCTCAAGGCACTTCACGGAATATACTGTAAAGTGTAGTAGGGAGGCAGGGGGCTGTGACGTGCTGCCATGCTGCCCTATGCTAGTGGGGGTCTCTCTCTCGCTCTCTCTCTCTATCCTCAGACCGCCTGTGCAGAGCAAGCGGGGAGTGAGGAGAAGACCCTGATCAGAGTTTTCCGCTGCCTGGGGAGCTGGTTCAACCTCGGTGTCCTGGACAGCAGCTTCATGGCCAACAACCGCCTGCTGCTCAACCTTTTCCAGGCTCTGGTCAGTCAGTGTGTGTGGTGGGTGAGGTGGCTGTGGGTGGGGTGTGGGGGGCTCCAAGAGCGAGTGAACGAGGGGGTGGGCTACAGGGTGGATGATGGAGGGGCCTCCAAGGGCGATGGTGGGGAGGGTGTGCTCCAAGGGGCGATCAGGGGCCGGGGGTTCCGAGGGCGAAAGGTTTTGGGAAGAGTTCTGGGGGCGATTGGGGCTGGGGAAGGGGGGAGTCTCCAGGGCAGGCGAGGGATGGCTCTCAGGGTGAGGCAGAGTGGGGGGTTCCGAGGGAGATTGTTGGTGGGGTGGGGGGGCTTCCAGGTGAGCGAGGGATAGCTGAGTGATGGGATGGGGGGGGCTTTGATGGCAGGTCGGGCTTTGATATCCGAGAAAGGGGGGAAATGGTTCCCAGTTGTAGCAGCTCATGTGCAGTCCTGTACCTCATTGTTTGTAAGCAGAACAAGGTGTTTCTTCCCTCCCCCCACGCCCCGCACCTCCTCCCCCCCCAAAGTGGTTTGGGGGGCAGAGGGGGGGGGGGGTTGTTTCCCAGCTGCACCAGTGGTTTAATTCTCTCTCCTTCCCTCCCTCCCTGTGTCTCAGCAACGTGACAATACCTCAACCAACCTGCACGAGGCAGCGTGTGACTGTATCTGCTCAGCGCTGTACGCCATCGAGAACGTGGAGTCCACCCTGCCCCTGGCTCTGCACCTCTTTCAGGGTGTGCTCACACTGGAGTCCGCGTATCACATGGCAGTGGCTCGCGAGGACCTGGACAAGTGAGCGAGGGGGTGGGTGGGTGGGTGGTGCTACACAGCGCGAGGGGCACTGTATAAAAGTTGTTGTCTTCACAATCGCGCACCACAAATAGCTCTTCTCCCATCCCTCTCACACACCCCCCCCCCGGGATGAAACCTTAGGCAAGTTTCCTTACTCCATGCACACGCACATACACACACACGTTTCTGTTTATCTCGCAGTCAGTAGGAACCCGCTTGTTAGGCGATTGGTCTAAAAAAGCTGCCGCGTTCTGCCCACAAAATACACAGTCACTACACTTTACAGTATATCCTGTGAAGTTGTCCACTGTGTAATCATAGGTTGTTGATGTCGTAGTGTGGAACTGCTTCCCCTGACCCCCCACTGCCTTGTATAATGAGGCCAGACTTCCTGATATAGTAATAAGGCGTTATATCAAATGCCAGGATTATTATTATATTCCCACATACAGTAAACTCCTTTCCTCCCTATTCCCCTCCTGTGCCAGGATCCTGAATTACTGCCGGATATTTACGGAGCTGTGCGAGACCTTCTTGGAGATGATCGTGCAGACCCCAGGGCAAGGTCTGGGAGATCTGCGGACACTTGAGCTGCTGCTGATCTGTGTGGGACACCCGCAGTACGAGGTAGGAGCCCGAGTGGCGAGGATGCTCACAGCGCAGAGAGAGAGAGAGAGAGAGAGAGCCCACTGACTATGATGTTTTGTGAGTGAAACACGACAGCCAATTGCACACAGCGGTGAAATAATAATAATAATCACTCAACCCACAGCTGTTGTGGGACGCTGCTGTGCGCAATTGGCTGCCGCCTTTCACCCACAAAATATACAGTCAATTCACTTTACAGTCTATGCTTTGAGACGTCTCAGTGATAAAAGGCACTGTATCAAATGCAAGGACTATTATTATTCATAGAGTGTACAGCACGGAAACAAGTCCCACAACACAACTGGTCCATCCAATACATTGTTTATACTCCACACCAGTCTCCACCATTCCTTACATGTGGAGTCCTGTAGCTCAGTGGTTAGAGCACTCTCCTCGCAAGCGAGAGGACCTGGGTTCGGTTCCCGGCCAGGGCAAAACCTTAGGCAAGTTTCCTTACTCCACGCCTCTGTTTACCGGCAGTAAGTAGGAACCTGGTTGTTAGTCGACTGTTGGATCGCTTTCCGGGGGAAATAATTCTTCCAAAAAAAAGGAAGTGAAAGAAAAAAATGTGGACTGTTTGTGGGACGCTGCTGTGCGCAATTGGCTGCCATGTTTCGCCCACAAAATATACAATTACACTTTACATTATATTCTGTGAAGTGCTTTGAGGCGTCTGGAAGGCGTGATAAGGCACTGTATCAACAACAACAACAAAATGACATTATAGAGCGCCTTTCAAGTCCGGATGACCTCCCAAAGCGCTGAAATCAAATGTAAGGATTATGATGTATTATTAGTGTAATATTATTATTCCTCTCTCCCCAGGTGGCCGAGATCAGCTTTAACTTCTGGTACCGGCTGGGCGAGCACCTGTACAAGATGAGCGACCCCTCCCGTCACGCCGTCTTCCGTCCCTACATCCAGCGGCTGCTGCACGCACTGGCCAGACACTGCCAGCTCGAGCCAGACCACGTGAGTCTCTGACACACACCACCTGCTCTGCTGCAGTGCTGGGGTGCGCTGTATTGTCAGAGACGCCGTCCTTCAGATGAGACAGTAAACCTCACTCCCTGTCTGTGCCCTGTTCAGGTGGACGTTAAAGATCCTGTTGAAAAGCGCTGTCGGAAAAGAGAAGGGAGTCTCTCTCTCTCTCAGTGTCCTGGCTGACAATCCTCCAGATGCTGTTGGTCCCTCGCTCCATGGCTGTTTGTGGGGACATCGCTGTGTGAAAATGGCTGAGAGAAACTCCCATCAGTTCCTGTGTCCTGACAATCACAGCGTTCCCCCAGCAACGGGCTGGAACATCGCAACTCAAGCGCTCCGAGAGGCTGCCCCGCGCGCAGGTCGCTGTGTACACGCAGAAGGTTGAGGTGGTGGTGAGGGCAGTGTGGGGTTAAGGCTGGTGTTAGTGTAAAGGTTATGACCTCCCTCCCACAGGAAGGAATCCCGGAGGACTCGGATGACTTTGGGGAGTTCCGGATGAGGGTGTCGGACCTGGTAAAGGACGTGATTTTCCTGGTGGGATCCATGGAGTGTTTTACACAGGTATCTGCTTCCTCCCCCCCCCCCCCAACCCTAACCCCCACCGCCCCCCAGCCCGGGAACCCCAGTGAGGTGCCGTGTGTGTTTAACAGGGTCTGGTGTCACTCTACCCCAGTCTGGAGACCTGCCTCGGAACAATTTAAAATAATAATAATCTTTTCACCTGGGAACTCATCCTCCTCAATTTGGAGAAAATTGGAAAAAATAAGGCCGACAGATTTGGGAACTTGTAACGGGATTTTAAACCGGGAAGTTTAATGTGTTCATGGTCTGTAACTCAGCGGTTAGAGCCCTCGCCTCGCAAGCGAGAGACATGGCCTTGATTCCCGGGCAGGGCAAAACCTTCGGCAAGTTTCCTTACTCCCCACGCCTCTGTTCACCCAGTAGTAAGTAGGAACCTGGTTGTTCGTCGATTGGTGGATCACTTTCCGTGGGTAATAATCCCTCCAGAAAAAAAATGGTCACTCAATCCACGACTGTTTGTGGGGACGCTCCTGTGTGCAATTGGCTGCCGTGTTTCACCCACAAAATATACAGTCAATTCACTTTACAACAATAATAATATTATTATTACTATTATTATTATTAATTCACTTTCGTGGAGTCCCTGTAGCTCAGTGGTTAGAGCACTCGCTTTGCAAGTGAGAGACCTGAGTTCAATTCCAGGCAGAGGGCGAAACCTCGGGCAAGTTTCCTTACTCCACACAGAGCCTAATAATAAACCTCCAAAACCAAAAACAATAATAAATTGGTCATTTTCAATCTACGACTGTCTGTGGGACATTGCTGTGCGCAATTGGCTGCCGCGTTCGCCCACAAATATACAGTCAATTCACTTTACAGTGTGTTCTGTGAAGCGCTTTGGGACGTCCTCCCGACGTGAAAAGCGCTATATCAAATGCAAGGATTATTATTATTATTATTACTGTGCAACACAGAAGGTAAACAGGCCGTTCGGCCCAGCCTGCGGGTGCTGTTGTTTGCCACAGTTTTCCTGTTACAGCACTTTTCAGTGCCTGTGATGTGTCTTTAAAATAAGTACTCTCTTGGGACCTTGCTGTGATCTGGTTAAGTGCTCGGGGGAGGCTCCCCTGAGTGAGGGGTGCACTGTAAATGCAAGTTGTTGTTTTCCTGGTTTGAAACACGGGAACACTGATGGCCGTCTCCTCTTCCCAGCTCTACTCCACCCTGAAAGACAGCGGCCCATCGTGGGAGGTCACAGAGGCCGTGCTGTTTATCATGGCCGCCATAGCGAAGAGCGTGGATCCGTAAGTAATGTCTCTCTCCCCCATCCCCCAACTCCCTCCCTCCCCCCCTCACACACACACAGCCGAAGGGGTCGCTTACATGGTCCAGCCCCCCCCCCCCCCCCCCCACCCCATACGACTGTTTGTGGGGACGCTGCTGTGCACAATTGGCTGCAGTGTTTCACCCACAAAATACACAGTCACTACACTTTACAGTACATTCTGTGAAGCGCTTTGAGACGCCTCGAAGACGTGATAAGGCGCTGTATCAAATGCCAGGATTATTATTACAGATAAAATCACTCACTTTATACCTGTGCGCAGGCGGACACTGCTGTACGCACATGTCGCGTTGACCTACATAACACACAGTCACTACAGTCGGTAATTTCTGTGAAGCCCTTTGAAACATTTTGATGTGAAAAAGTGCCATAAAAATGCCAGTTCTCTTGCGCCCTTCCCCCTTCGCCGGTGGTGGGGGTGGCATTGGCGGGGGGGTCAGAGAGAGAGGCTCACTCTGTGTCTGTACCCCCCCCCCCCCCCCGCAGTGACAATAACCCCACCCTGGCTGAGGTGCTGGAGGCTGTGGTGCAGCTCCCAGACAATGTGAACCTGGCCGTGCGTTACACCAGCATCGAGCTGGTGGGGGAACTCAACGAGGTGGTCGACAGGAACCCCAGGTTCTTAGGTAAGGTCCGCGAGCAACGACATCTCAGAGCACTCGAGCTCTCTGGCTATCTCTCTCACCATCTCTCTCTCGCTATCTCTCACCATCACTCTATCGCTCTCTCTCACTCTCTCGCTCTCTCTCACTCACTCTCTCTCGCTCTCTCTCACTCTCACCATCTCTCTCTCACTCACTATCTCTCTCTCACTCACTATCTTTCTCTCACTCACTGTCTCTCTCTCACGCTTGCCATCTCTCTCTCCTCTCTCTCTCTGTGTCACTGTCTCGCACACACTGTGACTGCTGTATTATCACGTGCTGCCCGTGTGTCATGTGCAGACCCGGTGCTGCATTACCTGATGAAGGGGCTTCGGGAGAAGGTTCTGGCCTCAGCCTCGGCCAAAGCCATCCAGAGTATCTGCTCGTCCTGCCGAGACCACATGACCCAGCACTTTGAGGGACTGCTGGAGATCGCCCGCTCCCTCGACACCTTCAGCCTGTCCCACGAAGCTGCCATTGGCCTGCTGAAAGGTACTTGTGGAGTTATTCCCCAGAGAGGCACGGGGAGGGGGTTGGAGGAGAACCTGTGGAGTCCTGTAGCTCAGTGGTTAGAGCACTCACCTCACTAACAAGAGGACCTGGGTTTGATTCCTGAGCAAGGGGGCAAAACCTTAGGCAAGTTTCCTTACTCCACACACACACACACGCTCCCCTGTTTACCAGCAGTGAGTAGGAACCCAGTTGTTAGTCGATTGGTGGATCACTTTCTTGGGGGTAATAATCCCTCCAAGAAATAATAATAATTTGGTCACTCAATTCACGACTGTTTGTGGGACACTGTGCGCAATTGGCTGCTGCGTTTCACCCCCAAAATACTACCCTTCAGAATATATTCTGTGAAGCGCTTTAAGACTTGATAAGAACAATAATAATAATAATTTTTGGATTTGATACAGCGCCTTATGTCTTCAAGATGTCTCAAAGCGCTTCGCAGAATACATTGTAAAATGGATTGACTACAGTGAGAGGTTTATTGGTACAGTCTTTGCTCAGGTGCCAAACCTGTACTTGTTATTGTCGAGCAGTCTGGGACGACACCCTCTGCCTGGGGGGTGGGTGTGTGTGTTGTGTATGTATATATATATATGCAAGTTGTTGTTGTGAACAATAGGGTGGTGTGTGGCCGGTGAGGGGGGTGAGGGGGTGCTGTGACCTCTATGTGGTGGGGGGTCTCACTGTGACTGTTGTCTCCTCAGGCACGGCCCTAGTTCTCTGTCGCCTTCCACTTGACAAGATCACCAAATGCCTCAGTGAGCTGTGTGCCGTGCAAGTGCTCGCCCTCAAAAAGGTACCTCTGAGAACCTGCCCCCCCCATAACCTGCCCCCCATAACCTGCCCCCCATAACCTGCCCCCCATAACCTGCCCCCATAACCTGCCCCCATAACCTGCCCCCCCATAACCTGCCCCCCATAACCTGCCCCCCATAACCTGCCCCCCATAACCTGCCCCCCATAACCTGCCCCCCATAACCTGCCCCCCATAACCTGCCCCCCCATAACCTGCCCCCCATAACCTGCCCCCCATAACCTGCCCCCCCATAACCTGCCCCCCCCATAACCTGCCCCCCCCATAACCTGGCCCCCCCCATAACCTGCCCCCCCATAACCTGCCCCCCCCATAACCTGTCCGTCCATAATCTGACCCCCCCACCGACCCGTAGCTCCCATCTGGAAGGGCAGCTACTCTCTCTCATCAATGCTCGCTCTGTTTGTTGGTGTTGACTTCAGGAGGAGGCAGAGAGAAAGTCAGAGAGAGAGAGAGAGAGACACACACACACACACACACAGTGAGTGAGACACACACACACACACACACAGTGAGTGAGACACACACACACACACACACACACACAGTGAGTGAGACACACACACAGTGAGTGAGAGACACACACACACACATACTGAGTGAGTGACACACACACACACACTGAGTGAGTGACACACATACGTACACAGGGAATGACCATTTTGGGCGGATGGCACAAATTTCGGAGAGTCAGAACCAGGGAGTGAAAGGGGAGGTTAGAACATGTCTGTGCATGGGTGGTGGGGGGGAGTGGGGGGCGGGAATGTGAGCTCCAGGTCCCTGAGATGGGCCTGAACCTACAGTGGGAGCGAGTGAGTGTGAGAGCGAGGTGGGAATGGGGGCGAGGGAGCGGACTGACACCTGCTTTGCTTCCAGCTTCTGGCCCAGGAGCCGGGGAACGGATTAGCCACGGACCCCACCATCTGGCTGGATCGGCTGGCCGTCATCTTCAGGTCAGTCAGCCTGAGCCAGCGCAGGCTCTCTCTCTCTCTCTCTCTCTCTCTCTCTCCCTCTATCTCTCTATCTCTCTGTCCGGTAAAATACACATAATTCTGATCTGTATAAATCGTACAACAACAACAACTTGCATTTACACAGCACCCCTCACGCAGGATAGCGTCCCAGAGCGCTTGATAGCTTGACACGACACCGAGCTGGGGGGAGGGGGAGGTGACTGTAGATACAGTCAAAACGGAAGGTCTTCAGGCACAATCCCTTCACAACTGTTTGTGGGACACTCTGTGGCTGCCACGTTTCGCCCACAAAATTCACTTTATAGTATATTCTGTGAAGCGCTTTGAGACGTCTCGAAGATGTGATAAGGCGCTATATTAAATGCAAGGATTATTATTATTATTAGCTCCAGGTGTGGCTGACCTGAGCTGTGGACACACTGAGTGTGATTCCCAGGCTGTGTGTCCGGGGGAATGTGATGGAGATGGACAGTGTCGTGGGTTTGGGTGCAGAACAGGTGACCCTAATGTTTAACTCTGTCCCGTTTCAGACACACAAACCCTATTGTGGAAAACGGACAAACACACCCGTGTCAGAAGGTCATACATGAAGTAAGTGTGTGTGTGTGATGGTGAGGGGCCGGGGGAGGGGTTCAGTGGGGAGGGAGTGATTTGTGATTTACTGCCTCCACACTGGTTACCTGTGGTTAGAGCTCTCGCCTCGCAAGCCGGAGGACCTGGGTTTGATTCCTGGGCAGAATGGGTAAGTTTCCTTACTCCACACACCTGTTGACCAGCAGTGAGTAGGAACCCGGTTGTTAGTTGATTGGCGGCTCACTTTCAAGGGGTAATCATCTCTTCAAAAAAAAAATAATAATAATTTGGTCACTGAACCCACGGCTGTTTGTGGGGACGCTGCTGTGCGCAATTGGCTGCTGCGTTTCGCCCACAAAACATACAGTCAATTCACTTTATCCTGTGAAGTGCTTTGAGACGTCTCGAAGACGTGATGAGGCGCTGTGTCAAATACAAAGATTATTATTATTATGTCGCTGTCTCTAATCCTCACTCGTGTTCCCTCTCCCCCTCTCTCTTGCCCTCCCTCCCTCCCTCCCTCCCTCCCGCCCGCCCGCCCGCCCTCCCTCTCTCCCTCCTGGCACAGATCTGGCCTGTTCTTTCCGAGACCCTAAACAAGCACCAGGGGGACAACCGGATTGTGGAGCGTTGCTGTCGTTGCCTGCGGTTTGCTGTGCGCTGTGTGGGCAAAGGGTCAGCCGCTCTGCTCCAGCCCCTGGTCACACAGGCAGGTGGTCCCACAACGCGAGGGGGCGAGGAGGGAGGCGGGGGGGAGAGATGGGGTCTGGGGGCGAGAGAGGGGGTCTGGGGGGGAGAGAGCGGCCTGGGGTTTGGGAGGGGGAGAGAGATGATCCAGGGGAGAGGGGTGGTGGACGTCCCAAGGCGCTGTTAGGTGCAGGTTGGCAAAAGCCAAGGCTTGAGTGTGGGTTGGGGTAACTTCAGTTCCAAGGAGTCCCTGTTACCCCCCCCTCACGGAGGACAGTTGATGTGAACGGGGAACCTCTTGCAGTACGTGTCTCCTGCCACCAGAGGGTGACAGCGAGCACTAGGGCCATGTACAATTCCTTCAGAGCACAAACCCCTCACACTAACGTCTCCGAGACCCTCACACTAACGTCTCCGAGACCCTCACACTAACGTCTCCGAGACCCTCACACTAACGTCTCCGAGACCCTCACACTAACGTCTCCGAGACCCTCACACTAACGTCTCCGAGACCCTCACACTAACGTCTCCGAGACCCTCACACTAACGTCTCCGAGACCCTCACACTAACGTCTCCGAGACCCTCACACTAACGTCTCCGAGACCCTCACACTAACGTCTCCGAGACCCTCACACTAACGTCTCCGAGACCCTCACACTAACGTCTCCGAGACCCTCACACTAACGTCTCCGAGACCCTCACACTAACGTCTCCGAGACCCTCACACTAACGTCTCCGAGACCCTCACACTAACGTCTCCGAGACCCTCACACTAACGTCTCCGAGACCCTCACACTAACGTCTCCAAGACCCTCACACTAACGTCTCCGAGACCCTCACACTAACTTCTCTCGGAGCCCTTCACAGGGATGGTGTTGGGATAAACAAAGGCTGTGGGGGGTACAGCAGCAACAACTTGCATTTATATAGAGCCTCCCTCCCTCCCTCTTTCCTTCCCCTCATCCTCTCTCTCACACACTCTCTCTCTCTGTTGCTCCTGACACAGATGGTGAATGTGTACCGGGTTCACCCTCACTCCTGTTTCCTGTACCTGGGCAGTATCCTGGTGGACGAGTACGGGATGGAGGAGGGCTGTCGGCAGGGGTTGCTGGACATGGTGCAGGTCAGTGCTCCCCAATGAGGGGAGAGCAGGGCTGGACTGGGGGGAGAGAGTGGGGTTAGACTGGGGGGAGAGTGGGGTTAGACGGGGCAGTGAGGGCTGAGGGGTTATTGTTGGCAGGAGGTGCTGATCCCATGTTAATCCCCAGGCGCTGTGTATGCCGACATTCCAGCTGCTGGAGCAGCCAAATGGCCTTCGGGATCATCCCGACACTGTGGACGACCTCTTCCGCCTGGCGACCAGGTGAGAGGGAGAGGGAGCAACAACAACAGCAACAAGATTCCATTTATTGAGCGCCTTTCACGTCGGGAGGACGTCCCAAGGCGCTGTACTGTTGGGTCAGGACCAGAGCTGTGGAGAAATGGTCAGGGGGAGGGGAGGGAAGGGAGGGAGCGAGGAGGGGGTAGAGAGTCGAGAGGGGAGCTGAAGGCTGAAGGTCAAAGAGAAAGGTTTTGAGACCGGCCTTGAAGGAGGAAAGGGAGGAAGCGGCGAAGGCACTGGGGATGGAGTTCCAGAGCCTCGGGGCTGAGAGGCTGAAGGCCATCGATGGTAGGGCGGTTGGGGCGGGGGATGTGGAGCAGACCGGAGCCGGAGGAACGGAGGGTACGGGCAGGTTGGTAGGGGGATAGCAGGTCGGAGAGGTAGGAGGGAGCGAGGCCGTGAATGGCCTTGTAGGTGAGGATGAGGATCTTGAATTCGATCCTCTGGGGGATGGGGAGCCAGTGGAGGCGAGCGAGGGCGAGGGTGAGGGTGAGGGTGAGGGTGGGAGTGATGTGGGCGCGGTGTCTGGTGCGGTACAGTACACGAGCTGCAGAGTTCTGAATGACCTGCAGTGTGGAGGGAAGGCCGGGAAGGCCGGCGAGGAGAGAGTTCCCATAGTCCAGCCTTGAGGTGATAAAGGTGTGGACCAGAGTTTCAGCCGCGTGAGGGGTGAGGTAGTGCCGTAGTCTGGCGACATTCCGGAGGTGATGGAAGGCGGTGCCAGTTGTGGAGCGGATATGAGGGAGAAAGGACAGCTCAGAGTCGAACAAAACCCCGAGGTTCCTGATGGCTTTGAGAGGTGGAGAGTGCAGCCTTGGATGCTGATGGTGTCAGCGCCTGAGGTGCGGAGGCGCTGACGTGAGCCAATCAGGAGGGCCTCGGTTTTTCGCACGTTGAGCTGAAGAAAGTTGTCTCTCGTCCAGGACTCGATGTCGGACAGGCAGCTGTCAGGACATCGGGGGTCGTGGAGTTGAGGGTAGAGGAGGAAAGGTAGAGTTGGGTGTCATCCGCATACATGTGGAAGTTAACCCCATGTCTGCGGATGATGTCACCACAGGGGGAGCATATAGAGGGTGAAGAGGAGGGGACCGAGGACAGAGCCCTGAGGGACACCGCACGAGACAGTGCGGGGGGTGGAGAAAAAAACATTCGTGGAGACAAAGTGAAGACGGTGGGAGAGGTATGACCTAAACCACTCAAGGACAGTGCCTTGAAGGTTGAGGTGGGAGGACAAGCGGTGGAGGAGGATAGTGTGGTCGACCGTATCGAATGCTGCCGATAGGTCGAGGAGGACGAGGAGGCAGAGGGAGCCCTGGTCACAGATGGTCAGGATGTCATTGGTGACCTTGACCAGGGCAGTTTCTGTGCTATGGGCAGCACGGAAACCTGACTGAAGGGGTTCGAATAATGAATGGGTGGAGAGGAAAGAGCGCAGCTGTGAGGCGACAACTCGTTCCAGGACCTTGGACAGGAAGGGGAGGTTGGAGATGGGCCGGTAGCTTGATAGCTGCGACGCATCAAGGGAGGGTTTTTTCAAGGTGGGAGTGATGGTGGCAGTTTTTAAGGGAATGGGAACAGAGCCACAGGAGAGGGACAGGTTGACGATGTCTGTGATATGTGGGGCAAGGAGGTGGAGCTGGGAGATAAGGAGTGGAGTGGGGATGGGGTCAAGGGAGCAGGTGGTGGGTTTCAGGGATAGGATGAGTTTGGTGACAGAGGGTGGGGAAACGGGTACGAAAGTGTGTAGGGGAGGATGGGTAGGAGTCGGAGTGTGGGAGGGAAGGGGTGGGTGGTGGGTGGATGTTGGAGGGGAAGTGACCGCGGAGCGGATTCCCTTGATTTTGGATTCAAGGAAATCCAGCATCTCCTCGCAGTGAAGGTTGGAGGAGATGACCTGCGCGGGGGGGCGGGGGGACGGAGGAGTTGGGATGTGGTAGAGAACAGTAGCCTGGGGTTGTTCTTCGCCTCCAGGATTATCCTGGAGTAGAAGGACGACTTGGCCGAGGCTAGAGTGGAGCGGTAGGTTTTGAGGAGGTCCAGCCAGATTTGTCGGTGGACCGTTAGGCCAGATTTGACCCAGGTGCGTTCAGCGGCCCGCACCTGGCTCTTTAGTGAGCGGAGGTGGGTGGTGAACCAGGGGGAGGAGCGAGAGTAGGAGACAGTACGGGAGGTGATGGGGGCAAGAGTGTCAAGTGTGGAGGAGAGGGTGTTGTGGAGGAGGGTGAGAGCAGAAGAGGGGTCAGTGACTGGGCGGGGCAAGCGAGAGGGAGGGGGAGCGAGGGAGGGAGGGGGAGCGAGGGAATGACAGTGAGGGAGGGATGAGGAATGGGAGCAACAAAACGAGTGAGAGGGAGAGAGAGTGGGAGAGGTCACTTTGTCGCAGCGCCTCGACTCCTTGAAACAGCACAGAGCGACTCTGTTATAAGGAGCCTTGGGATGTCATATATAACACGTGTGTTTTAAACGTGCTTAGAACATGGGGGGCGGGGGGCTTGTTGTGGGAGCTGATCATGTGGGAGGGAGGGGAGATGAGAGCCAAGCGGGGTGGAGGGCTGGCTGGCTGGACTGGGCTGGGCGGCGGCTGGCTGGCTGAGCCGGGCTGGGCGGCTGGCTGTGCTGGGCTGGGCGGCTGGGTCGGGCTGGCTGAGCCGGGCTGGCTGGGCTGGGCTGGCTGGGCGGTTGGCTGGCTGGGCTGGGCGGTTGGCTGGCTGGGCTGGGCTGGGCGGTTGGCTGGGCCGGGCGGTTGGCTGGCTGGGCTGGGCGGTTGGCTGGCTGGGCTGGGCGGATGGCTGGCTGGGCTGGGCGGTTGGCTGGCCGGGCTAGCTGGCTGGGCTGGGCGGTTGGCTGGGCTGGGCGGTTGGCTGGGCTGGGTTGGGCGGCTGATTGAGCCCTCGCTGTTCCCCAGGTTTATCCAGCGGAGCCCGGCCACCCTGCTGCAGAGCCAGATCATTGTCCACATCCTGAACTGTGCCATCGCTGCTGTCATCCTGGACCACAGGGACGCCAACTGCAGCATCATGAAGTTCCTCAGAGACCTTATCCACACTGGCGTTTCCAAAGACGTGAGTCAGCCGACCGTCCTCGCTCGCTCCCCAGGGAACCTCCCTGCACCATCACACAGTCAGGGAGAGTTACAGCACAGGAGGAGGATGTTTGGCCCCAGTGAGTCTCGTAGCAATCATCATATAGTCCAATAACCTGTAACTCAGTGGTTAGAGCACTCGCCTCGCAAGCTACAGGACCTGGGTTTGAGTCACCAGCAGTAAGTAGGAACCCGGTTAGTCAATTGTTGGATCACTTTCCACTGGTAATAATCCCTCCCCCGAATAATAATAAATAATAATTTGGTCACTCGACCCACGACTGTTTGTGGGACACTGCTGTGCGCATTTGGCTGCCGTGTTTCACCCACAAAATACACAGTCAATTCACTTTACAATATATCTTGTGAAGCGCTTTGAGACGTCTCAACAACGTGATAAGGCGCCGTATCAAATGTCAGGATTATTATTGTTGTTGTCACTGCAGCACGAAGATGACTTTGAGCTGAGGAAGGGGCTGATCAAGGAGGTGATGGCACAACATGGACAGCATCTGGTCAACCAGCTCCTACAGGCCGTGTGCTTCTGCCTGCCTCCCTACACCCTGCCCGACCTGGCCGAGGTCATCTGGGAGATCATGCAGATCGACCGTGCGGTAAGTCACTCGCTCCCTCTGTCCCTCCATCTCATCACCTCGTCAACTCCTTCAGGTCGAGCCTGAAGACCTTCCTCTTCAACCAAACCTAGAACGTAAGAATTTGCTGGACGAAAGTAGACCAAGGTCCATCTCGTTCACCTTCCACCATCCTGGCAGCTGCTTGACATTCGTGTCCCAAACTATATACTGTATCTCTCCCCAGATATTACTTACTAGCAGAAATCCATCTAATTTGTTCTTCAAAGAGCCTGGTGACTGACCGGTACTGGGGGCTGTGGCTTTGGCCGGGAGCTGAGTCTGGGGGTGGGGGCTGTAGCTGGGGCTGTGCCTGTGGCCAGGGCTGTGACCTCTCACTTCTCCCTCAGATCTTTTGCCGGTGGCTTGAAACATCACTTAAATCTTTACCGAAGGAGACGGCAGGGGGAGCTGTTACAGTGACACACAAACAGCTGACTGACTTTCACAAACAAGTCACAAGGTGAGCGGTGGGGGGCTGGTGAGGCGAGATCAGGCGAGGCTGGGGGAGGTGTGGGAGCTGAGATCTCCCCGTGCTAGCTCTTCAACCACATCCCCATTCAGACCCTGTGCTTGTCGCTCCCAGCAAGAATAACTACGGACTATCGCATTAATTCCCTCTCTTCGCTCTGTCTGTGCCAGTGAATAATAATAATAATCCTTGCATTTGATATAGCGCTTTTCACGTCGGGAGAACTTCCCAAAGCGCTTCACAGAACACACTGTAAAGTGAATTGACTGTATATTTGTGGGCGAACGCACAGCAATGTCCTACAAACAGTCGTAGATTGAAAATGACCAATTTATTATTGTTTTTTGTTTTGGAGGGATTATTATTAGGCTCTGTGTGGAGTAAGGAAACTTGCCCAAGGTTTGGCCCTCTGCCTGGAATTGAACTCAGGTCTCTCACTTGCAAAGCGAGTGCTCTAACCACTGAGCTACAGGACTCCAGTGAAGCCAGTTTATACGGCGTGATATTAATTGTGTGTCTAATAGTCTTAATCTGTGCTGTTGGACGTCCTGACGTGCTCCTGGCTGTGGTAGATGTTCCTCTCATGACTAATTGGCCGCTGGGTGTGGGGAGGGTGGGGAGAGGAGACAGACACCTGCACAGACAAACGGACAGACTGCTGACAGGTGCTGTGTGGAGTGTGGAGGCCGATCTGTACAAGTCCTGGCTTGAGCTGTGAATGTGGATGTCACCTACCAAGGCTGCAAGCCTTGCTGCGGGCGTATTGGCAATGTTGCTCAGCACGGCCTGTTTACTGGTATGACTGGGGTGGTTTCAGCAAGTTAACTAACTAGTTTATGAGGAACTGGGAGGCGATGGCTGTGCTTTCGGTTCTGGTTTGAATGTAGCTGTTTGTGGGGGGAAGTTGAATGTTGGATCCATTCAAATTTTCAAGACTGAGGTGGAGAGATGTTTGTCAGGTCAGGGGATATGGGGCAAAGACGGGTAAATGGAGTTGAGGTACAGATCAGCCATGATCTAATGGAATGGCAGAACAGGCTCGAGGGACTGAATGTCCTCCTCCTGTTCCTATGTTCCTAATGCCTCTGATTGGTATCCACACTTGCATTGTTTTCTGATGGCTGAATTGATATGCAGAGAGTTTACACACAAGTTATATTTACACAGCGCCTTTCACATCGGGAGGACCTCCCAAGCACTGAACAGTCAAAGATTAGAGTAGAGAGCTCCAGTGGGGGAGCGAGCCCCAGCACAGACACCATGGGGAGAGAGAGCAGGGGATGGGGTGAGAGTAGAGAGCTCCAGTGGGGGAGTCTAACCCCGGGATCAAACGGCTCTGCTCTCCTCCTAATCGCTCACAGCAGTTTGTGGGCCATACTGTGTGCCAAATGTCAGCCATGTTCGTCTACAAATACACAGTCACTACACCTGACAGTAACTCCCTGTGAAGAGCTTTTGATACACCTTGAAGACATGATGAGGCTCTATATCAAATGCAAGGATTATTATTATTGTTGTTATTAATCAGGTTCTGTGTAGGGACTGGGGAATGACACTTTCTCTTCGCTGGGGGCTGACTGACACGGCCCCACTCTCCCCCCCCCCCCCCCATCCTCACCTCTCGCTGACGCTCTTTCCTCCCTGTTACAGCGCTGATGAATGTAAGAAGGTTTGCTGGGCTCTGAGAGACTTCACACGACTCTTCCGATAGCTGTGCTCACAAACCCAAGACTCGCATCTGTTTCTCAGGTAAGGCTCTCATACACACGTGTGTGTGTGTGTCTGTGAGACATGTACAGTGTGTGTGTGAGAGAGAGAAGACACGTACTGTGTGTGTGTGTGTGAGACATGTACTCTGTGTGTGGTGTGTGTGAGAAATCGGCTTCACCGGATTTTACTGTGAAGTGTGGTGACCGTGTTGGAGGTGAGGTGTGTGATCTCACTTTGCCCTTGAGATAAGATAAAGACTTAGTGTAACCCCAGGATAACGTGCTGTGTTTTCTCTCTCTCTCCCTCGTCTCTCCCCACTCACAGAGGATCAAACAAAAAAGACCGGAAATTGTGAATCAAATCAATAGTAGATGCCATGGCCGGATCGCAGTAGGAATTTCCGAGATATCCGAACGCAGGAATGAAGGTCCGTAGTCTGGGAGAGAGAGAGAGAGAGAAGTGCCAAACCTACCGACTGCGTACCGGCACCCAGCACCCGCTTCCCTGGCTTTGTGCGTCAGGCCCTCAGGGTGGGGGAGGGGGGGGATTTCAGGGCGGGGAGGGGGGAACGCAGAACCCCTCCCCTCAACAAGCCCACAATGGCGCGCGTGCGAATGGGGTGTGGGACACAGTCACTGCCTCAAAGCTGGGCTGTCAATCCCAGAATCTGGAATGTAACAACCTGGAAACAGCTGAGATCCCTTCCTTCATGGAGGGATATTAATAATTTTTTGTTTGTTTTTATTATTTGGCTTTTTTGGGGGGGGAGCGTGGGATGGGTTTGGGAGGAAGGGAGGGAAAGGGAATTTGAGGGAAAACGCACCGTGCTTAAAGCATCAGGAACTGATTGAACTTTTTTTTTGTGGGGGGAAGAGGGCGGAGGAAAATCATAAACTGTTAACTTTTTAATGGACAGGAAAGATTTAATTATTGTACTTGGCATCAGCTGGGTAAGAACCTCTATATATATATGTGTATATGTATATATAATGTGTGAATATATATATATATATATATATGTGTATCATATATACACACATTATATAAGGAGATATATCTTTATATATATATATATATGGGGAGAGAGAAAGTCTACAGCAGTGGTGGGCAACTTTTATGGTCGGCCGACAAGAAAAATGTTCTTGACTGAATAGTTCTCGGTTTAAGTCATAAATCAAGATTTATTCAATCACGAAAATACCCTAAAACACATGACCCATCGAGCACATAACCCGTGAGCATGTTCGGGGGGGAGGGGGCCACTTCCGGCCCATGGGCCACACTGCTCTATAGGGTGGGGTTCCAGTGTTGGTTGATGCTGGAGGCGGAGCCGGAGGTCTCTGGGAGGAACCTGCCCTTCGGAGTGTGGGAGACCCTCCACTGGGTAAACATTGCCCCCCCAGTGTGTGTCTGTGAGCAGTTTACTGGCCTGGCATCGCCAACGCATTTGGGGGGAAATTGGCAACCGGCTGCCCTTTGCAGTGCTGTACCTGCTGTTACGGGTGGGAGGGGAGTGGGGGGGAGGGTTCAAGGGCAGGTGCTGTTCCGGCTGGTGTAGCCATCGCGAGAACAATTAAACTATATTCACATTTTGTTCTGAGGATGTTTCCTGTCTCCAACCCTTCCTCCGTTGTCTCCCTCCTCAGATCGCTTCCTTCCCATCATTCCTTTCTCGTTTCCATCCCCTTGAGATAACAACCCCCCACTTCCCCGTTCACCCCCCACTTTGAGATGTCTCAAAGACGTGATAAGACACTGTATCAAATGCAAGAATTATATTATTATTCATAAAAGAAAAATGGATTCCATTTCTGTTTCCATTCCATTGAGGTCTGATGATTTGAGGTATTTATGAGAAGGAAGTTCTCTCTCTCCCACCCTCCAGTGTCCTGGCTGACAATCCCACTGCTTAAACCGTGGGGGGGGAGAAAAAACACATGGCCACTGTGTGGGGGAGTTGCTGGGCTGTCCTGGGATTGTCCTCACTCAGTTAGGAACAGAAGCAACGACCGCTCTCTCTGTTCTGGGTTTATTGGGAATGTGAGTGTGCGGGAAGCAGTCTTACTATTTACAGAATGTAATACGACAGGGAATCAAATCTCCCGACAAAATCCATCCTCGGGAAAGTGAGAGGCGACATTCCCAATAGAATCAGTGTTGGCCACTTCGGCAGAAGAATGGGATGTCCTTGTTTTCCAGGGCTGTGTCTGCGCTCCTCACAGTCACTCTATGTGTCTCTGTATCTCTCTTTGTGTCTCCGTCTCTCTCTCTTGATGATGGTGTCTCTCACTGCAGGTCGGTGGGTGGCAGTGTCCAGGCTCCTCACGCCCGCGCTCTCTGTCTCTCAAGTGTCCCTCACTGCAGGTTGGTGGGTGGCAATGGCTGGGCTCCTCACGCTCACGTTCTCTGTCTCTCAGTGGCGGTGTTTCTCTCTCTGAGTCTCTTCTCTCTGTGTCTCTCTATCATGGAGTCTCTCACGGCAGGTTAGCAGGGGGGCAGAGGCTGGACTGGCCACTGGCCGGGTTCGTGCTGTGACTGCAGCAGCCGGTGAAGCTCCTTGAACTGCAGGACCACGTTGTCCTTGAGGTCAGGGTTAGAGATCTGCAGCCTCACACTGCCACTGTCAAAGGACAGCTCCCCCGAGAACATCTCCGACATCATGCGGGCAACCACCGGGACCACCTGCCATAGAGAGAGCAGCATCAGAGGCACAGACCAGCAGGGCAGAGAAATACCTCCCTCCCCCGGGGCTCATTGCCAGGGACCCCCAAGGCAGGGAGGAGCAGGGAATCATTCCCTCCCCTATCTCCCCCCCCCCCCCCGCCCCCCGGTGGAGTGTTGTGGGGAACCCACGCTCCTGGGCAGGGTGTTGCGAGACCCACCCCCAGGGCAAAGCGTCATGGGGGAAACCCACCCCCCCGGGCGGAGCATCGTTACCTGCACCATGATGAGCTTCTTCTCCCTGGGTTTGCCATCCGGCCACTCCTCCCCGAAGCACAGGTGTATCTCGTACAGCGGGGCTACACTGGCCTGGCCTTTCTGGTACAGGATCAACTCTGGGAACCCAGCACAGAGGCCACTGTCAGCTGGAAAACTCTCACACAGCCTCAGCCTTACACTGACATTAACACACAGCCTCAGCGCGGGACATTAACACACAGCCTCAGCGCGGGACATTAACACACAGCCTCAGCGCGGGACATTAACACACAGCCTCAGCGCGGGACATTAACACACAGCCTCAGCGCGGGACATTAACACACAGCCTCAGCGCGGGACATTAACACACAGCCTCAGCGCGGGACATTAACACACAGCCTCAGCGCGGGACATTAACACACAGCCTCAGCGCGGGACATTAACACACAGCCTCAGCGCGGGACATTAACACACAGCCTCAGCGCGGGACATTAACACACAGCCTCAGCGCGGGACATTAACACACAGCCTCAGCGCGGGACATTAACACACAGCCTCAGCGCGGGACATTAACACACAGCCTCAGCGCGGGACATTAACACACAGCCTTACACTGGCATTACCACAGTCTCACACACACATCAGCACAGCCACGGCAGACACATTTACAATTCTCACATTTCATACAGCCTCATTGAAACTCCTCAAAGCACTTCACTGAGTTTACTATAAAATGTAATGACTGCGTATTTTGTAAGCGATCGCTACAGCCAATTTGCGCACAGTGACATCCCGACAAATAGCCATGAAGAAAATAAGTGATTGTATCTGGGGAATTGTCAGCCAGGACACGGGGAGGGAGAGAGAAACTCCCTTCTCTTTCCCAACAGCGCTGCAATCTTCAACATCCTGAAGAGGGCACAGAGGAGAGCTGGGTTTAATATCGCACCCAAAGGATGGCATCGCCCTCCCCCCGGCACTGCACTGTGCTGGAGTGTCGAGACTCAGCAGCCATCTAAACATCCCCCCCACCCCAAGGTCTGACCCATTATCTCCCACAGGAAACTCAACAAACACAAAACACAACACCAAGTCATGTTGAGTGATTGACAGTCCTATACTGTCACCTGAACAAAAGGTGGGAGCTGCTGGGGGGGCGGTGGGGGGGGCGCAGAGATGAGGACAACAACAACACAACAATCACCACCTGCCAATCAATACACACTATTCACCACCAACACCCATCCAATCAATCCATCACCACACACCAATGACTACTCACCAATCAACTACAGACACAACCTCTCACACCCCCTCACAAACAGACTCAGCCTCTCCTCACCGCTCAAGAAGTTCTCTAGGCTGAACAGCTTGACTTTCTTCTCCCTCTCGATGGGGGTGGGTCGGGCAGGGCCGTCGAGGCAGGGTCCTGACCAGAAAACCTTACACTGGCACAGGCGGATGGCGTAGATGTCCTGCCCGTGGATCTCCAGGATCAGTCCGCGGTCCATCACGTCCAGCAGATGGTTGGTGTAGAAACGCTGCTTCTCGTTGGGGAGCCCCTCCGTGCTGGGAAAGCGGACCTGCTCCAGTGTGACTGGCCCGAACAGCTCCACCTGGTCTGGGAGGGGTCCCAGGTCACCATAGTACAGCCGGCAACCGTGAGGGTTACTGACCGTTACTGAACCCAACTGCCTGCCGCGGTAATGGAACTTCACATCCAGGTCAGTCACTGCCTCACAATAAGAGAGAGAGAGAGAGTATGAGTCCACTGGAGCTCTCTACCACAATCCCATTCACTGCTCCCTCCCCATCGTGTCTGTGCTGGGGCTCGCTCCCCCACTGGAACTCTCTAACCCCATTCCCTGCTCTCTCTCTCTCCCCATCGTGTCTGTGCTGGGCTCGCTCCCCCACTGGAGCTCTCTACTCTAACCCCAATCCCTTCTCTCTCTCTCCCCATCGTGTCTATGCTGGGGCTCGCTCTCCCACTGGAGCTCTCTAGTCCAACCCCATTCCCTGCTCACTAACTATTGGAGAAACTCACGGGGCAGAGAGCTGATGAACATCTCTGGCGTCATGAAGTCAGGGAAATGGTCGGTGGGCTGGCAGTGGGGGGGGAGCAGATCCATGTTGCTATGGGTGATGTCCCCCACAGGAGCAGTGTTGGGGTCCAGATTGGTGTGGATGAGGCTGGGATGTTGGAGGTCTGTGTGAGCCAGGTTTGTGTGTGAGAGTTCGGCTGGCCGGAGAGCTGGGTGAGTCACGCCTCCATTCATACAAGTGTTGGGAATCACCAGCTCCTGTTTGGGCCACGTGTGCAGTGGGTAAGGGGGCAGCGCCACCATCGGCCCCTCTGTAACAGGTAAACAGACAAACGCAACATGAGAATTGTCAAACCATGGCAGCCCGTCACTGACAGCCCTACACGTTTATGAATCAAAGCTCAGCAGGGAAGGTGGGGTGGGGCAGGGGGAGTGATGGGCAGGGGTGTAAGAAGAGGCTGGGCACTTGGATGCTGGGATGGGATTGGTGCGGAGAGTGAGGAGGGGGCTGGGGGTGAACTAGGCGCTGGGAGGAGGTTGGCCATACAGTGTTTAGGGGGTTGGGTGTGTGGAGTGTTTAGGGGAGGGGGACTTGGAGCTTGGCACTGCCTGCTGGCAGGAGATTGGGCACAAAGCGTGAAGGGGTGGGTGGGGCTGAGGGGGTAGTCAGTGCACTCACCATCTAGGCTCATGGTTGGCATCATGTCGTGTAGCTGTCGCTGTGGAGAGAAGCAGAGACGTGACTCGCCCGCCCACACCAGCTTTGTGCTGAGACAGCCCTACACTCTTGGGATAAACACAGCCTAACTAACCTCTCCTCTCCGGCACGAGCAGTGTTTGTCTCTCATCACTCACAGGCCAGTGGGTGGGTGTACCTCTCCCTTTATCCTCTCATACCAGCCGTCAACCAAAACCCTCCATCAGACCCTCAACATCCTCCGCTCCACTGGACACCACCCAACTCGTCACCTCCAACCTCAGCTGCTGGCAGCCTTGCTCAGTGCTCGTTGCTCACTCCATTGTGAGCGTGAGGGTCTCTCTGTAACCCACACCTCTACAGGGCAGGATGTCCTGCTCAAGTAGACCCTATGCCCACCCCCGCCATCCTCCCAGTCATGCTGAGGGACGCTATTCTGAACCCAACTCAGCGAGACCACCACTCAATCGAAGGCCTGGGGGGAGGGGGCAAAGTCACAGAGTGTTACAGCACACAAGGAGGCCATTCAGCCAGAGTCTGTCAGTCCCACTGCCTTCCCCTCTCCTGTCCTTTACCTCGGAACGCCGTGCCCTTCACACCACTTACCTCATCCTCCTCATCCCATTCATACTCGTGGTTATCTGGAAAGAAAGAGAGGCGTCAGATACATTCATAATCAATCAACTATAAAATAATAATGATAATATTCCTTGCATTTGATACAGTGCCTTACCAGGTCTTCGCGACATCTCAAAGCGCTTCACAGATTATACTGTAAAGTGAATTGACTGCATGTTTTGTGGGTGAAACACGGCAGCCATTTGTGCACAGCAGCGTCCCACAAACAGCCGTGGATTGAGTGACCACATTATTAATTGGAAAGCGATCCGCCAATTGCCTAACACCAGGTTCCCAGTTACTGCTGGTAAACAGAGGCGCGTGGAGTAAGGAAACTTGCCCAATGTTTAGCCATGCCTGGGAAGTAAACCCAGGTCCTCTCGATTGTGAGGCTAGTGCTCTAACCACTGAGCTACAGGACCCCAGATGGGACGACCAACCAAGCCAGATTGACACCTTTTAACCCTGTAACCTTACTAATCACACCTGGGGGCTGGGGGCCAGGCTGGGTGCTGGCTGGCACTCACCAGGGGTCATGTCACCGCTGTTGGCTGGCAGCAAGTCACACACTTCATAGATCTTGAATGGCTGCATGGGAGTCTCTTTGGTGCCGTCATAAATGAGCTTGAACTCGCGGCTCTTGTTCAGGGCACAGCGCAGGTTAGCTTTCCACTTGGCTGGGTCCGGGTCATCAACACCATTGTGGTATTTCCCTGTCTCCACTGCCCAGGCCTGTGACAGAGAGAGCACGTAAGAGAGACAGATAGCGGACAGTGTGAGAGGCGAGAGAAACACAGAGTGTAAGAGAGACAGACAAGAGAGTGTGACAGTGACATAGAGGGAGAGAGAGGTGAGAGAAAATAAGATAGAGAGACAAGTATGTCAAGAGAAAGAGTGATAAGAGAGAGTAAGAAAGAGCATGAAAGAAAAAATGTGAGAGAGTGAAAGAATGTAAGAATATGAGAGGGAACAAAAATGAGAGAGAGTGAAAGAAACAGTAATAACTGATCATAATCCTCGAGTTCGATCCAGTGCCTGTCACATCTCAAAGTGCTTCCCACGGTTTTGCCGTGCGGTGTAGTGACTGTGATTGGAGGCGGGCAAATGGTTACCTTGAAGATGGTGTTCTCGTCCTCCTGGGAGGGGAGGTGGCGGGTGGCGTGTCGCCAGGGGATCTGGAAGTGTTTCCTCTGCTCGTCCAGCCAGTGCAGTCCCGGGTACTGCCCGCTCTCTACCTGTGCCACCAGCCACGGCTTCAACCTGATCCGGCGTGGGTATAGGGCCATCACACTGCCCGTTCCCGTCCCCCCACTCTGCAAACAATGTCTCAGAGCTTAGTGGTTAGAGCACTCGCCTCACAAGCCAGAGGGCCCTGGTTCAATTCCCGGGCAGGGTGAAACCTTTGGTAAAATATAATAATAATCCCTACATTTGATACAACGCCTTATTATGTTTTCAAGAGGACTCAAAGCGCTTCACAGAATATACTGTAAAGTGCAATGACTGTGCATTTTTGGGGCGAAACACGGCAGCCAATTGCGTAAAGCAATGTCCTACAGACAGTCATGGATCAAGTTTCCTTACTCCACACGCCTCTGTTTATCTAGTAGTAAGTAGGAGCTCAGTTGGATTGTCAGTAGATTGGTGGGTCGCTTTCTGGGGGTAATAATCCCTCCAGAAAAAGAAGTGGGCACTCAAATCCACGACTGCTGTGGGACACTGCGATGTGCAATTGGTGGCTGGGTTTCACCCACAAGGAGGAGTGTGCCAGGACTGATGCTGACGTTCCCTAACCCGGGGATGACCTATCGTGCGAGTGGAATAGCAGTGTTGGATGAAGTTTTTAATACCAATTGGGCAACAATTTAAAAATAACATAGATTACACAATCCTAGCCCAAAGTTTCTCCCAGCTTCAACCCCCTCAGCAATCCTGAGTATACAGTCTCAGCCGGCGAGCAAGACAACCAATAACAATAATAATCCTTGCATTACATACAGCACCTTTTCACGTCTTTGAGACTTCCTCAAATATACTGTAAGTAAACCGACTGTATTATATGGACGAAACCGGCAGCCAATTGCACACAGCAGTGTCCCACAAATAGCTGTGGATTGAGTGACCAAATTATTATTTTTTTTAAGGGAATGTTATCCCCAGAAAGTGATCCGACAATCGACTAACCAACCAACCAGCCAGGAACTCAGTCAATTAAAACCAGTCCCTTGACACAAAAGAGAAACCGCACACAGAGAGTTTGTCCATCATCATCCAACTTGCAAATTCCAGCCTGTGTTTGGACATGCTCACGTCAGGCAGTGATGGTGCAAAGAGGGTTTGTTTTTAACTGGAAACATTTCTGTGCTGATCAGTTTGGCCTCCAAGCAGATGTGTGAGGCACAAACACCCTCGTCACCTCCTTCCTCCCCTTGGCTCGGCGTCAGGCTCCGTCACTGTTAAGCGCACTGAGACGCCCCATGTGTAAATGCAAGTTCTTGTTTGACTGTGCATGTGGGCAGGGGTTATTCCACGCACAATGCATGTGCATGCGTGTGACCACATGTCTGCTCTCACACATCAGCGTGTGTGCGCGCTTGCGAGTATGTGAGCATCAATACAGGCTCAATGCTCCAAATGGCTCCTCTGTGTGGTGGAATTTCTATGAAAAATCTCTGTGTCACACAGAGAACAAGACTGATTCTTGTTCTTCAAATAGTGCGCAACTACCTAAGAGCACTCTTTGAGGAGTAGAGTGAAGGGAGGGTAAATACGAGGGAGTCTCACTTACTCCAGTAAAGCTGATGACCTGAACAGCTCAGCAAGAAAAAGTTCTATCCACACTCCCAGTTCAGTGACAGTGCGGGTTAGAGATTCAGTACGTCAGGTTTAGAGACAGAATAAAGCTCCGTCCACATTTTACAGTGAACCTTGTGAAGCGCTTTGAGGCATCCTCCTGATGTGAAAGATGCTGTTCCAATGTGAATATTGTTGTTATTATTAAAACAATGGAATGAGTTCAGTTGTCCTGAGCGTATCTCATTCCACTGTTCAACAACAAACAAAGCTGAGGGACAATGGGAAAAGCTGGGATATGGATCTGGGGATAGGCACTTGTATGAAGTGTAAACAGCAGTCAGACTGATGGGCCAAACGGCCTGTTTCTGAGCAGTGCAATCTATGAATCTATGAAAAACTTGCATGTATATTGCACCCTTCATGCAAGGTAGTGGCTCGGAGCGTTTAACAATACATTATAACAGCCAAAGTCCCTCCAGTTCTAACGAAGGGTCGTAGACCCAAAACGTTGACTCACTTTCCTCTCTCCATAGATGCTGCCTGACCCGCTGAGTGTTCCCAGTGTCTTCTAATTTTGTTAAAGACCCTTCCCCCTTCCAGGATCAGTGCTCAGCCCCCCCACAACACCACAAAAGCAGTCAGCGCACGTGACAGGAATTAACAGTAGAACTTCACTAATTCGGTCACTCAAGGAACTGGGCAAAAGTGATCTACTTAATAAGGTGACCTGATTACGAAAACAGGTCGAGTGATTCAGGTCACTGATATAATGTTAAGGGCATTAGTAATGGGCAGGGGTGATCAACGTTCAACAACCAGACTTTGCAATCTCATTAAAATAAAGGCATTACCACATTTAAAAAAGCTGTCCTGTATTCAGCGCTCCTTTTGTGAATGCATCCAACTTGTGTTCTTACCAGTGCCACAGATCACAGCCAATTGTGTATGACTTTTGCCCTCACTGTTTTTGATTAAGTCCCCTCTCTCATGTAAGGATAACTCCTTGCGTGTTGGCATGTTTACAGCACTTGTCAACAGTCAGTAAATCAAAACAATGTACACAAACCATGTGCTCTGAATGCAAGTGGGGGTGTTTGTACCGCGTATGAAGAGGAGGAGGGTGCTGTAGCGTCCGCAATCAATGACCGCTGTACTGAATAGTGAGGTGCCCGGCTTACTGAAGCAAACAGACAGCCTGCAGCCTATCTTTTAATATTGCCGATGAAAGAGATCGTGAAAATGTGCCCACAATTGTGAGGTGACTGCAAACCGGGTTTCTACTGTGCTATGAAGTATTCAGACTTTAGACCAGAGAATTATAACAATCCTTGCAATTGATACCTTATATCTTGAGATGTCTCAAAGAGCTTCACAGTATATATACTTTAAAAAGTATATAGTATATACTTATATACTTTATATATAGTATACTTTATATATAGTATAAAGTATATATACTTTACACTGTAAAGTGATATAGAAACTGAATATATTGAAAAACTGCATATTGCGTGGGCGAAAGGCAGCAGCCAATCGTGCACGGCAGAGTCCCACAAACAGCCGTGAATTGAGTGACCACATTATTATTATTTTTTTAAGGGATTATTAGTGATATAACTTATCCTTTGCCTAATACTTTCCGGAATTAGGTAAGCAGATGCATCCCTCCAGGGAGAGGGAGCGCGCATTCCATTCCAACAATCTTATCTCTGGGATTTCCATGTGTAGGTGGGATGCACGAAAATCTCAGTTTGGGTTGGAGACTCTTAAGCAACGGTGTGTCAGGCTGATCACGGTAATGGGTTTCCGTGTGTGTCAAGACACCCGCCTGATCATGTTGACGTATTTCCACGTGGGTTAGACACCTGGCTGACTAAAAGAAAACTCCAATAAAAGGTCTCACAAGCTAAAGACAAGGTGGAATTTGAGGCCTGGGGACCCTCCCATTAAGCGGATTTGAGAGTTTACCTCCCACCGCCCCTTCAACCAAAAAAATACAAGTTCGTGATCTCTGATTATCTAAAAATATATATCATAATTTCCTTAAGACTTATTAGACATTGTAATGATACCACTACAGTTTGGTCAGTCTGTGGTACAAGCAAACCCCCCCCCCCCCCCCATGAACAGCCAGGGAGCGAGAGAGTGACTGCCAGGCTCTCTCTCTCTCACACTCACACACACACACTCACACACACACACACATACACACACTCACACAAACTCACACTCACACTCACACACACACACACTCACACACACAAACTCACACACCCACACACTCACACACACACTCACTCACACACACACACACACACTCACACACACACACAAACTCACACACACAAACTCACACACACACTCACACACACTCACTCACACAAACTCACACACACACACACTCACACATGGAGGACATGACTAGAGCAATGGGTAAGGGTTAGACCTCGGTAGGAAGATCAGTTGCACTCCCCTCTCCCTCTTTTCTGTAGCCCTCTGAACACAAGCAGCGCAGCCCCTGACAGCAGTCACTCACACTCACTCACACTCACACACACACAGTCACACTCACACACACACACAGTCACACTCACACAGCAGCTGCTCCCGCACCAGGTGAGTGCGGATCGGGTCTGTACTTACCCTCCGGTGCAGTAGTGGCGCTGAGACTGACACAGTCCTCACTCTCTCCTTTCTGACTTGTGTCAGTGCTGAGGTTCTCGGATTTCTCTCCCCTTTTTGGGTGCTATCAGAATGCACTCCCCCCACAGCAAACCAGGCAGTGAGGCAGGCAGGCAGGCAGGCAGGCAGGCAGGCAGTGAGGCAGACAGGCAGACAGGCAGGCAGGCAGTGAGGCAGGCAGTGAGGCAGGCAGGCAGGCAGACAGGCAGGCAGGCAGGCAGGCAGGCAGTGAGGCAGACAGGCAGGCAGGCAGGCAGACAGGCAGTGAGGCAGGCAGACAGGCAGGCAGGCAGTGAGGCAGACAGGCAGGCAGGCAGTGAGGCAGACAGGCAGGCAGGCAGACAGGCAGTGAGGCAGGCAGACAGGCAGTGAGGCAGGCAGGCAGACAGGCAGTGAGGCAGACAGGCAGACAGGCAGTGAGGCAGGAAGACAGGCAGTGAGGCAGACAGGCAGTAAGGCAGACAGGCAGACAGGCAGTGAGTCGGGCACTCACACTGAAAACTTTCCTCTCTGTCTCTCAGCACCAAATAGAGGATGTGAGAGATCCCATTTGACTTCCTGATATTCACAGCTTTGACAGTATCAGCGCAGCTCAGCTGTCCTCACCCCCACACCCCCCACACCCTTCCGGGTCCCACAGCCCCACTCACTCCCCGCCCAGGGGGGGCAGAGCAGCACAGGGAGGGTGAAAGAACAGGAACCACAGGAAAAAGGGAAAGAGAGGAGGGAGAGAAAGGGAAAAAAAGAGAGGAGAAAAGGAAAGATAGAGAGAGGGGAGAAAGGGAAGGGAGAAAAAGGAGACAGTAAAAGAGAAAGATGAAAGGGAAAGAGTGAGAGGGAAAGAGAGAGGATCTGGAACTGTTGGTGGGGCACTGCTGAGCACAATTGGCTGCCACTTTTCATCTACAAAATACACAGTCACTACACTTTATGGCATATTCTGTTAAACGGTTTGGGATGTCTCAAAGACATGATAAGGCGCTGTATCAAATACAAGGATTATTATTATTATCATTCTACATGTTTCATTTGTTGGTCAGTGCACCAGAGAGAGAAAACATGGGGGTATCAGGACTTTATGGACTTACCACATTGAGTGAGTGAGTGAAAAAGAATGAAAGGGAATATGGTTTTCGTTGGCACCATTCTTCATCTCTGGGTCAATCCTTAGCAACAGTGACTTTTTATTTTTTTCAGCACTGTCATTCACCAAACCAAGGTTTTTTTTTGCGGTCGTCTCTTAATTCTTTGTGTTCACACTGTCCGCTGTTTTCAGTGTCTGAATTTATAGCCGATTCTGTGATATACTTCTCTTTCCTCCTCCCCTTCTGTGCAAGCAGTTCCTTCCTATAAAAATCTGTGTCTCTAAAAAAAACCTGACCTGAAATAAATACTACACAGGAAAGGATGATTCAGAGACAGACTGACAAAATCTGGAATTCACAATGGAATATAGGAATTCAGTCACGCAGCCACTTGAGCCGGGTTTGCCATTCTATACTAATCCTCGCATTTAATATTGCACCTTACCACTTCAAGACATCTCAAAGCGCTTCACAAAATATACAGTATACTGCCTGTATGTTCCTATATTTATGTTTTGAAATTGTATTGATGTTTTAGATGCTTCCTTATCATAAGACCATAAGACGTAGGAGCAGGAGTAGGCCATTCGGCCCCTCAAGTCTGCCCCACCATTTAATAAGATCATGGCCGATCTTCTAACCTAATTCCGTTTACCCACCCTATCCCAGTATCCCTTAATCCCTCTATTCTTTAAAAATCTATCAACCTCAGTCTTGAATATGTTCAAGGACTGAGCATCCACAGCCTTCTGGGGTAGAGAAATCCACAAATTCACTACCCTCTGAGTGAAAAAATGTTGCCTCAACTCAGTTCGAAAAGACTGACCCTTAATCTTATGACAATGACCCCCTAGTTTTAGATTGTCCAACCAGGGGACACAGTCTCATGGCATCTACCCTGTCAAGACCCTTAAGAATCTTATAGGTTTCTATAAGATCACCTCTAATTCTTCTATATTCTAGGGAATATTGGCCTAGTTGACTCAACCTCTTCTCATAAGTCAACCCCCTCATCCCAGGTGAGTCTACACTGCACCTCCTCTAAGGTGAGAATGTCCTTTCTTAAATAAGGAGACCAAAACTGCACACAATATTCTAGATGTGGTCTCACCAAGGCCTTATACAACTGCAGCAAGACTTCTCTACGCTTGTACTCTAACCCTTTTGCAACGAACGCCAACATGGCATTAGCCTTCCTAGTTGCTTGCTGTACCTGCATACTAACGTTTTGTGACTGGTGTACAAGGACACCCAAATCTCTCTGAACACTAACACTACCCAGTCTCTCTCCCTCTAGAAAATAATCCGCTTTTCTATTTTTACTACGTAGGCGAATAACTTCACGCTTCCCCACGTTATACTCCATCTGCCACCTTCTTACCCACTCACCTGGACTGTCTATTTCTCTTTGCATTCTTTGTGTGTCATCCTCACAGCTTAGTTTCCCACCTATCTTCGTATCATCTGCGAATTTAGATATGTTAAGTTCTATTTCCTCATCTAAATCATTGATATAGACAGTAAATAATTGAGGCCCAAGCACTGATCCTTGTGGCACTCCACTAGTCCACTATCCTTTGTGAAACTGCTGAACTTGTAGTCAATTTACCATTAGCTGGGACCACAGCTTTTACAATAGTCACCCCGGTATGATTGGGAACAGGAACTGTTCCATTTATACTGTCATTGGAAAGGAACAGGACAAGTCACAAAGAATTCCTCTTTTGACCAAACATTCAATGCAAATCTGAGAAGTAAAGCTGAAGCCTTTGGTATTCAGCTTTATTGTGAAAGTTTCAAAGCCCTTCACACACCGAGTTCCTTTGAATCCTAGAAATGACAGCACAGGAGGAGGTCATTCAGCCCTTTGGGTTTTTGACTAATAGGAGATTTGGATGAAGACAACCCTTCAGGCCATTTGATCTCATCCTGGCTCAGTGATATTCTTGCCTACAAGTCAAAACTTTTTTTTAATTCAAGCACATCAGGACGTTGAACTCACAGTCAAGTCTGACACTCAATTATTATAGTGCTCAGAGATGCTTTCTTTTGGATGAATTGTTAAACCAATGTCCTGTCTGACTGCCCAAGTGGACATTCAAAATCCCATGGAACAGTTCAATAAGAAAAGGGAGTTACTCCTGTTGACCTGTCCAACAAGTCCCTCCTCCTCCCCCATTCTGTGGGACATTGCTACGTGTAAATTGGTTGCAATCGCCTACAAAATACAGTCACTACACTATAGTAAAATGCTGTGAAGCTCTTTGAGATGTTCTCTTTCTGTGAAAGATTTACATCAAATTGCACGTATTATTATCCTCCCAGAAATCTACCAACATACCATCCTCCTATGCCAATGTCAAGCTACTTTTTAAACGAGTCCAGTGTCTTGACCTGAACCACATTTCCTAGTAACCCGTCCCAGTTGTTAATCACCCTGTGTGTAACAAAATATTTTTCTACTGTCGTCTTCACATTACCCTTGTTCACTGCAGCTAATTTCTTTTGATATTCTTCCTCTTTAAACGTTCATCCAAATTTGCTTTTAAATGCTGTGGTCAGTCTAAGGTATGGTAACCTGTCTTGTAATAATAATCCTTGCATTTGATATAGCGTGGTGAAACACGGCAGCTAATTGCACATAGCAGTATCCCACAAACAGTCGTAGATTGAGTGACTTTTTTTTTAAGGGATTATTATCCCCGGAAAAGCAATCCGGCAATTGACTAACAACTGCGTTCCAACTTGCTGCTAAGTAAACAGAGGCTTGTGGAGTAAGGAAACTTGTCCAATGTTGCCCAACAGCACCCAGCAGGGAGTGTAGCAAACCAACTTGCATTTATATAGCGCCCTTCACGTTGGGTAGTGTGCCGGATTGCTCGAAAAGGTAAAGGAAGGCGAATTTCAGGGTGTTGGCCAAGTGCACAATGAAGTATGTTTGTAAGACGGGTTCTGGGGAGACGATGACAAGACAAATTAATTTTAGGACAGCATTCCAGAGAGCGGGAGCACAATGGCTGAACACTCAGAGACCCATGGAGGGACGGAGTGAGCGTGAACAGTAGACCTCATTGGGAAGAGTACAGGCCATCAGGAAGTAGACGAGTGGAGAGAATTGACAACAGGTGTTACCGGAAAAAGTGATAGAAAAGGTGTTTGCTCAGAGGAACAATGACAATGAAATAGTTCCTGGCAGCACTCTGACTCTGTGCCTGTCTCAGCAAGTCCTGGTAAATGAGTGTTTGTGGCTTTCAGTACATTGCAACAGAATAAAGTTATGAGTAAGCCCAGTGTACTGTGCAGATAGCCGCCCATCAAACACAGAGGAGGGTGGTTGGGTTCCTGTGCTAGATAATAATAATAATAATAATCCTTATATCTGATGCCAGGTCCAAATCCCAAAATGTAATTTTGCATTTATACTCTAATGCCCCTTATCACATTGTTGAATGTCTCGAAGAATTTCACAGGATATATGTCAGGTGTATTGACTATATATTGCAGCAAATGTGGCAGCCAATTTACACATAGCAATGTCCCACGAACAGCCATGACGCGAATTACCATTTTTTTTTATTCGGGGCATTGTTGGGCAGAGCATTGGGATTACAAGATCTAACAAACTTGTGAAACAGGTTCAATGAGCTGAGTAACTTCCTCCTATTCCTGTTTTCCTCTATTCCTATTGCAATCCACTTCTAATACACAATGGATGTGTAAAATAGTCAGAATATTGCATTTGCTATAACATGAAACGTCTTAACAGAGAACAGCTTCACAGTGTTGTGAGATGTAGTGACTGTAGGCAAACTGTATGCGCTTTATCCCTCTCTCCAAACCTAACCTAGGGATCTAACAAACACAGTCCAAACAAATTAAACCAAGTACATCATTGACTCCCATACAACCAATCTCAACCCCAATGTAATAAACAACAATAAAATTACATTTAAAGAGCACTTTTCGCATTGGGAGGACGTCCCAAGGCGCTGGACAATCAGGGGCTAGGACCCGAGCATGGGGGAGAGGTGGGGTAGGGGGAGGGAAGGCAGAGAGGTGGGAGGGCGACTGAAGGCATGATCGAAGAGGACTGGTCTTGAAGCAAGGGAGGAAGTGAGGCGAAGAAACTGTGGGATGGAGTTCCAGGGTGTGGGGGCAGAGAGGTTGAAAGCCCGGCCACCGATGGTAGGGAGACATGGAGCAGACCGGAGCCCGCTGAATGGAGGGAACGGGCAAGTTGGTAGGGAGTCAGCAGGTCAGAGAGGTAGGAGGGGGCAAGGCCATGGATGGCCTTAACGGGGAGGACGAGGATCTTGAGTTTGATCCTCTGGGGGATGGGGAGCCAGTGGAGTCGGGCGAGGGTGGGAGTGATGGTGTCATGGAGGCTGGTGCACGAGAGTACACGAGCTGCAGAGTTTTGGATGATCTACAGCTTGTGAAGGGAAGAGTCGGGAAGGCCGATGAGGAGGGAGTTTCCATAATCGAGCCTTGATGTGACGAATGCGTGGGTGAGGGTTTGGGGGCCTGAGGGGTGAGGCAGTGGCGGAGTCTGGCAATGTTGCGGAGGTGGTGGTAGGCCGTGCCAGTCATGGTGCGGATGTGGGGGAGAAAGGCAGTTCATGGTCAAACAAGACACAGGGTCCTGACTGGCTCAGTGAGATTGAGTGTGCAGCCGTGGTTGCTGACGCTGCCAGTGCCTGAGGTGCAGAGGCGCTGGCACGAGCTAATCAGGAGGGCCTCGGTCTTGCTGACGTTCAGCTGGAAAAAACTGTCCCTCGACCAGGACTTGATGTCGGACAGGCAGTCGATCAGGACGCCAGTTGTCCTGGAGGGTGGAAGCAGAGAGATAGAGTTGAGTGTCATCCGCATACATGTGGAAATTTACCCCATGTCTGCGGATGATGTCACCAAGTGGGAGCATATAGAGGGTGAAGAGGAGAGGACCGAGGACAGAGCCCTGAGGAACACCACACGAGACGGTGCGGGGGCTGGAGGAGACGCGGTTAGCTGAGACAAAGTGGAGGCGGTGTGAAAGGTAGGACCTGAACCAATCAACGACAGAACCTTGGAGGTTGAGGTGGGAGAAGAGGTGGTGGAGGAGGATTGAATGATCCAGTGTCAAAAGCGACAGAGAGATCGAGGAGGACGAGGAGGCACAAGGAGGTCACACATGGTCAGGATGTCATTTGTGACCTTGACCAGAGCAGTTTCCATGCAGTGGGCAGCATGGAAACCAGATTGGAGGGGCTCATGGAGGGAATGGGAGGAGAAGAAAGTGCGAAGCTGGGAGGCGACGGCTCTCTCAAGGACCATGGACAGAAAAGGAAGGTTGGTTGATGATGTTGGCGAGTATTGGGGCAAGGAGGTTGAGCTGGGATTTAAGGAGAGGGGTGAGGATGGGGCCCAGGGAGCATGTGGTGGGCTTCATGGAGGATATGGTGGTGATAGCCCCCAGTAACCCTCTCCCCAAAGCCTCCCAGAGCACCCGGTAACCCTCACCCCAAACCCTCCCATAGCCCCCAGTAACCCTCATCCCAAACCCTCCCACAGCCCCCAGTAACCCTCTCCCTAAACCCTCCCACAGCCCCCAGTAACCCTCACCCCAAACCCTCCCATAGCCCCCAGTAACCCTCATCCCAAACCCTCCCACCCCCCCCAGTAACCCTCTCCCCAACCCCCCCCACAGCCCCCAGTAACCCTCACCCCAAACCCCCAGTAACCCTCATCCCAAACCCTCCCACAGCCCCCAGTAACCCTCTCCCCAAACCCCCCCACAGCTCCCGGTAACCCTCACCCCAAACGCTGTGTAAGAAACCACAACACAAACTCAATACATTTGAGGCCCAACTCACTTCCAAACCTCACGATTATTATAATAATTATCATTTTGTATTATTATTATTATTGCCAAATCCCAGCGCACACAAACCCAGACCCGGACCCAGACCCAATCCCAGACCCAAACCCAAACCCAGACCCAATCCCAGACCCAGACCCAATCCCAGACCCAAACCCAGACCCAATCCCAGACCCAATCCCAGACCCAATCCCAGACCCAAACCCAATCCCAGACCCAATCCCAGACCCAATCCCAGACCCAAACCCAGACCCAATCCCAGACCCAAACCCAATCCCAGACCCAATCCCAGACCCAATCCCAGACCCAAACCCAAACCCAGACCCAATCCCAGACCCAATCCCAAGATCAGACTCAGACCAGGACCAGAAGGTTCTCCGAGGTGTCTTGGGCTCCCCTGGTTGTGGGCTCACCCATTGGCCGCCGCCGTATCACGTGCCCCCATTCCTCGCGCGCTGATTGGCCGGAGGGGGCGGGGTCTGAGTGACCGTTGGGCCGCCGCCCCAGTGCGCGTGCGCCCCGCCCCACGTGCCTCGTTCAAACCTTCCCGCCTGAAGCTGGGCGTCGGGAGGGCTCGTGCCTCACTTGAGGGAGGTCCCAATGGTGGGTTTGCCCTCACGGGGCTGGGGGTCGGGGTCGCTCCTCAGGGCTGAAGTGGCTCCGAGGGGACCTGTTTGTCAATGGAGTACCGGACACTGGCGATGGCGGCCCGGCCCGGCCCATCAGCAGGACCTGGAAGGGCTGACCAATCCCTGGGGGCAGGGAATCCCCCTCCCCCTCCCCCTCCCCCTCAGCTCCTGGTAACCCCACAGCCAAAGCCCCGACTAACTGCCGGGGAGGGGGGTCCTCGCTGGACAAGCGGCGGTCAGCACCCGGTCATTCACATCCTCACTGTTTGTGGGCCCCAATACTGTGTGCAAATTGGCTGCGAATTGGATCATCTACAAATACAGTCACTACGCTTCACAGCAGTTATCGGTGAAGGGATTCGGGATGTTTTGTAGTTATAATAACAACAATAATAATAATAATCCCGGCTTTTGACACAGCGCCTTATCACCTTATTATCTTCTAGACGTCTCAAAGCGCTTCGCAGGATAGACTGTAAAGTGAATTCCTTGTGTGTTTTGTGGGCGAAACGCGGCAGTCAATTGCGCACAGCAGCGTCCCCGCAAACTGTTGTGGATTAAGTGAACAAATTTTTTTTTAAAAATCTTTTTTTATAGGCTTTATATCAAATGTAGGTTGTTATCACTGTATCTTTTCACAGCAGGACAGTGAAGGAGAGAGCAGTCCATGGGACAGTCCCATCTCCAGCATACGGGAAAAGGCACTAATGAACGAAAAAGTCACTGGTTTTCGGGTATGAAAAGTAAACAGCAGCCACAGTAAACTCAGCCGTTGATAAACAGTCGTACCAGTCTGTCCTGTTGTTCTTTACCATTCATTTGAAAGGGAATTAGATAGACATTTGAAGAGCAACAATGTAGAAGGGTACAGGATGGGGAACATAGTGAGTAGGAAATTGGGATAGAATGGAGAACCTGGTTTAATGAGCCACTTACAATGGGTATGTAATGGATAGATTAGAACAGAGAGCTTTATTAAACTGGGGTGCAGAACATTACTCTTACAACAACTTGCACTTATGCAGGACCCACCTTACATGTAGTATGAACATCTCAAAGCACTTCACAAGGGCAGTGGATTTGCCCGAGCAGGGTCATTCAAGGATGTTGACGAAAGGCACAGTTGAAACGTTTAAAGAGAGTGGGAGCAATAAAGGTGAAAGACTAACACTCATGATGCATTTTTAACAAATTGATGGATTGAGAGTGCTTAAGGTGCTCATGATGGTATTTATAGCCTTCCTGTGTGTGATTGCTTTAGGAAATTGTTGCTGACTCGAGTCCATGGGACAGTGATGAAGAGACGCTGTCTAAACACAGCAAGGCCAGTAAACACAGCAGGTAAGTATGATTGAATAAAAAAAATGAAACCTATATAGTTTGGGTAGGAACATAGGAATTGCTAGATAAAAAAAGACCAAGGTCCATCTAGTTCGCTTTCTTCCATCCTGATAGTCATTTGCTGCAGTAATGGAGATGTTGATAGCGAGTCATTCTGTATGGATTAGTTTTTTTGACTCGCCTTGTGAGTCCTTTAAATAAGATTTGATCTGTAGACTCAATGCAAGGTGGCGAATTCTGATGCTGAGTTAGACACCGAGCTCTGGCTCATCATCCAAGAAGGAAAAAGAGCCCTTCCTGATGAGTGACAGCTACGATAGTCAATCAACACCCAGAGCTCACCCTCCTGTTTAAACCACAACAAAGCTTTTAACCATGCAGAGGTTTTGTGCTGACTTAACTCCCCCATTTTACCCAGCCCTTTGGGGAAGCCAGTCCATCATTGCCTCTTGTCCCCAGTCACTTGATAGACAAAGGCGGTTGTTTCGATGCATAGTGTGAATTGTTTCTCTAGTGTTGACAGGGCCCGAGTGTCCGTACATTTCACTGACTCACAACTTTATACGAAGAAGCTTGACGAACCTTCTGTTCAGAGATGTCCACCTACACCATCCATGGCGACATTCCCTCCCAACCAGGATGTTAAAGACATTTCAAAAGGTGATCTTTTTGCATATAGAATCCTCAGAATATTGCACCATACAAATAGGCCATTTAGACCATCAAGTCTGTACTTGAGCCATCTAATCTAATCCCACTCTCCTGCTGCTCACTCCCAATACCCTTTGTGAACCATGACTGTTTGTGGGACACTGCTATATGCAATTGGCTGCTGCGATTTGCCCAAAAACCATACAGTCAATTCACTTGACAGTATATTCTGTGAAGCGTTCGCGATGTTATGTGATAAACCTCGACATCAAGTGTAAGTATTATTATTATTGTTGTTGAAGATGAGTGATATCTCTTCTCAGTGCCTTCTGAGACCATGAGAATCATTCTGGTTCCAGAGCAGCACTGACCGAAGGCATGGGTCAGGGTGACTGTATGTCTTCAGAAATGATCTGAGAAAGCAAAGTATTTTTCAGAATGCTTTCCCGCTGTATGGTGTAACTCATACCAGCATTTTCTTTCTCTCTCCTGCTCTCTGCAGACGATTCTGTAAGGACGGATTCCTCCAGCGAGACGGAGGCTATGTCTAACCTTCAAGGAGACGTTTCCGAAATCCAAAGTCAAACTGGAGAACCCCACAGGAATATAAGGAAACAACAGAACAAGGGAGCTAAAGGTACAGGTAAGGTAAAAGGAAGAACTTTTTATAGTGCCTTATTACATCAAAACATCGCAAGTGAGACGACCTGGGTTTGATTCCCAGGCAGGGCGAAACCTTAAGCTAGTTTCCTTATTCCACATGACTCTGTTTACCTAGCAGTAAGTAGGAACCCAGTTGTTAGTCGATTGGTGGATCGCTTTTCCGGGGTAATAATCCCTTAAAAAAAAATTGGGTTGCTTAATCCACGACTGTGTGTGGGATACTGCTGTGGGCAATTGGCTACCACATTGCCCCCACAAAATATTCAGTCACTTCGCTTTACAGTATATTTACAGTATAACAGTATAACACTTTACAGTATAACAGTCGTGGAGTCCTGTAGCTCAGTGGTTAGAGCACTTGCTTTGCAAGTGTGAGACCTGAGTTCAATCCCCAGCAGGTCAGGGCCAAACCTTGGGCAAGTTTCCTTACTCCACACAAAGCCTAATAATAATCCCTCCAAAAACAATAATAAATTGGTCATATTCAATCGACGGCTGTTTGTGGGACATTGCTGTGCGCAATTGGCTGCCGCGTTCGCCCACAAATACAGTCAATTCACTTTACAGTGTGTTCTGTGAAGCGCTTTGGGACGTTCTCCCGACGTGAAAAGCACTATATCAAATGCAAGGATTATTATTATTATATTCTGTGAAGCGCTTTGAGATGCTTGAAGAGGTGATAAGACACTGGATCAAATGTAAGGATTATTATTATTTACATTGCGCCCTTCACACGGGATAGTGCTTCGGAGTGTTTAACAATGGTGCACGTTGACACCATCAGCTGCTGTGTTTATCTACAAATACACTGTCACTACATTTGACAGCAATTGCCTTTGGGATTTTTGAACATGCTTGCACTACATCGGGTAGTTAAAGACCTGGGCATGGTCTCTTTTATATTCTGATTAAAAAGAAAAATCGCCATAACTTAAAACAGGAAGTGAAGCTAGATTCAAGTTCCAGTTTGGTAACATCTTGGTGAGGTATTTTTAGGGGAATTCACCCAGATGTAGATTTAAGAATTAAGTTTAGATTTTAACTGCGGAGCTCATTCCCAATATAATAATAATAATAATGCTTGCATTTGATACACAGCCTTATCACGTCGTCGAGACATCGCAAAGCGCTTCACAGAATATATCGTAAATTGGATTGACTGTGTATTTTGTGGGCAAAACGCAGCAGCCAATTGCGCACAGTAGTGTCCCACAAACAGCCGTGGATTGAGTGACCGCATTTTTTTCCCAAGGGATCATTACCACTGGAAAGCGATCCGCTAATCAACTAACAACCAGGTTCCTACTTAATGCTAGGTAAACAGAGGTGTGTAGAGTAAGGAAATTTGCTTAAGGTTTTGCCCTGCCTGAGAACCGAACCTAGGTCTCTCGCTTGCGAGGTGAGTGCTCTAACCATTGAGCTACAAGACTCCAGTATCAGCAGAAACAGCAGTGGGTGTTGGCCTAACGGAGCTGATAGCTTCAGGGGACTTTTGTGAATTGGGCCTGTTTGAGTATTGATTTATCACTGACGCAATGTTAAGTATGAAGTTTGCGACATTTCTTAACCCATCGATACAGCAAACAACAACAACAAAATCGCATTTGTATAGCGCCTTTCATGTCGGGAGAATGTCCCATCGAAGCACCACAAATTACATCACATTGATTCCATACGCTGTACGTCACAGAAAACACAACACACATGATTATTTTAATCTATGGCCCAAGAGGTTTACATCACCCACCCCAGTCTTGTGACCGATTACCCTGAACTCAGTTCCTCATTTCTTCATCTTTTCTGAATGCTATTTAGAAAGCTCAAAAGAACCTCTACCCATGTGCGTGCAGCCCTGCTCAGAGAAACCTGCTAGCAGTAAGAGATGGGAGAAGAGAAGGAAGAGGTCGGATAAACCTGAGTCAGAGGACAATGTGAGATCAGTCCGTATTCCATTACTCCACAGTTTCTATGTATGTTTCTGGGGGCAGGGAGTTACCCTACTCAGCTCCTGTTAACCCTGCAAGCCTAACGTAGGGTAAGGTGGTCCTAACTGGACAAGCAGCTGGAAAGCTTTCCCGACAGCAATATAATAATAATAATAATAATAATCCTTGCATTTGATATAGCGCTTTTCACGTCGGGAGGACGTTCCAAAGCGCTTCACAGAATAGACTGTAAAGTGAATTGACTGTATATTTGTGGGCGAACGCGGCAGCCAATTGCGCACAGCGATGTCCCACAAACAGTCGTAGATTGAAAATGACCAATTTATTATTGTTTTTTTGTTTTGGAGGGATTATTATTAGGCTCTGTGTGGAGTAAGGAAACTTGCCCAAGGTTTCGCCCTCTGCCTGGAATTGAACTCAGGTCTCTCACTTGCAAAGCGAGTGCTCTAACCACTGAGCTACAGGACTCCACTATCAATGACAAGCTATGTGGTTTTAGTTGGTTAGACTCTAGTAGTTATCCCAGTGCACTCTCTGGGGTCCCCAAGCCTTGGCTCTTGCCAACCTGCGCCTAATACTTTCCAGAATTAGGTAAGCAGGATGTGTCCCTCTAGGGAGAGAGAGTCCATTCCAACAATCTATCTCTGGGATATACATGTTTAGGTGGGATACATGGAATTCTCAGTTTGGTTTGGAGACTCTTAAGCATGGTGATGGGTTTCAGCATGTGTCAGGCACCCAGATGATCAAAAAAAAATTCTATGTGATTATTTTGCTTGGCAATGTGAAATAATATTCATAATATGAAAAATAATATGAAAGGTTTCAAAGCTAGTAAACGGAAGCTTTTCCCAACTCAAGCATCAAAAGAGTTCAGCCCTCCTAGCTAACCAAATTTTAAAAAATTACATTTGTATAGTGCCTTTCACGTCGGAAAGACATAAAGCATTATGCGGGTAGATGCAGGGAACATAGTCTTAAAATTAGAGCTAAGCTATTTAGGAGTGAAATCAGGAGGCAGTTTTTCATCCAAAGGGCAGTGGAAATCTGGAACTCTCTCCTCCAAAAGGCTGTGGATGTTGGATCCATTCACATCTTCAAGACTAAAGTGGATAGATTTCTGTTAGGTCAGGATATCAAGGGATATGGGGTAAGGCTAGGTAAGTGGAGTTGAGATACAGATCAGCCATGAATGATCGAACAGGCTTGAGAGGCTGAATGGCCTACTCCTGTTCCTATATTCCCATGCAGGGCTGAGGTGTCCAGCAATGGCAGTCTATTCTGCATTGATCTCTAATACTAGAAATCATCTTGTGTTAGAAACTGGCCCATGATACACCCTTCATCTGTTTCCCTCATGTGTTTTGGCTCCAACCTCAGAAGAACACAGCCTATGACACCCCTCTTACACACCACTTTTATACCACACCTCTGGAGGCAACTAGGAGTTTCGCCCACAAAATATACAGTCACTCCACTTTACAGTATATTTTGTGAGGCGCTTTGAGACTTCTCAATGAAGTGATAAGGCCTAAATCGAATGCAAGGATTATTATTATAGTATTCTCAGCCAATGTTGTTGACTCCGCATCTATCAAAATGTGTGAGTGTGATCCTTTGTTGTCCTATGTGAGACATATAGCTCAGTGGTGAAAGGTTCGTTGAAGTCTTGAAGATTTTGGGGTACTCTATGTAAATCTGTGTAGAGAGAGCTTGATAGGGTAAGCATGTGACTGATGACTGACAGATAAATGCAAGGAACTGCATATAGGAAGTAAAAACAGGAGGGACAAGTACCCCATGGATGGGATAGAACGTACCAGGGGGGAAGCTGAGAGAAATATAATAATAATCCTTGCATTTGATTTCGCGCTTTTCACTTCTTCTCAACATCTCAAAGCGCTTCACAGAATTGACTGTAAAGTGAATTGACCGTATATTTGTGGGTGAAACGCGGCGGCCAATTGCGCACAGCAATGTCCCACAAACAGTCGTGGATTGAAAAATGACCAATTTATTATTGTTTTGTTTTGGAGGGATTATTATATAAGAGTGTTAGTCGACTCATTGTCAAGACAAAACGAGGCAGTAATAAACAAGGCAAACAGAATTCATTGCCAAATCAACTGGATTCACATCCCCACAAGTCATACTGAAAGCTTTAGTGCATTGGTCAGGTTACACCTGGAGTATTCTATACAGTACTGATTATAGAGAGGTAAAGGGGCTGTTCAGGCTTGGGCGGCAATGCAAAGGAGAGCAAAAAGGCTGATCTCCAGTGATAGAGGACGGAGCAATGAGCAGAAGTAAACAAGATAAGGCTTTTCCGTCTTAAGAGAAGAGTCCCTTAGTGTAATGGTTAGAGGACTCGCATTGCAACAAGAGGACCTGGGTTTAATTCCCAGGCAGGGTGAACCGTTAGGCAAGTTTCCTTATTCCACACGCCTCTGTTTACCTGGTAGTAAGTAGGAACCCAGTTGTTAGTCTATTGGTGGATCACTTTTCCAGGGATAACAATCCCTTCAAAAATTAATTGATAATAAAAATTGTAATTAAAAAAATTAATTTAATTAATAAAAATTAATTTAATTAATAAAAATTAATTTAATTAATCCTACGACTGTTTATGGGATGCTGCGCATAAACAGCATCCCATAAACAGTCCAACACGACTGTTTATGGGATGCTGCGCAATTGGCTGCCGCATTTTGCTCACAAAATACACATTCAATTCACTTTACAGCATATTCTGTAAAATGCTCTGAGACATCTCTGATAAGGCATTATATCAAATGCAAGGGTTATTCTTATTAATACTTTTGGATGTACTGAGACAGCAGAATAAGAGGATTTAGTGTTTAGGGTTGGAGAAGGCAATTTCTTTATTCAAAGGGGAAAGGCTCTTAAAGGGGCAGAGACCATACAAGTGTCTCTAATGCAATGATGGCCCAGTATATTTAGTACTTGATGGAGAAGCAATGGATTTTGCTAGTGAAAGTGTGGCATTGCTTTTTGAACTCCTGTGATGATGCTTTTCTTGTGCAGTATAGAAAGAGACATCATGATTTTGCCTTGGAAAACACTGAGTCTACAGAAAGCTGTGTCATCTCAGAGGAAAATGTGGTCATTGGGATCATGAACGACATTTCTAACCGTAAAGATGACAAGTGAGTAGATTAGATACTTTGCCAGAATATACAGTCTGTAGATCCCATCTGAATGGAGCAGGATTTCCAGGGTTATACTGATCACTTACAGCACGCAGCCTAACCAGCTGACTTACCTTACAATGTCTTCTTCACATCTCAGCCTGACTCAGTTAGTAGCACTCTCACCCCTTGAGTCATAAAAGCTGGACTTTGACGCATTGTCTAGTCCAATACTCCAGTTACCAATGCATTGGGGTTACCAAACCTTGGGGTTACCAATGCATGTCTTTGATTGAGACATTAAATTGAGCTCCTGTCTGCCTGTCCAGGTGGATGTAAACGATCCCATTGCGTTAATTGAAGAGAAGGAAGTTTCTCCTGTTATCCTGGTTGACAATTCCCCTGATAAAGTTGGTCATTCTCCTTAATGGCTGTCGGTTTGGGACATTGTTGTACACAAATTAGCTGCTGTGTTCCCCTCCACAAAACAATCACTGCAAGGATTTTTTTGCATTTGTTGTGTGACAGCAAATTTTTTGCAGCTGGTCTTTGGCTAGCACTGTAATTGTATTTTGCTTGATGATGTGTTACCTACATTGTTTTCATTGCCCATGGTGGGGATGAGATCCCAGAGACTAGGACGCTCTACAGTACGTGTCTCTCAGTTACCTCTATCCATTGTGGGTTCCACAGGCACCTGTACCACTTTGACCATGGGCAGCAGTGCTTCTTCCAGGCTAGGAAGGAATACAATGATGCCATCATGAGCAACATGGCAGACTGGTAAGGAGTTTGTTCTATTTTTCAAACCTAAATTTCTCAGTTATGCCAGCCACCTTTTGTTAGTCGATTGGCGGATCGCTTTCTGGAGTTAATAATCCCTTCAAAAAAATAAATGAATAAATAATAATAATAATTTGATCCCTCAATCCACAACTGTTTATGGGACACTGCTGTGAGCAATTAGCTACCACGTTTCGCCCACAAAATATAGTCACAGCATTTTACAGTATATTCTGTGAAGCACTTTGAAGGGTCTTGAAAACATGATAAGGTGCTATACTACTACTAATAATTAATAATAATTCTTGCATTTGATATAGCGCCTTCACGTTTTCAAGACATCTCAAAGCGCTTCACAGAATAGACTGTAAAGTGTAGTGACTGTATTTTGTGGGTGAAATATATACCAAATGCAAGGATTATTATTATTTTTCAGGGTGGATGACATCATTCGCCAGTGTTGGAAGGAGCTCTTTGTATTGCTGAGGATACTGGTAAATGTGGTCTTGATGTTTGTGATCGAGCTGATGAATTTTGTGGCCCACTCAGTCATCCGGGCGCTGGTGGTGGGGCTGCTGTCTGCCCTCGGTGACCACCTACTAAAGCCACTCCTGGTGTCTCTCTTCAATAGCCTCCTGCAGCCCCTGATCATCTTCCTGCTGAACGTGGGTGTTAGCCTGAGGACACTCCTGGACCCCCTGATTGACATAGTGAGGCGGCTGGTGCTGCAAGTGGCACTGCTCCTGAGGGCATTCAGGCTGGTGGACGTGCACTCCAGACCAGCCACGTCCTACTGTTGGGATGTGTAGCCGAGCCTTTGTTAGAGGACCATAGAGAGAAAGAGAGAGAGAACAAGACCTAAAGTACTGCAACAACATGAGGGGAGTATCAGTGGGGGATGAGGAGACGCTCCAGGATGCTACCCAGCGTGAAGGGTGCAAATTGTTGTTGAGACACTGTGCTGGATTGCTGCCTATATTGCCATTTCTGGCCAATTCACGTGTATATTTATACTCTCCCCTATTGACTTACCAACACAATTGCCAATGTTACATTTTCTAACATCGGGTGCGTTTTAAATGAGCTCTCGTCTTTTTAAAAGTTCCCTCAATTTAGAAGTTGGTGCTTAAGAATATCTGAAAACTAGCTTCCAAATTTAGATTGAATTTAACAATCTTCCACAATTCTATGTGACCTTACATTTTCAGTCAAAATGACTTGCAAATGGAATATCAGGCCTGTGGTTGATATGGTTGACAAAATTATGCTGTGTAGGTCTCACTGGGTGTTACTCTGAGCTCTGAGGCAAGGGGAAAGAGAGACAGACAGACAGACAGACAGATAGAGAGAGAGAGCAAAGTCATTCTGGCTGTTGCTTTTAGTGAAGTGAAAGTGACGTGGATGTTATGTGGGTGGTGGGTGGTTTTTCTGATGTTCCTCAGGAACACACACTGTTAGTACTGGGGTCATTTGAGGACTCTTTGTTAATGCGGAGTCCTGTAGCTCAGTGGTTAGAGCACTCGCTTTGTAAGTGAGAGACCTGAGTTCAATTCCAGGCAGAGGGCGAAACCTTGGGCAAGTTTCCATACTCCACACAGAGCCTAATAATAATCCCTCCAAAAAACAACAATAATAAATTGGTCATTTTCAATCTACGACTGTTTGTGGGACATTGCTGTGCGCAATTGGCTGCCGCGTTCGCCCACAAATATACAGTCAATTCACTTTACAATGTGTTCTGTGAAGCGCTTTGGGACGTCCTCCTGACGTGAAAAGCGCTATATCAAATGCAAGGATTATTATTATTATTATTAATGCACTTCCTGATATGTTGCTGAGTCAGGCAGGCAAGGCTAGTAACAAGAACCTGCTGGAAAATAGGCAGGTGGGGCCATTTGGTGGAGGTGGGATCAGGCACTGCGTGTTGCTCTCACACAGTCCTGCTGACACTCTCTGTCTAGGCTCACTGAAGGACAAGTCAACAATGGCCTGCCCACATCCTTGGAACCATAACTCCGCACATAACTTCTTTATCATAGAATTCTTAGCAATTAAGCACAAAAGAGGCCATTTACCCCATCGTAACTGCCGTGGTGGTAGTTCCCCACTGTTGCATTTTACCTCTAATCCTATTCCGCTTCTCTTTCCCCGTAGTGTCAGTACCAGTGCTATCTTACCTCACTGGAGCTCACTACTCTAAACCCTCCCAGTCCCTGGGATATTCCCTTGCTCTCACCGGGTCTTCTTCAGAAGAGGAGGTGAAGAATGATGTGGAGCAAAGATAGATTAATTGAGTTCATGGAAGCAAAAGAAAGAGAACAAGGAAAGAGAGTGATTTGTGGATGTACACTGAAACAATATTAAAATTGAGTGTTTTAGTGTCTACCATTGATGAAGAACATTCTATCGTCTTATTAAATCTGAAACTGCTAATAGGATACAGTGAATGGGTAGCAACAAATTAGTTTTACATTACAATGGGTTACCTACAGAAAACATGGCCCATTGGGGCATGCCTTGGCACCCAATAGGGGAAGAGTGTTCCTCAGGACAAGTCAAACCTGCCTGTAGAGGGTATAATATGCAACAATAATAATCCTGGTATTTGCATTAGTATGTGATGTGAGGAGACATCTTTGGGAATGTACAGTCAATTCACTTTACAGTTTATTGTGAAGCGCTCTGAGACGTCTCGAAGACGTGATAAGGCGTTACATAAAATGCAAGGATTATTATAATTTTTTTTAAAATTTAAAACCTGACCCAGTCAGTGACAGTCTCAGTAAAGGGAATGAGCTCAGTATTCCTGTGCAATACACAGCTGTTGCCACTGTGTGGCACTCATATCATTCCACATTGCCAAGTGTGAGCCCTAAAATGTCACTTGTTTTTTTTAGCTTTAAGATGGTTATTTTTCCATTTCGGATCGTGCGGAATAATGCCCAATTCTTAAATTCAGTGTTGATTTGGAAGATGGTTTAGTTGTAAATGAACAACCGAATTAAACTGATCTCTTGAGAGTCAATTTATAATTAAAATTAATAATAAGTTGGTCACTCAATCCATGACTGTTTGTGGGACACTGCTGTGCACAATTGGCTGCCGCATTTCACCCACGAAATATACATTCAATTCACTTTGCAGTGTATTCTATGAAGCTCTTTGAGACTTGTAAAAGACGTGATAAGGCGCTATATCAAATGCAAGAATTATTATTATTATAAAATTGGCCAAAAGTCCATCTTCATCCAGACCACTATTTCCTCTCGCGAGGAGTCTGGAGAAAGCTCTTACTCAAAGATGTCAGAGAAAAACAAAATAAGGTCAGAGTTATTGAGTGCTCATGGTATGTTTTATCACTTTATCAGTAGAATTCTACATAGTCCTCTTCACAGAATAGCTGGCTAGATGACATGGAGTCAAATGGCTCCATTGAAGACTCTGGACTTGCTGATAATTGACCTCCTTGGGTTGGCATTTGGTTCTGAGATGTCTCATCCTTTCTCATCGCTGGAGCCTCACAGGTTCCTGCTAAGTACTCTATTTCTGAACGCCCATGTACTCCAGTGTTAGAACTCCCTCTCCCTGGACTGGTGGCTGAGTATTCCCTCCTCACACCTTTTCTTACTGCACTCTCTGTGGCCATGTCTCTTGCTCCGAGACTTCTTGTTGCAATTGTCACAATCCCACTTCTTACTGGCCTCTCGGAGGGCACACTTGCTTCCGGACTTTCTGTGCCCGTGTTCCTTGCTCTTGGACTCTCTATGACCATGTCTCTTTGACCGGCACTCTGCGATGCACTCCCGCACCTTACTGGACTCTCTATGTCCATGGCGTTTCTTGCTCCGAGACTTTCTGCAGTCACATTCCTTGCTCTTGGGCTCTCTATGCTCGTCTCTCTTCCTGCTGGATTCTCTATGCCCATGTTTCTTGCTCCGGGATTCCTTATGGCATTCTCTATTCCTGCTGGACTCCCTATGGCCACCTTCCTTGTCCCGAGACTTCCTATGTCTGTGTTTCTTGCTTCGGGACTCTCTATGATGGTGCCCCTTCTTGCTGGAGTCTCGGTGTCTATGTTTCTTGCTTTGGGACCTTCTGTAGGAATCTCTCTTCCTACTGGCTCCTCTCCGGCCATGCCTGTTGTCACTGAACCCTCTAGTACTGTCACCAGATCCTCTCTGTCCACATACACTGCTGTCAGAGCCTCTCCGACTGTTACACTTGGACTCTCGGTGGCTTTTCTTCTTACCCCCTGGCTTCCCACTTCTGCCCTTTCTGACACCAGACCTGCCTCGGCTGATCCACCCGTACAGGTCATCATCACTGCTACTGGACTCGACATAAGTGGCCCTTCTTCCCCCATACAGTTCATAACTGTCCGCCTCTCCCCCTGCCCCTCCTCCATCAGGCTTTCTGCTGTCTGACTCTCTATATTTGAGCCATTTGCCATGTAACCCTTCGTAATTGTCTGTATTGCCATGTAAGTCTTCATTGCCATCTGCTCGGCCATACATGTCTGTTCCCACATACAGCCCTTTGTAGGCATCTGGTCTGTGACCAAACACTTGGCAATGCATGCCTGTGCAGCTGTCTGTCCTGTAAAAGAGCTGTCCGCGGTCATCTGGCCTGGCACTAGTTCCTCTGCTTTTCTGCTTCCTGCCACTTGACCGTCTGTGGCCGTCCCTCCTGGCCCTGGCTGCATTAGGGTTCCGATTGGACTTTCTGTGGGAGGACCCTGACCTCCCACAGTCCAGCCGACCATCCAATCCGTATCTCCCCCAGCTGTCCTGCTCCTCTTCACTGGATTCTTCGAGGCTGCACGCGCTCTGATAGGCAACTGCTTGGTTGCAGTAACCATTCCAGTCACTGAACAAGTCGAAGGCGCTGCCAGTGGATGTGGCCATCTCGCTTGCTCTCCTGCTTCAGATACCGAACGTCTCCGTCCACCCCTCGCTCTCGCCGAGCACTCGTACTCTCCAACCGCGGACAAGGAGCGCTTTCTGACTCTGAGTGTAGTGGCTGTGGGCTCAGCCCACCCACTCACTGCTTCAGAAGCTGTGGCCTGGCTCTCGTCCCCCGGCTCACTCTCTGCTTGCTTAATCTCTGACCACACAACAAGCTCAGTAGAATCTGGATTGCTCCTCAGAGGCTCACCCATATTCCTGGGTAGTTGCTCTCTCTGACTCTCTGAACCTTGATGGCTGGTGTCAGGACTGATCCCCGCTGCCTTGTGATCATCAAAACCCACCGATTCGGACTTGGAGATACCAGTTGTCTTTCCATTGGATAGAATGGGTTGCACACTGCAATTGGGCTCTATCAAGGATGGGACATCAAGAGCTTTCCTAACATTCTCAGGATAACTGCCAACGCTGTCGATCTTTACCTCCTCTCCACAGATACTGTATCCTTTATTTACATAGGTCAGATCAGGGTAAGGTGTGCCTGGATGTTTACTGGTGTTAACCTTTTGCAAGGGGACACAAAGCACAGTAGCAATGTCAGTGAAGGGACAGAGAAAGGTAATGGTTAGGGAGGCATTTTAACTCATTATCCAGCAAAGATCTCTCTACACATTAAGGATATACAGGGTTAATAGAAGCTGAATAGAAGGAATCCCAGCTCTCGGTGATTAATCTGCTCTTTCAAGTCTTGCTATTGTGGCTGGCTGGTCTATCTCCAGCAGTGCCCTGGAGTCCTGCAGACCTGCCCAGTTCAGACTAGGACTACCACAGAGAATTGACTCGATTCCCATCCCTTATTACCTGGAGTGGAGCCAGCTCAATCCCAAAGGCACGCAGTTTTCCTCTCTACTCTCTCCCCTCTCCTTCCCATTCCCTGTGCCAAGGATAGGTCAGGTGAAGTATGGCTAAAATATATAGAGTAAGGGCTTCTCTATACTGTCCCATATACTGTGTTAGAATTAGGCAAACACACCATTCTTCCTTCAACCTCTCAACAAAGTTGAGTCACTTCACCATCCTGATAGTCCCTTTTCCCTCACCAGACATCCTTGTTGGCCTTCAAGACTGACAATTAGGGCTAAACTGCAGGCCACGGTTCCTCCCTCACACCTCGTACACTCAGCCCAGCCTTCGCTGGCATCCAACTCCCCAAAATATATTCCAATGCTCTGCTGAGCAACTATAACTGGTTGGCGAAGCCCAGACCGACTTTGTTGGGTAACATGGGGTTGTTGGTCAGACATTGTTAGGTCACAATGGTCTGGTTTGAGTATCATAGAATCCAAGACTACTTGGGCCCATTGTGTCTGTGTCAGGTCTCTGAACAAGCTCTCTATTCACTCCACCTTTCACCCTATCCCCATTTATACTTTCCTTGTTCAAATATTTGTACAATTCCTTTTAAACACTATTAGCTGGTTCAGTTGGTAGCACTTTCACTTCTTGAGTCAGAAGGATGTGAGTTCAAGCCCCACATTGGGATGTTCAGCTCATGGTCTAGGCTGGTGCTAGATAAACTATGGCCCACAGGGATGTCAAGAAGCGCCCCCCAAGTCTAGCTAAGCCCATGTTCATTCAATCACTAGTATGTTTCCAGATTATTGTTGATTGAATAGATCTTGATTTATGGCATAAAGTGCTGGAGAAGCCCTGCATTGTCAGAGCTGCTGTCTCTCAGATGAGACTTCAAACCAAAGCTCTGTCTGTCTGGAGTTGAGGTACAAATCAGCCATGATCTTATAAATGGCAGAAGAGGCTCGAGGGGCTGAATAGCCTACTCCTGTCCCTATGTTCTGTCTGTTCAGGTGGAAACTGAAGAACACGTGTCACCATTTGACTAGAGAAAGGAGTATCCCTGGTGTCCTGGCCAACAATCCTCCTCCGGATAAAATCACTTCAATCCACAACATTTGTGGGACACTGCTGTGCGCAATTGGCTGTTACATCTGCTTATTAAATATACCATCATTGCACTTTATAGTAAATCCTCTGAGACATTTTGACGACCTGATAAGGTGCTATATCATATGCAATGATTATTATAGATTTGGGCATTTTTGGTTGGACATTCCACACCCCAATAACCTTCCTAGCCTCTCCCTTTTTTGCGGTGATTTTATATTGGTTCCTTCTAATTCCTAGTAAGTGTTCAATCAAAGAATTCAATCCCACACCCCAACAGAACTGTTCCTCTTCCCTCACTCCACTGCTAACAATCCTGACTGTCATAGATTCCCAAACTAAAGGAAATAATTTTTCCCTATTTACCTCCTCAACAATCTTAAACACTGTCAACACAACAGCCAAGATGGCACACAATTTTTAAACTCACCAACTGGAACCACTTTAAGCTCTGAGCACAGGAAAGGCAACCAGACATGGGGGAGAGAAAGGTGAGTGAGTCAGTCATTGCCAGAACTAATCTAAAATTATTATTTAACAAATGCTAGCGCTCCCCATCAATCCAACATATACACACATCACCCATCCACACAACCAATTCACCCATCCAATTTTCTCACCCCACACCCACCCCAAGCTCACAGTCACATTGAATTCCACCTAACCTACCACATTGGTATTCCGTTCTGCTGCCACTGTACCCCTGTGCCTTTGCTGTCTGTGTCTCCTCCTCAGGGTACACATTAATAGAATGACGGCCACCATAAGGAGAAGGAGCAGGATTCCCAAGATTCCTGCCAGCAATCCCATTTCCTTGGAGCTGAACTTCCTCCCGGCTTTAGGAAGTCTGGATGGAACTGCAATTGGACAAAGGTAAGCGTTCAATCACATTGATTAACAAGGGTGAATTTTACTTTGATTTAGAATTTGTTTGGGTGGAGGGAATTCTGCTTTTAGTTGAGATCTGCCTAATACAGAGGACATTAAGAGCAGGGAGTGTGTTTTTTGGAGAATTGGTATATTGAAGCACTGGAGATAGTAATAATAATAATCCTTGTATTTGATATAGAGCCTTATCAAGTCTTCGAAAGTGCTTGACATATAGATATAAAGTGAATCGAATGTGTATTTTGTGGGTAAAAACGTGGCAACCAATTGCGCACAGCAGTGTCCCAGAGTTGGTCAGTATGGAGAAGTTATTAATTCTAACTCCATTGTCCTGCTTAAACTGTACTATCTAATCACCAATTACGGCAGGCACCAGCTCCGACCCACGTCAACTCTCTCATTGGTCAGTTTCCAGTCAGTTGAGTATAAATAAAATGGTAAAGCAAGCCACCTGCTTGGAGATTAACATAACTAAACAGCTTTGGTGCAGATTAGAAACCTCCATTTGAAGCTCTGGGGAATGGCACTCACAGCAAATGTATCACTTCCCCTTCACTCCACCTCTGCTCTCAGCCACAGTGGGTTCTAGAGGCAAACCTCAAATCTTCTTACACAATTCTGCAAACTAATTAAAGTTATAACACTGTTGTCTCTTTAAACCAGACTCACTATTGTGCAATACGCACTCGGGGCAGATATTCAGTATAATACACACAGGGGCTGCTATTCTCTTGTGGAGTCCCATTATGTAGTAGTTAGACCGCTCGTCTCGCAAGGGGGACCGGATTTGATTCCCGGGCAGGGCGAAACCTTAGGCAAGTTTCCTTCCTCCACACGCCTCTGCTTACCCAGCAGTAAGTATGAACCCAGTTGTTAGTTGATTGGTGGATCATTTTCCGGGGGTAACAATCATGCAAAAAAATGCGGTCACTCAATCCACGACTTTGTGGGACGCTGCTGTGCACAATTGGCTGCTGCGTTTCACCCACAAAATATACAGTGAATCCACTTTAAAGTATATTCTATCAAGAGTTTTTTAAGATGTCTCAATGTCATTATAAGGTGCTATATCAAATGTAAGGATCATTATTATTATTATAACATTGCAAGATGGTTTCACTGCTCGTGAATTAACCACCCACGTCTTTAGCTTGGCGTCACTGGGCATTGACACTGTGGAGATATCAGGATGTGTGGTTAGTGTGAGTGGGAATGGTTAGGGAAAAGCTAGTGTGAGTGGGAATGGTTAGGGAAATCTCGATCAATACACATACCTTCCTGACCCGGGTATAACACATCAATCTTCACCCTGGTGCTGAAGATCTCTCCTGATTCTTCATCTGTCCCAAACACCTGGTTATATCATTTATAAAATAGACAGTCAATTCACTTTAGAGTATATCCTGTGAAGCTCTTTGAGACGTCTCGAAGATGTGATAAGGTGCTATATCAAATGCAAGGATTATTATTATTATAAAATAATAATAAATACATCTACAGGTCCGTCAACACTCCCAGGTCAGGGTTAGAGACACAGTAAAGCTCCTCTACACTGTGCGTCCGTCCACACTGCCAGGTCAGGGTTAGAGACGCAGTAAAGCTCCCTCTACACTGTGTGTCCACACTCCCAGGTCAGGGTTAGAGACACAGTAAAGCTCCTCTACACTGTGCGTCCGTCCACACTCCCAGGTCAGGGTTAGAGACACAGTAAAGCTCCTCTACACTGTGCGTCCACACTCCCAGGTCAGGGTTAGAGACACAGTAAAGCTCCTCTACACTGTGTGTCCACACTCCCAGGTCAGGGTTAGAGACACAGTAAAGCTCCTCTACACTGTGTGTCCACACTCCCAGGTCAGGGTTAGCGTAACGCTCCTCCACACTGTGCGTCCACAGTCCCAGGTCAGGGTTAGAGACACAGTAAAGCTCCTCTACACTGTGCGTCCGTCCACACTCCCAGGTCAGGGTTAGAGACACAGTAAAGCTCCCTCTACACTGTGTGTCCACACTCCCAGGTCAATATGCCATAATCATGATCTCAGATATTCATTAACGTAACATTTCCATCCCCCACCCACCCCCTCCCAGCTCTCCCCTGTGAAGCTCGGACAGTGTGACTGGCGCTAGAACACAGTAAGACTCTGAGACCTTCCTTTGTCAATAACATGAACCTGCTCTTCACACTAGCTGCCCCCAAAGCCCAATGTCCGACCTCACCTCCAATAGGTACGTGTCCGGGGCTCGCAGACGATTACACTGAGCCAGGAGAAGGCCATCCTGCGTGACCTGGAAGAGCTGCGTGTGGTTGTGCTGACCAGCCAGGCGGTAGACAATGTTTGGGTTTCTGCCCTGGGGGAGGACAGGAGCGTGCAATCAAACACAAGCACTCGCATCAGTCCCCACACCTCCTACCTTCCCCTCCGAAGCCAGAAATTGAGGGGTCCCATAGCATAGCGGTTAGCACACTCGCCTCACCAACGAGAGGACCCTGTGATAATGACATTCACTCGCACAGATAGAGAGGTAGCGAGAGAGAGAAAGACATACCGTGTTAGAGAAACAGATACACACAAGAGACACTCGCGCACAGAGGGCAGAGAGCGACACTATCACAGTGATGTCATATCCACAATGAGCAGGGTGTTGAGTGCGGATAAGGAGTTCTGCAGTGTAAATAACCACATTCTTTTCTTAATAATGATAAGGTCATAATCCCTTCAAAAAAAATCATAATAATAATTTCGTCATTCAACTCATGACTGTTTGTGGGACGCTGCTGTGCGCAATCGGCTGCCACGTTTCGCCCACAAAATATAGTCAATTCACTTTACAGTATATTCTGTGAAGCGCTTTGAGACGTCTAAGATTTGATAAGGCGCTGTGTCAACTGCAAGAATTATTATTACTATTGTCCATTTAAACTCACGGTTCTAAAGTCATAGTCCACGGCCTGCACCAACAGAGGTTTGTTCCCAAATGTGACGACCACAGCGATGGGGTTTCGATGTTCCTGCACGAATCCCGTGTATCCGGTGCTGTTAAAGCGTGGAGGATGGAGGTTCAAAGCCAGGACATGGATCAGCACTGTCGTCATCGTGTATTTACTGGGATCGTCCACCTGCGAGGCCTGGGAGAGAAACACAGGTAACCCAACATCAGCAACTTACATTTCCATAGCACTCTTGGCAGTGGCGGAGCACAACATCGAGCCAGGGGCAGGAGGGAGGTGACTGTAGGCTTGGTTACAGAGGAAGGTCTTCAGGCGCGATCTGAAGAATGGGGAAAGAAGGGGCAAGGCGGAGAGCTAGAGGAAGTGTTCTAGATGTGTTAAGTGTTCTTAATCCACCATACTCAATGCAATAATAAGTGTGTTTAGTACAGTGTCCATGCCCACCTGTTCGCTCCCTCCGCTCAGCGGGCTCCGGCCAGCTCCATGTCCCCGGGCCGGCCCTCTCCACCGTGGTTGGTCAGGCCTTCAGCCTCTTTGCTGCCCCTACCCTTTGGAACTCCAACCCACAGTCCGTTCGCCTCGCTCCCGCACTTGCCTCCTTCAAGGCACGTCTCAAGACCCTCCACTTGGACCGCGCCTTCGACCATCTTCCTACCCCCACCCTCCCTGTTCTACACCCCTCCTGATCCCAACCCCCAGCTCGGGTCCAAATCCCTGACTGTTCAGCGCCTTGAGACGTCCTCCCGACGTAAATGTTATGTGTTGTTGTTGTCTGTCAGTTGCTTTCGTGTCTTTACCATCACGGTCAGAGTGAACGCCGGCGTCATCAGGCGGCTCCTCACCGGCCGTGTCATGGTCAGAGATCCGCTCATATTGTCCATCTCAAACCTGCCGCCGTCTGCACCTGTGGGAGACGTAGAGTGAACTAGAGGTGAGACTCAGACTCCGGCCATATTTCACCCCGAACGCAGACAAAACTCTCATCCATGCCTTTGTCACCTCCAGTCTCGACTATTCCAATGCCCTCCTCGCTGGTCTCCCCAACTCCACTATCCACAAAATACAACTGATGCAGAACTACTGCCCGTATGCCCACCCGCTCTGAACTCCATCCCCCCATCACACCAGTCCTCCGCTCGGCTGGCTCCGGCCTCCTGCTTGTCCCTTGTGCCCTTCACTCCATCATCGGTGGCTGCATTTTCAGCCACTACTCCCCGAAACTCTGGAACCCTCTTCCTCCATCCCATCAGTCTCGTCCCTTCCTTCCCTATCTTCAGATCACACCTGAACACTTTCCTTTTATACCGCGCTTACAGCCACCCCCCCATGGCTCGGCATCGTGCTCTGCCTTTGTTAAGCGCTACCCCACGAGAAGTGCGCTGTATAAGTGCAAGTTGTTGTTGCAGCTCAGACCTGTGAGGATAGTGTAGGTGACGGGTGTGCAAAGCCCACGATCACCATCTTCTGCATGGATGGAGCCCGGAGAGAGCTGGAGGGAACCCGGCTGAAACACAGAAACAACAATAATAATAATCATCAGGTTTCATCCAGCGCCTGTAACCCTGCGATTTGACAGGTAATTGCTGAGATGTGAGGCCACTGGGGCAGTGACAGACCAGGAGCTAGCTCACTGCTGCCCGTAGTGCCCACTCCTCCATTAGCGGTTAGGCCTTCAGCCTCTCTGCCCCCATCGTCTGGGACTCCCTCCCAGAGCCACTCTGCCTCACCGCCTCCCTCGCCTTCTTCAAGGCCCATCTCAAGACCCTCCTCTTCTACCATGTCTTCGGCCATCTCCCCACCCCCCACCCCAACTTGCACTCCACCCCTCTTGACTCCAGCCCCCAGCTCGGGTGCAAACCCTTGACTGTCCTCCCACTGTGTAAATGTAATGTGTTGTTGTTGTTACCGGTAGCTGTGTCTCCGTCACGTTTCCTGTGTATGTTGGGTTGACACAGATGATGTTCTTGTCTAGTGACAGGAAGTGACATGGCAGGAATTGTGGGTACTGATCATCCCCATCCTGCACAGTGATGCTCATGTGCGCTGTGGCGTTGTGCCTCTCCTCAGTATTTATTTCCTGTGTGAAAGATCATCGATTGGAAGGCCAGTGTAAGATTGGCACAGTGGCAAGGCTATTGGAATCCCTCGGGATGTCACCTGGGTAGCTGAATAGGTCTACTCTTGCCCATTACTAATTGGCGGTACTGACCCTAATACTCTGTTGGGTGAGCAGGGTGTGTCCCTTCAGAGAGAGAGGGAGAGCATTCCATTCCAGACTCAGGGAAATTTCATGTGTAGGTGCCAGGCATTTCTAAGATATGGTTTGGAAACTCTTAAACACGATGATGGGTTTCCGTGTGTGTCAGACACCCGGCCGGTCACGGTGATGGGTTTCCGTGTGTGTCAAGACACCCGGCTGGTCACGGTGACGGGTTTCCGTGTGTGTCAGACACCCGGCTGGTCACGGTGACGGGTTTCCGTGTGTGTCAGACACCCGGCTGGTCACAGTGACGGGTTTCCGTGTGTGTCGGACACCCGGCTAATGGTGAGAGAGGATGGGGGAGTGAGAGGACCTTTTTGCCGTATTCGTTAAATATAAAAGTCTCCGTTACCACAGCGAAGATCACCAGCTCCACCTGCTCCCAGCTCTCGTAATCCAGGGGCTGGGCCAGCAGCACTGTCCCACTGCTTGGCAGCTCAATACTGAACATCTCCGCTCCGCTCTGCAGGACAAGAGAGACACAGCCACTCACATCAACTTCTCTCCTTTACAATTTACTGTCATTTTCTCACTTTCTCCCCACTGATGTATGTCTCTCTGCCCCCGCTATGCCTCCTCTCGGGTTCCTACTTACTAGGTAAACAGAGGTATGTGGAGTAAGGAAACTTGCCTAAGGTTTCGCCCTGCCTGGCTGGGAATCGAACCCAGGTCCACTCGCTTGCGAGGCGAGTGTGCTAACCATTACACTACAGGACTCAGCATTTCTACTCAATTGTCCACCTACCGACGAGCTGTCAATCACATAGATCAGGTCATCTCCATCTCCATCAATTGCCCTCAGGGTGAAGAGCGCCTCTCCCAAAGCTGTCAGCTGTGGGGGCAAGACCACCCCCCACCAAAGTCATGAGACTGTTCACTGAAACACACCGGGTTAACTTGAATTTCATTTTTATATCAGTTATCCTTGCATTTGATACAGGCGCCTTATCATGTTGTCGAGGCGTTTCAAAGCGCTTCACAGGATTTACGGTACTAATTGAAATTTCACAATTGCTGCAGAATATTTACTGTCAAGTGTAGTGACTGTGTGTTTTGCAGGCTACCGCTTTGCGCACAGCAACTTCCCACAAACAGCCGTGAAGTGAACAAGCGATTTTATCTGGGGGATTGGCCCCCAGGACACCGAGAGAGAGAGAGAAAAACTCCCTGCTGTTTTCCTGACAGCGCTGCGAGATCTTTAACTCCACCTGAACAGGGTACAGATGGGGAGTGAGGTTTAACATCTCATCCAAAGGCTGGTGTCTCTGACAATGTATTGCTCCCTTCCCCAGCGCTGCACTGGAGTGTCAGTCTGGACTGTGAGCTCAAAGTCCCTGATGTGGAGGTGGTGGGAAAGGGGGCTCCAACCCACAACCCTTTGAGACCAAAGAGGAGAGCGAGGGTGACTGAACCAGACTGAGCGTTGTCAGAGGTGGGAGCAAGTCCCTCTCTCCTCCCCACACACAACGAGGAGTTGAGTCTCTCACCTCACTGATGGCTCGTGGTCGGACTGTCTCCTCCAGGAACTTGGGTGAATTATCATTGACGTTCAGGACCTGCACCACCAACCTGTGATCAACCTGGACTTAGATAAACACAGGCAGCAGGTTAGTGATAGAGCCTGAGCAGCCAGCAGCTAAGTATAATAATAATAACAATAATAATAATCCTTGCTTTTGATACACGCCTTATCACGTCATTCGGACGTCTCAAAGCGCTTCACACAACATATTGTAAAGTGAATTAACTATATTTTGTGGGTGAAATGTGACACCACAGCAGCGTCCCACAAACAGTCGTGGATTGTGGTGATCGCGTTTTTTTAAGGGATTATTACCCCCGAAAAGCGATCCGTGTGTGTGTGTGTAGCGTGGGGGTAGGAGGGGGAGGTAACTTGAATCTTCCTGAGTCAAAGAGGAGACCGAGCCACGCTGACAACGGCATGTACGGAATATTCCGGAAAGGTCGGAAGCTGAACGTAAACTGCAATGATCTTAGTGTACCTGAAGTGAAGATACAACTTCAGTGCAGGAGACGGTGAGGAAGAGGAGAGGCGAAGGCAGCACCTGACAAAGAGGAAGGGTGAGTCAGAGAGACCAAGTATCAGGCCGGTCATGGTGATGGGTTTCTGTGTGTGTCAGACACCCGGCCGGTCATGGTGATGGGTTTCTGTGTGTGTCAGACACCCGGCTGGTCACGGTGACGGGTTTGTGTGTGTGTCAGACACCCGGCTGGTCACGGTGACGGGTTTTTGTGTGTGTTGGACACCCGGCTCGTTACGGTGATGGGTTTCTGTGTGTGTTGGACACCCGGCTGGTCACAGTGATGGGTTTCTGTGTGAGTTGGACATCTGGCTGATCACGGTGATGGGTTTCTGTATGTGTTGGACACCCGGCTGGTCACGGTGATGGGTTTTTGTGAGGGACAGAAACTGACCTCCCATCCTGACCCCCCCCCTCCCCCAGGCTCCTGTCCGCTCCCCCCTCTCCCCAGCTCTGTACCTCTCGATCCAGTTGTCTGCCAGGCGATACGTTCAGCCTCACCACTTTGTCCTCCAGCCGGAACCACTCAAGATGGGTTCCATTCAGTACCAGGTGGATCTGGCCCTGGGAGGGCTCCCCGATCACAGTGAGGTTGGCGATGAACGTCCCATCAGGACTGTTCTCTTTAACATCAACGTACAGGTCACCCGCACTCGAGCACAGATCTCCTAACAAAGAGAAGGCTGGTCATACCCTAACTCAGCAACCCTAGCCTGCTCTTCATATTGCTATGAGTCATCTCAAAGTGCTCAACCTGACTCACTGTCGTGTAGTGACTGTGTGTTTTGTAGGCGAACACAGCAGCCAGTTTTGCGCACAGTGACATACCACAAACAGCCAGGAAGTGAATGAGTGATTTTATCTGTGGGGTTTGTTGCTCATGACCATAACCAATTGGTTCCTGGTTTTCAGTCAGTGATGGGGGCCATCTCAAGCCAAGAGACCAGAGGGAAGAGAGAGCGAGCTCAGCTGCCACCTTTCTAGGTTTGGAAGAAAAATAATCCAGGCATTTGCAGTCAGAGCCTCAAAGCTCCCCCCGTTCTGGGCTTGAAGAGGGACATGGTCAGGTGTGTGAAGGATCAAGGCTTGATGGGGTGTTGGGAGATGACAGGGCAGTGGGTGAGAGGGCAGGGCAGTGGGTGAGAGGGCAGGGCAGTGGGTGAGAGGGCAGGGCAGTGGGTGAGAGGGCAGGGCAGTGGGTGAGAGGGCAGGGCAGTGGGTGAGAGGGCAGGGCAGTGGGTGAGAGGGCAGGGCAGTGGGTGAGAGGGCAGGGCAGTGGGGGAGAGGGCAGTGGGTGAGAGGGCAGGGCAGTGGGTGAGAGGGCAGGGCAGTGGGTGAGAGGGCAGGGCAGTGGGTGAGAGGGCAGGGCAGTGGGTGAGAGGGCAGGGCAGTGGGTGAGAGGGCAGGGCAGTGGGTGAGAGGGCAGGGCAGTGGGTGAGAGGGCAGGGCAGTGGGTGAGAGGGCAGGGCAGTGGGTGAGAGGGCAGGGCAGTGGGTGAGAGGGCAGGGCAGTGGGTGAGAGGGCAGGGGCAGTGGGTGAGAGGGCAGGGCAGTGGGTGAGAGGGCAGGGCAGTGGGTGAGAGGGCAGGGCAGTGGGTGAGAGGGCAGGGCAGTGGGTGAGAGGGCAGGGCAGTGGGTGAGAGGGCAGGGCAGTGGGTGAGAGGGCAGGGCAGTGGGTGAGAGGGCAGGGCAGTGGGTGAGAGGGCAGGGCAGTGGGTGAGAGGGCAGGGCAGTGGGTGAGAGGGCAGGGCAGTGGGTGAGAGGGCAGGGCAGTGGGTGAGAGGGCAGGGCAGTGGGTGAGAGGGCAGGGCAGTGGGTGAGAGGGCAGGGCAGTGGGTGAGAGGGCAGGGCAGTGGGTGAGAGGGCAGGGCAGTGGGTGAGAGGGCAGGGCAGTGGGTGAGAGGGCAGGGCAGTGGGTGAGAGGGCAGGGCAGTGGGGAGAGGGCAGGGCAGTGGGTGAGAGGGCAGGGCAGTGGGTGAGAGGGCAGGGCAGTGGGTGAGAGGGCAGGGCAGTGGGTGAGAGGGCAGGGCAGTGGGTGAGAGGGCAGGGCAGTGGGGAGAGGGCAGGGCAGTGGGTGAGAGGGCAGGGCAGTGGGTGAGAGGGCAGGGCAGTGGGTGAGAGGGCAGGGCAGTGGGGAGAGGGCAGGGCAGTGGGGAGAGGGCAGGGCAGTGGGATTGAATAGACAGAGCTGGAGCAACTTCTGCTCTGTGAATGTTTCTGATTCTATGAAAGTGCCAACCAGGACCTGCTGTAACGTGTAGTGACTGTGAATTTGCAGATGAACAGAGACTGCAGTGACCGCAGTGAGTGTGAGAGCAGAGTGGAGTTGGGGTGTTCACACTAGTCCACACTGGTGTGTGAGGAGGTGAGTGTGACATTACCTGCTGTGAACGCCGACAAGTGTGAAAAGCCAATCACCACCAGACTCAAGACGATCATACACGCTTTCAGCATGTTGTTGGCATGTAAGAGGCGGAGACACCCTCATTCGTGCCCACCACACCCACTCCTCCCGGAGACTTTAGATTAGACACATTGCTGGGGGTGGGTGGAGTTCATAGACTGGCAACACAGAACTATTTGTTAAGAATATTTGTCAAAGCATTTCCCAGTGATTCCTGTCTTGTGTAGTGACTGTTTTTGTTGTGGAAAACTCAACAGCCATTTTGTGCATGCCAAAGGCCCACAGACAGTTGTATGGTGTGTGCACATGCATGTGGATACCTGTATTATGCGTGTGTGTGAGTGTGTACATGAATAGTGTGTATATATAATAATCTTTGCATTTGATATAGCACCTTGTGTGCACATGTAAGCGTGTATGAATCTGTACTTGTGTGTGTGTGAGTATATGTGTATTATGTATACATGTGTGTTCTGTGTGTATGCGTGAGTGTGTGTACTGTGGGTGTGTGTATGTATAATGACTGTGTCTAAATATGTGTAGTGTGTGTACTGTGTGAGTGTGTATAATGTGTGGGTAGTGGGAGTGCAGATAGTGTGAGTATTACTGCTATTGTTACTGTTAGTATTAATGTTAGTGTTAAACCCGGGGCTGTAGCACTTACCTGGGAGGATATTGCTGGACGTAACTACTGTTCCTGACTAATTGTGGACTGAAATGGAGGTGTAGTGATCTCCTGTGTGTTTAACAGCATTTCCTCTCTCGCACCAATGAATCCATCGAGTGTTTATGAATAATCTGTCCTGTGTCTCCTGCCTCACCAAACCTGTCACATGTCTGGGGAGAGAGAGAGAGAGGCTTAGCAGGAATTTACTATAGCATGAAAGGCTATAGGGGAGGCTGTCCTGGGCAGAGATCAGCATTTCATTACAATAATCCATGTGTTTATACACTGTCTACAATATCCCAAAACTCTCAAAGTGCTTCACAAGCAATTGCTGCCCACTGTTGTAATTGTGTTTTGCACACAAAACACACAGTCACTACACTTTACAGTAATAATAATCCTATAATAATAAACCTTGCATTTGATATAGCGCCTTATACTTACTGCTTGGTAAACAGAGGCGTGTGGAGTAAGGAAATGCAAGCACTCCAAGACGCCATCCGTCATGAAGGGCACTATATAAATGCATTTGTTCTTGTTGCCTTATCACGTCTTCGAGACGTCTCAAAGCACTTCACAGAATATATCGTAAAGTGGAGTGACTGTATATTTTGTGAGTGAGACACAGCAGTTAATTGCGCGCAGCAGCGTCCCACAAATAATAATATAATAAATAATAATATAATATAATAAATAATAGTAATGGATAATAATAAATAGTCGTGGATTGAGTGACCACATGATTATTCATTTTAGATTATTACCCCCGGAAAGTAATCTGCCAATTGACTAACTGGGTTCCTACTTACTGCTCGGTGAACAGAGTCATGTGGATAAGGAAACTTGCCTAAGGTTTAAGTATATCCTGTGAAGCACTTTGAGACTTTGACGTCGTGATAAGGTGCTTTATCAAATGCAAGGATTATTATTGTGTATTTTTAGGCAAGCGCGACAGCCAATAGCAACGGTAGCAATGAGTGATAAATATTAATAATAATAGTAATAATAACGGTAATAATCCTTGCATTTGATACAGCGCCATATCATTGAAACAAAAACAACTTGCACTTTATAGCATCCTCTAGACAGGCTAGTGTCTTAGAGCGCCTGACTCCGAGCCGGGGGAGGGGGAGGTGGCTGTAAGAATGGTTGAAGAGGAAGGTCTTCAGACGGGACTTGAAAAAGGGGAGAAAGGGGGCAAGGTGAAGGGATTGAGCGAGAGTGTTCCAGAGTTTCGGATATGAGGGGGGAAGGACAGCTGAGGGTCGAACCGGACGCCTAGATTGCACACTGGTTCGGTGAGTGTGAAGGAGAGTCCAGGGAGGAGGTTGAGGAGTTTAGATCCACAGGAGTGAAGATGTTGACAGGAGCCAAAGAGTATGGCTTCCATGTTGTCCATATTCAGCTGCAGGAAGCTTACACTCATCCAGGCCTTGATATCTGCTGGACAAGCTGATAAAACATCGGGGACCTGGAGTTGGTGCTGGAGGCAAAGTAGATTTGTGTGTCATCCGCAACCATGTGGAAGTTTCCCCCGTGTCTGCAGATGACATCGCTCAGAGGGAGTATATAGATAAGGAAAAGAAGAGGCCAAGGATGGAGCCCTGGGATACCCCACAGGTGACCATACAGGGGTGGGAGGAGAAACCATTGGCCGAGATGAAATGGAGGCGGTTGGTTAAGTAGGACATGAACCACGCGAGTGTGGTCCCACTAAGGTGGATGAGGGAGGAGAGCCGATGGAGAAGGATGGAGTGGTCGACTGTGTCGAACCCGGCAGAGAGATCCAGGAGGACGAGGAGGCAGAGGGAGCCCTGGTCACAGATAGAGAGAATGTCGTTTGTGACATTGACAAGTGTTGACGGCCTGACAGAAATGCACTGTATGTGGGGACGCCGCTGTGTGTAATTGGCTGCCGCGTTTCGCCACAAAATACACAGTCACTCCATTTTACAGTATATTCTGTAAAGCACGTTTCACACTGGGAGACATTGCAACATGCTTCACACTGCTGGCAGGGCCAGGCTATTGGAGTGGGGAGGGGGAAAAGATAACAATAATCCTTGCATTTGATACAGCGCCTTATCACGTCATTGAGACTTCTCAAAGCGCTTCACAGAATGTATTGTAAAGTGAAGTGACTGTGTATTTTTGTGGGCAAAACTCAGCAGCCATTGCACTCAGCAGTGTCCCACAAACAGTCGTGGATTGAAGTGACTAAATTATTTTTTTTTGAAGGTATTCTTACCCCCCGAAAAAATGATCCGCTAATCGACAAGACTACCAGGTTCCCACTTCTTGCTAGGTAATCAAAGGCATGTGGAGTAAGGAATCGAGCCCAGGTCCTCTCGCTTGCGAGGTGAGTGCTCTAACCACTACGCTACGGGACTCCAAGATGTCTGAAAGTGTAGTTAAAGACGTGAGTCTTGAGTTGCGTGTTGAATGCGGAGAGGGTGGGAGGGAGTGAAGTGGAGAGACTCCGGGATGGAGTTCTAGGGTGGAATGACTGATAGAGGGTACGGTCAAGGGGAGAGGGGACGTGAAGCAGGCCGGTGCCTGCTGAGTGGTGGGAGAAGCCAGGTTTGTGAGGTGTGAGTTGACCACAGACCCCATGGAGGAATTTGAAGGTGAGAACAAGGTCTCAGAGCTAGTGGAGTGGAGTCTGGTAAGTGTGTGAGGTGGCCTTGTTTCAACCTAAGCTGCTGTGACTGTAATGCGATTTGCTGGATGTGAGCGTGTTAATCCAGGCCTGGCCATGTCCTGTGTCCCCTGACCTACAGCGATGGGAAAGAGGCTCAGGTTCACAGCTCAGAGCAAATGAAGTGGGGATGAGATTGGCTGTGAGAGTGGGAGCCATCAATGAGGGCAGCTCAGCCAGGTTAGTGCATCACCTGGTGGGGAGTGTGAGCTCCTGCAGCACTCAGCATGCCCCCGCGCCCCCCCCCCCCCCCCCCCGATCATTCAGCTCAACAGGTGAAAGTGAGTGTGAGAATGAGAGTGCATTTGGCTCAATGTGTGTGTGTGTGAGAATGAGTGTGAGAGTGTGTCTCGGTGTGAGTGACTTGGTGTCAGAGTGTGTGTTTGTGTGTGAGAGAGTGAGTGAGTTCCCACACGTTGGGAGTCAGATACGGGGCTGGTAAGGGGGTGGAGGTGACCATAAGTGTTCAAAAAGGAGACAGGATTTAAAGCGAGAGGGGGGGGGGATCACTCACACAAACTCTAGACACACAGGTGCAGTGAGAGTGTTGCAGTGACCAGCTCTTGGCCACTGGGGAGCAGTGGATGAGCAGTGAGTACAGAAATGCTGCTTATAATAATATCACATCACCCAAAACGTCCCAAAGGATTCACTGTAAAGTGCTGTGACTGCGTATTTTGCTGGGTGAACGTGGCAGGCAATTTGTGCACAGCAACGTCTCACTAACAGTCGTGAAGTGAGTGAGTGATTGTATCTGGGGAATTGTTGGCCAGGAAACCCGGGTGGGGGGGCAGAGAGAGAGAAACTAACCCCTTTCTCTTTTCCCAATGGGATCTTTAACACGGATGGAACTTTGCTTTAATGGCTTATATGAAGGATGGTGTCTCTGACAATGCAGCATTCTCTCCCCCCCCAACACTGCGCTGGACTGGAGCTGTGAGCTCAGAGTCCCCACCGCAGAACCTGGCCTTAACCACCCAGTTTCAGTGATGTTATCACCCCCCCACCCACTGCCTCCTCTTTGACCAGTGAGACTGAGCACTTTTGCCCTCTTTCCCCCCCACCCCCGCTGTGTGAGCTGGACAGTGTGTGACTAGCCGACCGCACAGATTAGCAGGTTGGCTTTAAGAGATTAGCAAAACTGTCCACCCACGTCCATTGTAGGACACTAACGTGATTGGAAACTGAGTGTAACATCAACAGCTCCGCACCTCACACCTGGTAACCCATCACCTCACCCTGCCCGGTGACTAGCTATATTACACCCGGTAACCAGTCACATCGTATGCTCCTCAGCCCACACACCACCAGCAGTTAACCCCAACACACACTCTCGGGTCCCCAAACCTTGGCTCTCGCCAAACCGTGCCTAATGCTCTCTGGAATTAGCTAAACAGGGTGCATCCCTCCAGGGAGAGAGCACATTCCATTCCAACAGTCTATCTCTGGGATTTCCAGGTGTAAGTGGGATGCAGGGAATTCTCAGTGAGGTTTGGAGACTCTTAAGCAACGGTGACAGGTTTCCGTGTGTGACAGACACCCGGCCGGTCACGGTGACGGGTTTCCGTGTGTGTCAGACACCCGGCTGGTCACGGTGATGGGTTTCCGTGTGTGTCAGACACCCGGCTGGTCACGGTGACGGGTTTCCGTGTGTGTCAGACACCCGGCTGGTCACGGTGACGGGTTTCCGTGTGTGTCAGACACCCGACTGGTCACGGTGATGGGTGTCCACGTGAGTTGGCCACCCAGCTTTTGCTTTGAAAAAACTATTGCAGGTTATTGTGCTGATTATTTTATTGAAAGCTCTTTTAGGTGTAAATTCATTCGTTTAATGGCTCTTTGCGGGACTTCTCTGTGCGCAAATTAGTAGCCGTGTTTGCCCACAAAACACAGTCACTACACTTTACAGTGAGTCCTGTGAAGCGCTGTGAGATGTGGCAGTATGACACTCTGCACTGGTTTGTTTCTGAGAGAAAACTAATCCTGTGGTGTCTCGCGAGGCACAGGCTGTTATTGTCACTACCGCTCAGACATGTCAGGACCCGTGTGGGCCCCCAGGGCTGCCTGACTCCTCATCCATTCCCAGCTCCTCTATCAACCAAATGCCTCCATGACTGCTGAGTGTGGGCGTGCGTGTGTGTGTGTGTGTGCATGCAAATGTGCGTGTCTGTCCCTGTGTGCGTGTGATGTTTGGACAATATCAAATGCATCCTTGTGCATGGATGTGCATGTCTACATGTGTGTACCTGTGTGAATATATGTATATGTGTGGGTATGTGTGTGTTCACATCCATTCAGACAACTACATACATGTATACATGCCTAGTGCATACATGTGCACACATATATATATAATCACATAACGATAAATGCAATTATACATACCACACAAACATATATACACATACTCATACATACACACACACATAGATATGCACACGCGCACACATATACACACACACACGAACACATAGATACACGCACACAAACACACACACACACAAATACACACACAGTTGCTCAGCTGGCTGCCCACAGACACGCTGCTGTCAGTAAGAGGCTTTCACAGTTAATCTGAGCTGCTGTCAGCACAAGTCAATCTCTTGCAGCTGAGGTGGGAACCACACACCAAGATAGAGAGTGAGTGAGAGAGAGAGAGAGAGAGTGAGTGAGTGAGAGAGACCAATATCCGTCCTGTGGCCAGTCCGAGATTGAGAGACAGTGACACCGGCCGCCCTGACTGCACTAAGGAGAATCAAAGCCAATCGCAAGCATCTCAATTATTTCAGATTTATGTGGAGTCCTGTATCTGAGAGGTTAGAGCACACACCTCGCAAGCGAGAGGACCTGGGCTGAGCGAAACCTTGGCCAAGTTTCCTTAGTCCACACATGCCTAGCAGTAAGTAGGAACCCGTTTGTTAGTCAATTGGCATGTCACCTTTCCGGGGATAATAAATCCTTCAAACAAATAATAATAAATTGATCCCTCAATCCACGGCTGTTTGTGGGACGCTGCTGTGCACAATTGGCTGCTGCGTTTCACCGACAAAATATATAGTCAATTCACTTTACAGTGTATCCTGTGAAGCGCTTTGAGACATCAAAAAGACGTGATAGGGAGCTGATCAAATGCAAGGAATATGATTATCTATTAGTGAGACAATGCAGCTCCCCCATACCTGAGCTGGGGAGTCAGCGTGGGCCATACAAGTCCTGAGGTGGGGCTTGAACCCACAGTTTTTCGATTGCGAAGCGAGAGTGTGAGTGACTGAGCCAGGCTGAGACATGAGGTGCTGTTAGTTTCCTGGGCGCGGGGAGTGAGGGAAGGAAATAGAGTGGTGGTCGCTGAGGGCAGCGTGAGTCGGGTGGGGGGCGTTGGGGGTCTGAAGGAGGTCATACGTGGCTGTGTGTTGGGAGGTGGCTGTAGGCAGCCCTGCCCTCCGCTCCCCCAATCCACTTGTGAGGTGACGTCTGGTTATGTCAGAATAAGGCTAATCTCCTCTGGGCTGGAGTGCTTTGGCAGCAAAGGCACACAGTAATCTCAGAGCACCAGCTGAGAGCCCCCGAGAGAGAGAGAGAGAGAAAGAGAGAGAGAGAGATCTCCAGAGAGATGGACAGAGTGAGAGAGAGTGAAAATGAGAGTTGAGAGCTCCAGAGAGACAGACCGAGAGCGAGAAAGTGAAAGAGAGAGACAGATAAGAGCGATAAGAGTGAGACAGAGAGAGAAAACGAGAGAGGGTGGAGGAGAGCAAGAAAGAGCAGTCTCTATTCCATGTCACTGACGACCTTCTATTTATAGATCTCTATTTCACTGGCAAATTTGCAAATTTTTTGGCCGGGAGTTTTTTTTTAGGCGAAGAGTTGTCAGTGAGTGTCCGAGGCTCAGGAATTCGCAAAGGGAGTGGGAGAGGTCAAGGAGGGAATTTTGGGCATGAATTTCCAGTGAAAGTTTGGGGCAGTGCTGTGAGGGTGTGGATTTGCTTGCGAGCGGGCGGGTGGGCGGGAGAGGGGGAGTGAGGCCCCGTTAATACAGGGTGGGGGGGTGGGAGGGAACGGTAAGGTAAAGGGAGGGAGGAAGGGGGTGAGCGGGGAGTTTGAATGCTGGACGGGCAGGTTACCTGTGAAGGGTCTGCTCCAAGGGGGGTATGGACGGGCAGGGGTTTGGGGGTTTGGATCGAGACGGGAACGGCATTGACTACAGCACCATCGTGGGGGATATGGAGAGCCTGAAGGCCTGCACCGAGCAGCTGCTTCACAGCCCAATCAGCGGAGCCCATCACCACCTTCACGGACACGAGACTGCTGCCCAGCGCTACAGTGCCACCAGGATACAGGCTGGGTACGAGCCAGAGAGGTGAGCGACAGCGGCTCAAGCTCAGTTCATTCATGTGTGGGAGAGTGAGTGTGTGGGTGTGCGTGTGGGGTGTTTAATTCCCCCCCCCACGTCAGAGACTTTGCACTCACAGTCCAGGCTGACTGACGCTCCATGTGGGAGTGGGGAGAGAGAGCGCCCCATTGTCAGAGACGATGTCCTTCAGATAAGATGTTGAACGTCCCTCCCCGCCTGGGCCCTGTTAAGGTGGACATTTAAAGATTTCCCAGCGGCGTGGTTGGGAAAGAGAAGGGAGTCTCTCTCTCTCTCTATCCTGGTCAACAATCCTCATGAGATAAAATCACTTACTTCACGGCTGTTTGTGGGACGTTGTTGTGTGCAAATTGGCTGCCGCGTTCGCCTTCCAAAACACACAGTCACTACACCAGACAGTAACTCGCTTGACGTTACGACATTTTAGATGCTGTAAAAATGCCGGTTCTTGTGTTGGCAATGATTAGCTTGAGATTTGAAAACAACAACAACTTGCATTTACACTGCGTCCCACACGCGGGGCAGGTCCCCGGAGCCCTTGACAGTGGTGGAGCGAGACACCGAGCCAGGGGGAGGGGAAGGTAACCGTAACCACGGTCAAAGAGGAAGGTCTCCAGGCGTGAACTGAAGATGGGGACAGAAGGGGCAAGGCAGAGAGATAGAGGGAGAGTGTTCCAGAGTCTCGGGGTGTAGTGGCTGATAGCGCGGAGGGTGTGAGGGTACAAAGCACAGCGCTGGAGCCAGGCGAGCGGAGGCAGCGGGTAGTGGGTTGGGAAGTGAGTGAGTGAGTGAGTGGGTGGGTGGGTGGGTGGGTGGGTGGGTGAGTTAGTTAGTTAGTTAGTTAGTTAGTTAGTTAGTTAGTTAGTTAGTTAGTTAGTTAGTTAGTTAGTTAGTTAGTTAGTTAGTTAGTTAGTTAGTTAGAACTTGTGAGTTGCTGTAGGTCTGTAATGTTCTCTCCCTAGTCCCAGCAAGGGGAAGTCACAGCACAAGCAGCGGGAGAGGAGTGGGAGAAGAAGGGACATCAGATAACAGGGAGGTTAAAGGCAGCTCATCCCAGAGCTCACACTCACCAGGTCTCAGCCTCATCACCATAAGATAATGAATTAAGGACTACAGTGCAGCTAGCAACTAGTGATGAGAAAGTGTGTCTGTAGAGTATATATATATATATGCATACTTTACAGGTATATTTATGGGTGTGTCTGTAGAGTATTTAAGACCTACTAATTAACTAGTCGCATCTTTTCACCAACATTCATTCTAACTAACTGATTAACTGACCGTTAACTTCCACATGTTTATAATAATAATCTTTGCATTTGATATTGCACCAGATCATGTGGTTGAGACGTCTCAAAGAGCTTCACAGGATATACTGTAAAGTGTAGTGACTGTGTTTTATGGGTAAATGCAGATAACCCCCAACTCTATCCGTGCCATGACCCTCTCTGCCTTCACCCACCTCCATAATATTACCCGCCTCAGCCATTGCCTCTCCCCTATCCATGCCTTAATTATGATAATTCCCTACTCACTGGACTTCCCAACTCTTCCCTCCACAAACTGCGGATTATTCAGAACTCTGCAACTCGTGTCCTCTCCCACACTAAGCTCCGAGACTCCATCACCCCTATCCTTGCCCGGCTCTACTGGCTCCCCATCCCTCATAGAATACAGTTCAAAATCCTCGTCCTCACTATTAAAGCTCTTAATGGCCTTGTCCTGCCCTCCCTCTGGGATCTTCTCCAAGGGGCCAGTGTTAGGATCATTGCTTTTCTCTATTTATATGGATGATGATCTGGATTCTGGTATAAGGGGAAGATGGCATGGCAATAGGGAGTGCTGCCAACAATGAAGATTGTGAGAAACATCAAGGGAACACAGACAGATGAGTTTATTGGGCAGAGAAATGGCAAATAAAATTCAATGTGGACAAATGTGAGGTTCTACACTTCGGGAGGAAGAATAAGGAGAACAGTGTATGTTGGGGTAAAATATTAAAAGGAAGAGGAACAGCAGAGGGATTTGGGGGTCAATGTACATAAACCTTTAAAGCAGGTGGACAAAGCTGTCAAAAAAGCTAATGGGATCTTGGGTTTATAAATAGGGATAGAGAATATAAAAACAAAGAGGAAAAGCTTCACTTATATAAATCATTAGTTAGACCACAGCTAGAATATTGTGTCCTCTTTTGATCACCCCATTTTAGGAAGGATATCAAGGTGACAGAGGGGGCACAGAGGAGATGATTTACAAGTATGGCACAAGGCATGAGGGGTTTGGCTTATGAGCGAAGACTGGAGAAACTGGGATTCTTGCATTGCAACAAAGCAGGCCGAGGGGTGACCTGATCGAGGGCTTTAAAATGATGAGGGTTTGATAGTCAATAGGGAGACATTATTTTCACTGGTCAGTGAGTCAGTAACTAGAGGGCATGAACTTAAGATAGTAAACGAGCAAATGAGGAGAGATGTTTTCACACACAGAGTGGTTAGGATGTGGAATGCTCTGCCGGGAGCAGTGATTGAGACAGAATCCATATTAATAATAACAATAATAATCCTTGCATTTGATAGAACGCCTTATTCACAACTTTGAGACGTCTCAAAGCGCCTCACAGGATATATGGTAAAGTGAATTGATTGTATATTTTGTGGGCGAACCGCAGCATGCCAATTGCGCACAGCAGAAGGATTCAAGAGGGAACGAGACAGATACCTTAAACAGAGTCAGCTCCAGGGGTGTGGGGAAAGGGCAGAGAGCAGGGACACCAACAGATGGAGGGAGGAATGAGCAGTGACCAGAGTGAAAGGGTTTGGGCTGGGAGAAGGCAGAGGTCGGGGAGGGGGGGGTTGGAAAGAGCGCGACCGGACAGATCTGTTAGCCATTGACTTTCATTTGATTAGGTAGTGATTTGATGTTGATTTCTCTCATACTTTAATGACATATCAACATGACTCAAGTGTCAAGTGTCAAGTGTAAGAACTATCTTGGGAGGAAGATAGAAGTGAATGTGCAGAGAGAGTCAGCCAGGCAGGAGGCCATTGACAGAGTTGGCCAGGGATTGTCGGCCAGAACACCAGGAGAAAGTTCACTCTTAGTGCTCCATTGATGTCCACTGCTATCTCCCAGGTATCCCCCAGGACACCAGGACCGCTCCCTCTGCTCAGGGGCCTGCTCCACGTCCCCCAACCGGCCCACCACACCATCGCTGCCTTCAGCCTCTCTGCCCCCCCTTCAGATCTCCATCCCACAGTCCCTTCTCTTCTAGAATAGCGCCACAGGATCTTTAACATCCACCCGAACGGGACCTTGGTTTAACATCTCATCTAAAGGACAGCACCTCCGATAATGCAGCTCTCCCCATACAAACCCTCCCCCTCCATCTCCCTCACATACTCCCCCCTCTCACACACACTCCCCTCTCTCTCATACACTCCCCCTCTCTCACACACTCCCCCCCCTCTCTCTCTCACACACACACCCCTCTCTCTCTCATACACACTCCCCCCCTCTCTCTCCACGCCCCCCCTCTCACACACTCCCCCTCTATCTCTCATACACACTCCCCCCCCTCTCTCTCCACGCCCCCCCTCTCACACACTCCCCCTCTATCTCTCACACACACACCCCTCTCTCTCTCATACACACTCCCCCCCTCTCCTCACCCCCCCCCTCTCTCACACACACTCCTCCTCTCTCTATCACACACTCCCCCCCCTCTCTCACACCCCACCTCTCTCTCTCTCACACACACTCCCCCCTCTCTCTCTCACACACTCCCCCCTCTCTCTCTCTCTCACACACTCCCCCCTCTCTCTCTCACACACTCCCCCCTCTCTCTCACACCCCACCTCTCTCTCTCTCTCTCTCACACTCCCCCACCCCCCTCTCTCTCTCTCTCACCCCCCCCCTCTCTCTCTCTCACACACTCCCCCCCCTCTCTCTCTCACACACTCTCCCCCCCTCTCTCTCTCACCCCCTCTCTCTCTCTCACCCCCCCCCCCCCTCTCTCCCCCCCCCCCTCTCTCCCCCCCCTCTCAGTATGGCTGAGGAGCTGATTAGCGGAGGGACTGATTAGCTGCTGATTATTACTGTGTATACACTGTTCTCTCTGTGTCTCACACTCACAGTGTGCGGTGGTGATTATTACTGTGTATGTACTCACTGATGTGTGTATATATACACTGTACTCTCTGTCTCTCACTCTGTGTCTCTGTCTCTCTGTGTCTCTCTGTCTCTCACTCTGTCTCTCTCTCTCTCTCTCTCTGTGTCTCACTCTGTGTCTCTCTCTCTCTGTCTCTCTCTCTGTGTCTCTCTCTCTCTGTCTCTCTCTGTGTGTCTCTCTGTCTCTCTCTGTGTGTCTCTCTCTGTCTCTCTGTATCTCTCTGTGTATCTCTCTCTGTGTCTCACTCTCTGTGTCTCACTCTGTGTCTCACTCTGTGTCTCTCTCTGTATCTCTCTCTGTGTCTCTCTGTATCTCTCTCTGTCTCTCTCTGTGTCTCTCTCTCTCTGTATCTCTCTGTGTCTCTCTCTGTGTCTCTGTATCTCTCTCTGTCTCTCTCTGTGTATCTCTCTCTGTGTCTCTCTCTGTGTCTCTCTGTATCTCTCTCTGTGTCTCTCTCTCTGTGTCTCACTCTGTGTCTCTCTCTGTATCTCTCTCTGTGTCTCTCTGTATCTCTCTCTGTCTCTCTCTGTGTCTCTCTCTCTCTGTATCTCTCTCTGTGTCTCTCTCTCTGTGTCTCACTCTCTGTGTCTCTCTCTCTGTGTCTCTCTCTCTGTGTCTCTCTCTGTGTCTCTCTCTGTGTCTCTCTGTATCTCACTCTGTGTCTCTCTCTGTCTCTCTCTGTGTATCTCTCTCTGTGTCTCACTCTGTGTCTGTGCCCCACAGTATGGCTGACTACCTGATTAGCGGAGGGACAGGTTATGTTCCTGAGGATGGCCTCACAGCTCAGCAGCTCTTCGCCTGCGCCGATGGCCTCACCTACAAGTAAGTGTCTACTACAGGCCCGGGGGCCGCCACAGGCCCGGGGGGGGGGGGTTAGAGAGGCTTGGACCTGGGGGTGGGGTGTGGGTGTGAGGGAGGTCGGGTTGAGTGGCTGTGATGGAGAGGAGACGGGTCCTGAGGGTCGGGAGTGTCTCTGTCTCTGTCCCGGGTACCAAACCCCAAGACTATCGTCTCCAGGAAACTGCCATGAAAATGCTCCATCAGTGACTGTCTGTATGTGTGTCCACGTGTCTGTGTTTCTGTGTGTGTGTGTCTGGCTGTGTATGTGTATCTGTGTGTGTGTATCTGTGTGTGTATCTGTGTGTGTATCTGGCTGTGTGTGTGTGTATCTGGCTGTGTGTGGTGTATCTGGCTGTGTGTGTGTGTGTGTGTGTGTATCTGGGTGTGTGTGTGTGTATCTGGCTGTGTGTGTGTGTATCTGGCTGTGTGTGTGTGTATCTGTGTGTGTATCTGTGTATGTATCTGGCTGTGTGTGTGTGTATCTGTGTGTGTATCTGGCTGTGTGTGTGTGTATCTGGCTGTGTGTGTGTGTGTGTGTGTGTATCTGGCTGTGTGTGTGTGTATCTGGCTGTGTGTGTGTGTATCTGGCTGTGTGTGTGTGTATCTGGCTGTGTATGTGTGTATCTGGCTGTGTGTGTGTGTATCTGTGTGTGTATCTGTGTATGTATCTGGCTGTGTGTGTGTGTGTGTGTATGTATCTGGCTGTGTGTGTGTGTATGTATCTGGCTGTGTGTGTGTGTGTATCTGGCTGTGTGTGTGTGTATCTGGCTGTGTGTGTGTATATATCTGGCTGTGTGTGTGTGTATCTGTGTATATATCTGGCTGTGTGTGTGTGTATCTGTGTGTGTATCTGTGTGTGTATCTGGCTGTGTGTGTGTGTATCTGGCTGTGTGTGTGTGTATCTGTGTGTGTATCTGTGTGTGTATCTGGCTGTGTGTGTGTGTATCTGTGTGTGTATCTGTGTATGTATCTGGCTGTGTGTGTGTGTGTATCTGGCTGTGTGTGTATGTATCTGGCTGTGTATGTGTGTATCTGTGTGTGTATCTGTGTGTGTATCTGGCTATGTATGTGTGTATCTGGCTGTGTGTGTGTGTGTATCTGGCTGTGTATGTGTGTATCTGGCTGTGTGTGTGTATATCTGTGTGTGTATCTGTGTATGTATCTGGCTGTGTGTGTGTGTATCTGGCTGTGTGTGTGTGTATCTGTGTGTGTATCTGTGTGTGTATCTGGCTGTGTGTGTGTGTATCTGTGTGTGTATCTGTGTATGTATCTGGCTGTGTGTGTGTGTATCTGGCTGTGTGTGTATGTATCTGGCTGTGTATGTGTGTATCTGGCTGTGTGTGTGTGTATCTGGCTGTGTATGTGTGTATCTGGCTGTGTGTGTGTATATATCTGGCTGTGTGTGTGTGTATCTGTGTATATATCTGGCTGTGTGTGTGTGTATCTGGCTGTGTGTGTGTGTATCTGGCTGTGTGTGTGTGTGTATCTGGCTGTGTGTGCGTATCTGGCTGTGTATGTGTGTATATATCTGGCTGTGTGTGTGTATCTGTGTGTGTATCTGGCTGTGTGTGTGTGTATCTGTGTGTGTATCTGGCTGTGTATGTGTGTATGTATCTGGCTGTGTATGTGTGTATGTATCTGGCTGTGTATGTGTGTATGTATCTGGCTGTGTATGTGTGTATGTATCTGGCTGTGTGTGTGTGTGTATGTATCTGGCTGTGTATGTGTGTATCTGTGTGTGTATCTGGCTGTGTGTGTGTCTGACTATGTCTGCGTGTGTCCACGTGTCTGGGTTTCTGTGTGTGTGTGTGTGTGTGTGGCTGTGTGCATGTGTGTGCCTGGCTATGTGTGTGTGCGTGTGCGTGTGTCCACGTGTCTGGGTTTCTGTGTGTGTCTGTCTGTCTGTATCTGGCTGTGTGTATGTGTGTGTCTACGTGTCTGGGTTTCTGTGTGTGTGTGTCTGTATCTGGCTGTGTGTATGTGTGCTCCCATGTGTCTGGGTTTCTGTGTGTGTGTGTGTCTGTCTGTATCTGGCTGTGTGTGTGTGTCCACGTGTCTGGGTTTCTGTGTGTGTGTGTCTGTATCTGGCTGTGTGTGTGTGTCCACGTGTCTGGGTTTCTGTTTGTGTGTGTGTGTCCATGTGTCTGGGTTTCTGGCTGTGTGTCTGTCTGTATCTGGCTGTGTGTGTGTGTGTGTCTGTCTGTATCTGGCTGTGTGTGTGTGTGTGTCTGTCTGTATCTGGCTGTGTGTGTGTGTGTGTCCACCTGTTTACCAGCAGTAAGTAGGAACTTGGCTGTTAGTCGATTGGTGGATCACTTTCTGGGGATAATTATCCCTTCGAAAAATATATGCTCACTTAATCCACGACAGTTTGTGGGACACTACTGTGTGCAATCGGCTGCCGCTTTCACCCACAAAACACACAGTCACTACACTTTACAGTATACTCTGTGGAGTGCTTTGAGACGTCTAGAATACGCGATAATGCACTGTATCAAATGCAAGAATTATTATTATTGTCGATAACCACAGTTCACGCTGTGAAGTTAACTCCGTGTGTGAGATGTGGTGTGTGAGGCTGTGAACATGGATTTAAAGGGACAGCTTTGCATCTCCAGCCCATTCCTACTGGTGGGGGAGGGGAGGGGCTGTGTCTGTGTGGGGTCTGCGTCTCTGTCTTAGAAACTGTTCCTTCCTGTGTGTGTTTCTATCAAAATAAATGGTGATAAATGTCACACTGACAAAAATGGTCAGTGAGATGATGCAATGTTGGGAAATACAGTATAATAGCAGAGCCCAATCTAGAAAGGCTGCGGTTTGAAGGCTGTTAGTAAATCAATACCAGCAGCAACTGGTTGGGGTAAATGGCCTTTCTCCCTGCCCTGTGGCCGTGCTCGTGTTTCTGGTCTCCTGAAATCAGTGACTCGTACAACAGTTTGCAATCGCACAATACCATTCCCGTATAGCGTCTCAGACTGCCTGGCACAATGATAATAATAATTATATAATAATCCTGGCATTTGCTATAGCGCCTTATCATGTCTTCGAGACATCTCAAAGCGCTTCACAGGATATACAGCAAAGTGAATTGACTGTATACTTTGTGGGCAAAACACGGCAGCCAATTGGGCACAGCAGCGTCCCCACAAACAGTCGTGGGTTGAGTGACCAAATTATTATATTTTTTAAGGGATTGTTACCCCCGGAAAAGTGATCCGCTAATCGAATAACAACTGGGTTCCTACTGACTGCTGGTAAACAGAGGTTTGTGGAGTAAGGAAACTTGCCCAACATTTCGCCCCGCCCGGGAATCAAACCCGGATCCTCTCGCTTGCGAGGCGAGTGCTGTAACCACTGAGCTGCAGGACTGACTCCACAGTAAATAATAGTTTGGTTATTCAATCCACGATTTTTGTGGGACGCTGCTGTGCGCGATTGACTGTTTCACCCATAAAATACACGATCAATTCACTTTACAGTATATATACGTCTCAAACATCTGGAGGCGCTGTGTCAAATGCAAGGATTATTATTGAAGTTGATCCTAATTCTCACCATCTGACTTGGGTTTAAAGGTTCCTGCTGGTGAAGTTGAGCTGAGTACTGGAATGTTAATGTTAATTGAGTTTCTCTGAAGCGTGTAACTCAATAACTGTGTTGGGTGTGTGTCATGTGAGTGTCTAATCAGCATCATCTGCAGTCAGTGTCTCTGAGGAGAATCCCGTGTCCCAGAGCTGTGTGTGACATGTGGGCAGGGGGGATTGTCACAGGAACCAGACATGGAACTGTTAACCATCAGGCTTACATTGGTGCTCACTCCCCCACTGGAGCTCTCAACTCTCACCCCATCCCCTGCTCTCTCTCTCACCATCGTGTCTGTGCTGGGGCTCGCTCCCCCACTGGAGCTCTCTACTCTAACCCCATTCCCTGCTCTCTCTCTCACCATCGTGTCTGTGCTGGGGCTCGCTCCCCCACTGGAGCTCTCTAATCTAACCCCATTCCCTGCTCTCTCTCTCCCCATCGTGTCTGTGCTAATACCATCTTCTCCACTATAATTATGTATTTTAATCTTAATCTCTAGTCTTTTCCCCATTTTCATTTGACCTCAGGTCTGGCCTGGCTGTTGACAGTGAGAGTTAAAGATCTCATGCCATTGTTTACAAAGAGAGACCAGATGCTTCTGCTGTGAAGAGAAGTGACTGGCCTCCTCCTGGTCCTAACAATTTGAATGGTGCGACTGATGAGATTTGGTCTCTCAATCCACGGCTGTGTGTGGGACGCTGCTGTGCGCAATTGGCTGCTGCGATTCGCTCACAAAACATACAGTGAATTCACTTTATGTCCTGTGAAGCACTTTGAGACATCACAAAGACATGATAAGGCGCTATATCAAATGCAAGGATTATTATTATTACACTAGTACACTAGCTGCAAAACCAGCTCCAACACCTGACAGTAATTGTGAAGCACTTTGAAGCATGTGGAAGGGACCAGGCGAGTGCTTCCTGTCAGCTCCCTGATTATCTCGAGAGTTCCCCACCTCAGTTCCTCTCTGAGATGGAAGGTTAATCAGGGCAGTGAGAGGATTGGAGTGAACTTGTTTGTGGCTTTGAGTATGCTACTGTGTTTTGACTTGGCTGTTTACGGAAGGACACAGTGTTTGTTCACTTGGAGCGAGGCGAGTGCGGAGGAGGTTTCCCAGAGGATTCTCAACATATGGGACTGAGTTCCGAGGAGAGGTTTCCTAACCTTGAACACTCGAGAGTTGTTTATAAGATTATAGGTTTTGGAAGGTTTCCTTTCCATCCCACTTACAATTGTCAGCCTCTCATGTCAGCCTGACTCAGTCACAGCACTCTGGGCTCGGAGTCAGAAGGTTGTGGGTTCAAGCCCCCATGTTAAGTCTTACAACTCAGTTTAGGCTGACACTCCAGTGTAATATACTAATTAAAATAATCCTTGCATTTGTTATAGCACCTTAACATACTGTGAAGTTAATTGATTCTATATTTTGTGCCAAAACGAGGCAGCCAATTGCACACAACAGTGTCCCACAAACAGTCGTGGATAGTTACCTCCAGAAAATTTTCTAAGGGATTATTACCCCCGGAAAAGCGAATAACAACCGCGTTCCTACTCACTGCTGGTAAACAGAGGTGCGTGGAGTAAAGAAACCTGCTCAACGTTTCGTTATGTCCGGGAATCGAACCCAGGTCTCTCGCTTGCGAGGCGAGTGCTCTAACCACTGAGCTACAGGATGTCATTGGGCAGTGTCTGTGGGTAAAGCAAGCGAGAGGGGTAGGCATTACCCAGTCTCCAGCCACTTACAACCATTTGAGTATGTGCGTGCGTGTGTCTGCATGCGTGCGTGTGAGTGTGCGTCCGTGTGTGTAGTGTGAAGTGCCTTAATGAAGTTTTAACCTTCACACACTCTCCCCCTTTCCTGGTTGTGACTCATCCATTGTGGCCGCTCTTGAAAGGGATTTTGTTTCAGATTAATCAGATCTTCTAACAAATCTGATTAGCAAATGTTCCTCAGCAATTAGTGGCACAAACCAGTGACAGAGAGGTCAGGCTGGGAGATGCCATCCAGTTAGCGCTGCTGTACACAGTGTGTCTGACACCCAGCGCCTGTTAGCACTGCTGTACACAGTGTGTCTGACACCCAGCGCCTGTTAGCACTGCTGTACACAGTGTCTGACACCCAGCGCCTGTTAGCGCTGCTGTACATAGTGTGTCTGACACCCAGCGCCTGTTAGCACTGCTGTACATAGTGTGTCTGACACTCAGCGCCTGTTAGCACTGCTGTACACAGTGTCTGACACTCAGCGCCTGTTAGCACTGCTGTACACAGTGTGTCTGACACTCAGCGCCTGTTAGCACTGCTGTACACGGTGTGTCTGACACTCAGCGCCTGTTAGCGCTGCTGTACACGGTGTGTCTGACACCCAGCGCCTGTTAGCACTGCTGTACACAGTGTGTCTGACACCCAGCGCCTGTTAGCACTGCTGTACACAGTGTGTCTGACACCCAGCGCCTGTTAGCACTGCTGTACATAGTGTGTCTGACACCCAGCGCCTGTTAGCACTGCTGTACATAGTGTGTCTGACACTCAGCGCCTGTTAGCACTGCTGTACACAGTGTCTGACACCCAGCGCCTGTTAGCACTGCTGTACACAGTGTCTGACACCCAGCGCCTGTTAGCACTGCTGTACACAGTGTGTCTGACACCCAGCGCCTGTTAGCGCTGCTGTACACAGTGTCTGACACTCAGCGCCTGTTAGCACTGCTGTACACGGTGTGTCTGACACCCAGCGCCTGTTAGCACTGCTGTACACAGTGTGTCCGACACCCAGCGCCTGTTAGCACTGCTGTACACAGTGTGTCTGACACCCAGCGCCTGTTAGCACTGCTGTACACAGTGTCTGACACCCAGCGCCTGTTAGCGCTGCTGTACACAGTGTCTGACACTCAGCGCCTGTTAGCACTGCTGTACACAGTGTGTCTGACACTCAGCGCCTGTTAGCACTGCTGTACACGGTGTGTCTGACACCCAGCGCCTGTTAGCACTGCTGTACACAGTGTGTCCGACACCCAGCGCCTGTTAGCACTGCTGTACACAGTGTGTCCGACACCCAGCGCCTGTTAGCACTGCTGTACACAGTGTCTGACACCCAGCGCCTGTTAGCGCTGCTGTACACAGTGTGTCTGACACTCAGCGCCTGTTAGCACTGCTGTACACAGTGTCTGACACTCAGCTCCGTTTGTCTGTCCGTTCAGGTGAACGTTAAGGTCACCATGTTAAGCACTACTCAGAAGAGAAGGGATTTCTGACTGAGATCAACAACAACAAATTGCCTTTATGTCCCTTAAAAAAAAGTGGTCACCCAATCCTCAACTGTTTTTCGGTTGTTAGTGGATTGGCGGATCACTTTTCCGGCGATAAAAACCCCTTCAAAAATTTTTTTAAAAAATAATAATTTGGTCACTTAATCCACGACTGCTTGTGGGACGCTGCTATGTGCAATTGGCTGCTGCGTTTCGCCCACAAAATACACAGTCAATACTTTACAGTGTATCCTGTGAAGCGCTTTTAGACATCTCGAAGACGTGATGAGGCACTGTATCAAATGCAGGGAATATTATTATTATGATGATGTGGTAGTGTCAGCCAGGACTGTGTGGGCAGAATCCCAATGTGCGGCTTTGACTCTCTGGTGATTGAGCGCTGTGCTGTGTCAGCTTGTCCACCCTCCGCTCGGCGGACACCGGCTGCTTCAGGTGCCCCACACTTTCCGGCCCACCATTGGTGGACGGGCACTCAGCATCTCTCCCCCACACTCTGGAACTCTATCTCGCAATCCCTCTGCCTCACCCCCTCTCTCGCCTCCTTCAAGTGCCGTCTAAAAGACCTTCCTCTTCGACCGTGACTTCGGGCACCCTCCCAGCCCCACACCCCTGCCCTCCACCCCTCCAGACCCCAACTCCCAGCTCGGGTCCAAATCCAAAAATCCCTGACTGTCCAGCACCCTGGGACATCTTTCCAACGTGAAGGGCACTATATACAAGTGTAAGTTGTTGTTGTTGTGTGACAGGGTAGGGCAGGTGGCTGGGTTATCAGGTGGGGCAGTGGAATATGGAGAATTCCTGCTCTAGTGTACACTGTGGCCTCACCTTGTGTGACTGCAGAGCTGTGGGCCTGAGATAAGAACTGTGGCCAGGAGCCATGTACACACCCTGGCCTCTGCCCCAGCCATGGGGCCCCCCCTACTGTGAGCCACGATGTCCAGAAGGAGGAGTGGTATGAAATACAACAACATCATCATATAATAATCTCTATATTTGATACAGTGCTTTATCACGTTGTTGAGACGTCTCAAAGCACTTCACAGGATATATAGCACATACACACACACATATAATATATAATAAATATATACAGAATATAAGTAGGAACCTGGTTATTAGTCGATTGGCAAATCGCTTTCCGGGGGTAATAATCTCTTTTCAAAAAAAATAAATTATTTGGTCTCTCAATCCACGACTGTTTGTGGGGACGCTGCTGTGTGCAATTGGCTGCCACGTTTTGCCCACAAAATACACAGTCACTACACTTTCTGTAAAGCAATTTGAGACATCATCTGAACAGAGTGATGAGGCGCTATGTCAAATGCAAGGATTACTATTATTACATTGTAGTGACAGTCGTGCCCTACAAACAGTTGTGGTTTGAGTGACCACAATTTTGTTGGAGGAATTATTACCCCAGGAAAACCATCCGCCTATTAACGGATCCGTGGGGGTGGGGGGAGCTGTCTGGGTGGGTGGGGGGAAAGTGATGCTATGTGCGCGGTGAGTGGGGGCACGGAAGCGTCTGTGACTGGAGAACTCGGGCCTGTTTCTCCAGTGTGTTGTTGACAGCTGACAGAAGGTGCTGTCACACACAGCCACCACTCACTGAAGTCTGGTCTAACTCATTGTCTCTCAGCGACTCACACACTGAGGTCTCTCCCTCCGTCCCCTCCTCAAAGAGAGTGGGAGACCTTGCCATCTGCTCCCACCTACTTCAGGCCCATTCCAGGGTCTGCTATCATAATCTGTGCATTATAATTGTGGAGCAAGTGGCGGAGCGAGCGAGCCCCAGCACAGACACCATGGGGGGGAGAGAGAGAGAGAGAGAGCAGGGAATGGGGTTAGAGTAGAGAGCTCCAGTGGGGGAGCGAGCCCCAGCACAGACACCATGGGGAGAGAGAGAGCAGGGAATGGGGTTAGAGTAGAGAGCTCCAGTGGGGGAGCGAGCCCCAGCACAGACACCATGGGGGGAGAGAGAGAGAGAGAGAGCAGGGAATGGGGTTAGAGTGGCAGTGCAGTCATGATGACCTGAATGGCTTCCTATGTTATAACTTTATACCATATTGTATCTAAGTACGTGAATGAAAGAGGGAGCGGGTCTGAGGGTAGAACAGGTTGTGTGGCTCAGGGTTGAGGGGTGGCTGTGTTGCTGGTTTTGGATGATGGTGAGAGAGACAGCAGATACAGTGTTTAGCGCTCAGCGAGTGAGTGAGAGAGAGATCCTAGATTACACTAATCCCTTAAAAGGGAGAAATCCTCTGCTTTTTAACACCTTGTGACCTCGGTGATTCAAAACACGTCCCGTGTGATTACAGGAGTCCTGTCGCTCAGTGGTTAGAGGATCTGGGTTTGATTCCCGGGTCAGGGCGAAACTTTGGGCAAGTTTGCTTACTCCACACACCACAGCAGTGAGTAGGAACCCGGTTGTTATTTGGTGGTGGATCACTTTTCCGGGGGGAATAATCCCTTCAAAAAAGACAATAATAATAATCCGGTCACTCAATCCAGGACTCCGCTCCGGCACTCCTTTAGGAGATGAGGGAGAGGGGAATGCGAGCTGCCCCTCGGGGTGGAGGTGAGGAGAGAGAGCAGTGTGAGCCGGGCTGTGAGAGCACAGACACTGCTGTCGCTCTCCTTTATCTTATCTTATCTCAAGCCAGTAAATGTTTCTGCTGTGTGTTATTTTCACACTCCGCTGGGGACGATTCATATGGGGAGAGGAACACTATTTGCAGTCCGCTCCGCCTGTATTTTGGCTGGAGGAGTGGTGGCCTTGGGTGGGGTAAGGGGTGGGGTGTGAGTGGGGTGCTGTGGTTCATGTCCGTGGGTGGGGTGAGGGTGGGAAGAGGAGCTTTCTGCCCCGCCCCCCGCTGGCTGCCCTGGGGGTGATTTCCCTGCGAAGGGGTGGGTGTCTGTCTCTGTGTGATGGGGTGTGTGTTTGCGTGTCTGTCTTTGTGACGGTGTGTGTCTCTCTGTATACACACAATTCAAGATCCTCACCTACAAGGCCATTCCCGGCCTCGCTCCCTCCTACCTCTCCGACCTACTATCCCCCTCCCTACCTGCCCGTACCCTCCGTTCCTCCGGCTCCGGTCTGCTCCACATCCCCCGCCCCAACCACCCTACCATCGGTGGCCTTCAGCCTCTTAGCCCCGAGGCTCTGGAACTCCATCCCCAGTGCCTTCGCCGCCTCCTCCCTTTCCTCCTTCAAGGCCGGTCTCAAGACCTTTCTCTTTGACTGTGCCTTCAGCTCCGCTCTCGACTCTCTACCCCCTCCTCGCTCCCTCCCTTCCCTCCCCTCACCCTGACCATTTCCCCACTGCTCGGGTCCTGACCCAACTGTACAGCGCCTTGGGACGTCCTCCCGACGTGAAAGGCGCTCAATAAATGGAATCTTGTTGTTGTTGTTGTATACAGGGACGATGGGGGGATTCCTGTGTGATGGGGAGGGGGGGAACTGTCCACTTGCCCCCCAGTAATCTCTCTCTCTCTCTCTGTTCTCTTCTCAGTGATTTCCTGATTCTTCCCGGGTTCATTGACTTCTCAGCCGAGGAGGTGGTGAGTGAGCGGAGAAACAGGTTGTTGCGTTGTTGAGGTGGTGGGGAGGGAAGGATCTAACCACTCCTATAGTGTGCATGTGTGTCTCCTTCCCCCACGTATGTAATTCAGTGGTTAAAGCACTCGCCTCGCAAGCGAGAGGACCTGGGTCTGATTCCCGGGCACGTCAGGGCAAAACCTTAGGCAAGTTTCCTTACTCGACATGGTACATCTCTGCGGGTTAGTGGTGATCCCTGGTGGTGTTAATCTGCGTTACTCTATATATAATCCCCAAACCCTCTGGATAAGATTCCAGCCTGCAACTCGCTCTAGGGGTGTGTTATTCTACAGCTAACCCCTTAAAATAAATAACAAAATAAAATAATAATGCGGTCACTCAATCCACGACTGTTGTGGGGACACTGCTGTGCGCAATTGCCTGCCATGTTTCGCCCACAAAATATACAGTCACTGCACTTTACAGTATATTCTGTGAAGCGCTTTGAGACGTCTCAACGTTGTGATAAAGCGCTGTATCAAATGCAAAGATAATTATTATATACCCACAAACCCTCTGGATCAGATATCAGTCTGTAACTCAATCTAGGGATGTGTTATTCTATATGTAACCCCATCCACCAGGATAAGATTCCAGCCAGCCACTCACTCCTGAGGATGTGTTACATGCCCCTCCCATTAGTAATTTGTCTTGGCTCCCGTGTACTGTGAGATTGTGTGCTGGGGGGAGTTGTTGGTTTTGTTGAGACAGCGGGAAATGTGAGGCTGTTTATCTGTGTGTTTGTCTCCCCCTCACTTGCAGGACCTGACCTCTGCCCTCACCAAAAAAATCACTCTGAAGACCCCACTAATCTCCTCTCCCATGGACACAGTGACCGAGTCCAGCATGGCCATCGCCATGGGGGTAAGTCACCGCACATACTCAGTGGTTAGAGCACTCGCTGGGCTGGGCAAAACCTTAGACAAGCTTCCTTACTCCACACATCTCTGTTTACCAGCAGTAGATAGGAACCCAGATGTTATTCGTTTGGCGGATCACTTTTCTGGGGGTAATTATCCCAGCCTCATCCAGCTGTACAGGCTGTTTGGACCTGTTGTCTAAGCTGGAGGTCCGTTGTCTAAGCTGGAGGTCCGTTGTCTGAGCTGGAGGTCCGTTGTCTAAGCTGGAGGTCCGTTGTCTAAGCTGGAGGTCCGTTGTCTAAGCTGGAGGTCCGTTGTCTAAGCTGGAGGTCCGTTGTCTAAGCTGGAGGTCCGTTGTCTAAGCTGGAGGTCCGTTGTCTAAGCTGGAGGTCCGTTGCCTAAGCTGGAGGTCCGTTGCCTAAGCTGGAGGTCCGTTGCCTAAGCTGGAGGTCCGTTGCCTAAGCTGGAGGTCCGTTGCCTAAGCTGGAGGTCCGTTGCCTAAGCTGGAGGTCCGTTGCCTAAGCTGGAGGTCCGTTGCCTAAGCTGGAGGTCCGTTGCCTAAGCTGGAGGTCCGTTGCCTAAGCTGGAGGTCCGTTGCCTAAGCTGGAGGTCCGTTGCCTAAGCTGGAGGTCCGTTGCCTAAGCTGGAGGTCCGTTGCCTAAGCTGGAGGTCCGTTGTCTAAGCTGGAGGTCCGTTGTCTAAGCTGGAGGTCCGTTGTCTAAGCTGGAGGTCCGTTGTCTAAGCTGGAGGTCCGTTGTCTAAGCTGGAGGTCCGTTGTCTAAGCTGGAGGTCCGTTGTCTAAGCTGGAGGTCCGTTGTCTAAGCTGGAGGTCCGTTGTCTAAGCTGGAGGTCCGTTGTCTAAGATGGAGGTCCGTTGTCTAAGCTGGAGGTCCGTTGTCTAAGCTGGAGGTCCGTTGTCTAAGCTGGAGGTCCGTTGTCTAAGCTGGAGGTCCGTTGTCTAAGCTGGAGGTCCGTTGTCTAAGCTGGAGGTCCGTTGTCTAAGCTGGAGGTCCGTTGTCTAAGCTGGAGGTCCGTTGTCTAAGCTGGAGGTCGGTTGTCTAAGCTGGAGGTCGGTTGTCTAAGATGGAGGTCCGTTGTCTAAGCTGGAGGTCCGTTGTCTAAGCTGGAGGTCCGTTGTCTAAGATGGAGGCCCTGATCACTGCTTTGTTTCCTGCAGCTGATGGGGGGCATTGGAATCATTCACCATAACTGTACTCCCGAGTTCCAGGCCAACGAAGTACGGAAAGTGAAGGTGAGGCATCAGCAGAAAGCTTCAGCCACTACGCCCCGAAACTATGGAACACTCTTTCTCTATCCCTCCCTCCGCTTTGCCCCCTTCCTTCCCCAACTTCAAATCGCACCTGAAGACCTACCTCTTCGACGGTGCCTACAGTCACCTCCCCCCAGCTTGGTGCTGAGCTCCGCCACCGTCGAGCGCTCCGGGACTCTACGCTGCGTGGAGGGCGTTGTGTCAATGCAAGTTCTTGTTGTGTGAGTTGTGCCCCTGTGTGGCCCAGTCATCTTCGACTGCGCCTTCGGTCACCCTCCTGCCCCCACCCTCCCTGCCCTTCACCCTCTTACCGCCACCCTCCCTGCCCTTCACCCTCCTACCCCCACCCTCTCTGCCCTCCACCCTCCTCTCCCTACCCTCCACCCCTCCTGTTCCCAACTCCCAGCTCGGGTCCAAATCCCTGACTGTCGGGCATCTGGTGACGTCCTCCCGATGTGAAAGGCGCCGTGTAAATGTCACTTGTTGCTGTTGTTATCATGGCTTCTCCCCTCATTGTCAGCCATGGTCTCTTACAGAAATTCGAGCAGGGGTTCATCACGGATCCCGTGGTCATGAGTCTCCACCACACGGTCGCCGACCTCTTCGAAGCCAAGATGCGCCACGGATTCTCCGGCATTCCCATCACGGAAACGGGAAAGATGGGAAGCAAGCTGATGGGTATCGTTACCTCCCGGGATATCGACTTCCTCTCCGAGAAAGATTACGACATTGCACTGAGTGAGGTAGCTCTTTGTTGCAGGTTTATATATAGTGACAGACCTGACCTAGAGCGTAAGGAGTTCCAGCACAGACACGATGGGGAGAGAGAGCAGGGAATGGGGTTAGAGAGCTCCAGTGGGGGAGCGAGCCCCAGCACAGACACGATGGGGGAGAGAGAGAGAGAGCAGGGAATGGGGTTAGAGTAGAGAGCTCCAGTGGAGGAGCGGAGTTGTCTGTAACGTGTTGCTTGTCCTCAGGTGATGACAAAGAGGGAAGATTTGGTGGTGGCCCCGGCTGGTGTGACACTGAAAGAGGCCAATGAGATCCTCCAGCGCAGCAAGAAAGGTACTGCCTGCCACGGGGTGTGGGGGTGGGGGGGCGCTGTGGGAATTCTATATTGAGGAATAATCCCCATCTCCTCATCACAACATCCAGCTGCTTTGTAAATAATTCCCGGTTTCCTGACCTCAACCACCCTTCCTGCCAACCCTGTCCCAGTCAATATTTACCCTCTGGGTAAACAACCACTTCCTGGTGTCTGTCTGTCCTGAAATTACCTCGAATCCCTCTGTGTTCTCTTGTTCTGCTGTGTCCCAAAGTATTGTTCTGAGTATATTTTTTCAATCCTGTTTAACATCTTGGCACTCGCCGGGGGGGCACTCATCAGTCGGACCCTCGCTGGGTTGGCACTCGCCAGGCGGGCACTGACCAGTCGGGCTGGCCAGAGCTCTGTAGTATTGTGTCTGGGGATCTGAACACAATTGACTTAACAACCCAAATCTATTTTGCCCACAAACACACAGTCACTACACTGTGAAGGGCTGTGAGTCTCGCTGACGGGATAAGGCATTGGGTCAAATGTAAGGATTATGGTACCAGGAAGAAGCAACAATGGACAGTCACAAAGCACGGAGCGGAGTGGAATAGAGCGTGGGAGCGGGCCACCAGCAGAAGGATTGCACTTCCCGCTCAACACTGCCGGTAGGCGGAGCGGAGCTCCGGGATGGGTGGGGGGGCCACTCACTGCTGTCTGTGCCTAACGCTACACAGCCCCCCGGCCCTGGTAATCAGGAGCCGGTTTACTCCTCGTGTGTGTGTGGTTTTTATTAATACAATAACTTCCAATAATCCCATTAATTATCTCACATGCTCACATCCGAGCTACTTCATTCCCTGTTGCTCCTCTTTCGAGTGGACTAACCCTCCCTCCTTGCATGTGTTTGTGTTATCAATACAATTAAAAACCTTGGCCCATTTCTGATCAGTCTCCTTCCAGTGTTGGGTTCAAAGAATCTTCGATTGATCAACATTAAGTCCCGCAGCTCAGTGGTTAGAGCACTCGCCTTACAAGCGAGAGGACCCGGGTTTGATTCCCAGGTCAGGGTGAAACCTAAGGCAAGTTTCCGTACGCACACGCCTGTTTACCAGCAGTCAGTAGGAACCCGCTTGTCAGTCAAATGGGGAATTGCTTTCCGGAGGTAATAATATAAGAATCCTTGCAGTTGATATATCGCCTTATTGCATCTCAAAGCGCTTCACAGAATATATCGTAAAGTGTTGTGACTGCGTATTTTGTAGGCAAAACGCAGCAGCCAATTTCGCACAGCAACATCCCACACAGTCATGAATTTAATGACCAATTCTTTTTAAGGGATTATTACCCTCAGAAAGCGATCCGCCAATCGACTAACAACTGGGTTCCTACTCACCGCTAGGCCAACAGAGGTGTGTGGAGTAAGTTAACTTGCCCAAAGTTTCACCCCGCCCGGGAATCAAACCCAGGTCCTCACGCTTGCGAGGCGAGTGCTCTAACCACTGAGCTACAGGACTAGTTATTATAGGTTTCCCATTGATTCCCCGTGCTGTAAGGCTGAGTCGTTGTCACAGAGTTTGGGTTTGCTGAAATTAAATTTAATTAGATCATTGGCAAAAGAACCAGAGGGAAGACATGGGGACATTTTTTGCCCAGAGAGTTGTTACGGTCTGGAACCCACCGCCGCCTGAAAGGCTGGTGGAAGCAGATTCGATAGCAGCTTTCAAAAGGGAATTGGATATGTACAAAAAAAGGAAAAAACGTGCAGAGCTATGGGGTTGGAGCAGGAGGGCGGGACCGGTTGGTAACTCCTTCAGAGCGCCAGCTCAGGCTCGATGGGACGGTTCTGTGCGTGGCTCTGTGCCTCTGACAGTGGCGGTGTGGTGTGTGGGTGTTTGTCAGTGGGACAGACCGGAGAGGTTGAGCCAAACTTTGAGACATTTCTTACCTGAGCGTTGCTGTGTTACCTGAGTTACTGAGGGTTAATGTCTGCTCTGCATTGCCTGTATTTTACCAGCTCGCTGGTGTGTTTACTTATGCCGTACCCCCTCCTTCCCCCCCCCCCACCACCCGGTACCTGACACTAACTGTGTGCTGGGACTGGAGATTATTCATCAAACTGGGGCCTGATTCTCTTTCTCTGGTGTGTGCCCCTCTCTCTTTCTCTCTCTCTGTTTCTCTCGTTCTCTCTCATTTTTGGGCTCTGATTCTCTTATGTGTTCTCTCGCGTTCTCACTCTTTCTCTCTCACCCTCTCTCTAACACACTCACTCTCTCCTCCCTTTCTCTCCGTCTCACATTCGCCCTCTCCCTCTCTCTCTCTCCCTGACAAACACTCCCTCTCTCCCTCTCCCTATTGTTCCATCCCTCTCACACACTACCTCTCTGCCTCCCTCCCCGGTAGGGAAGCTGCCAATAGTGAATGACGCTGACGAACTGATCGCCATCATCGCAAGGACTGACCTAAAGAAGAACCGTGACTATCCTCTGGCCTCCAAGGATTCCCGCAAACAGCTGCTGTGTGGGGCGGCCATTGGCACCCGAGAAGACGACAAGTACCGGCTCGACCTGCTGGTGCAGGCGGGGGTGGACGTCATCGTACTGGTCAGTCTGTCTGTGTGTGTGTGTGTGTGGGGGGGGGTCGCGTATGTGGGAGAGGGGGGCCTGTGTGTGCCGAGGAGGGAAGCGTCGTTCAAGATCCAGCCGGGGTTTGACCTCCTGACTCCCTGGTTTCCAGGATTCATCCCAAGGAAACTCGGTGTTCCAGATCAACATGATCCATTGCATCAAACAGAGATACCCCGAACTGCAAGTGGTGGGCGGCAACGGTGAGTGCTCAGCCCCACGTTTCACCCCGTCTTTCGCTCCAGCCCTCTGCGCTGTGTGGATGGACACCGGCTCTGGTTTATAGTGTCCACACAGCGCAGAGCAGAGCTTAATGTCATCCATGGATGGAACGGAGAGAGGGGGCTCCAAAGGTTTGGGGCACAGTCGCTGACGGAGCGGGAGGGGGGAGGGGAGGTGGGGGCAGACTGTGGACCTCCCAGAGTAGCGAGAGGGGCGTTTAAGAAATGGATTCAGTCAGTAACAGAGTTGTGAATTCAACGGCTCTGAGACACTGTCACGCGTGAGGAATGCTGTGTAAATGTACATTGTTGTTGTTGGTGTTAAATGACTGATTCTTTCTCTTCTGTCTTTCTCCCTCCCTCTCTCGCGCCCTCCCTCCCTCGCGCCCTCCCTCCCTCCTACTCTCGCGTCCTCCCTCCCGCCCTCCCTCGCGCCCTCTCTCGCGCCCTCCCTCCCTCTCTCGCGCCCTCCCTCCCTCTCTCGCGCCCTCCCTCCCTCTCTCGCACCCTCCCTCCCTCTCTCGCACCCTCCCTCCCTCCCTCTCTCGCGCCCTCCCTCCCTCTCTCGCGCCCTCCTTCCCTCTCTCGCGCCCTCCTTCCCTCTCTCGCGCCCTTCCTCTCTCCCTCGCTCGCTCCCCCTCTCGCTCCCTCCCTCCCTCTCTCGTGCCCACCCTCCCTCCCTCATGCCCTCCCTCCCTCATGCCCTCCCTCCCTTTCTCGCTCCCCCTCTCTCTCCCAGTGGTAACAGCAGCCCAGGCCAAGAACCTGATTGACGCTGGAGTGGACGCGCTCCGTGTGGGGATGGGCTGTGGCTCCATCTGCATCACTCAGGAAGGTGGGTGTCAAGCGGTTGGGAGAGCCACGATGGGGAGAGAGAGAGTGAGCAGGGAATGGGGTTAGAGAGCTCCAGTGGGGGAGCGAACCCCAGCACAGTCACCATGGGGAGAGAGCAGGGAGTGGGGGTAGAGTACCCAGTGATGTGTTGGTGTGTTATTTACAGTCATGGCGTGTGGCAGACCGCAGGGCACAGCGGTGTACAAGGTGGCAGAGTATGCCCGGAGGTTCGGGGTCCCGGTGATCGCGGACGGCGGCATCCAGACCGTGGGACACGTGGTGAAGGCGCTGGCGTTGGGAGCCTCAACAGGTGAGCAGAGCCTCCATGTGCTCTTGCACTGCCCCCTGGTGGCCAGTCTGGGCCTCGCACTGCCCCTGGTGGCCAGTCTGGGCCTCACACTGCCCCGTGCTCTCGCACTGCCCCTGGTGGCCAGTCTGGGCCTCACGCTGCCCCGTGCTCTCGCACTGCCCCCTGGTGGCCAGTCTGGGCCTCGCACTGCCCCCTGGTGGCCAGTCTGGGCCTCACGCTGCCCCGTGCTCTCGCACTGCCCCCTGGTGGCCAGTCTGGGCCTCACGCTGCCCCGTGCTCTCGCACTGCCCCCTGGTGGCCAGTCTGGGCCTCACGCTGCCCCTGGATTATTCAAACGCACTCCTCGCCGGTCTCCCCAGCTCCACAATTCAAAGGATCGGCACATTCAGAACTCTGCCGCCCGCAAACTTACCCGGACCAACTCCGTACCCACTCTCTGGCATCTCCCTCCCTCTCCGACCTCCTCCTCCTCACTCCCCAATTCACCACCTGCACCTCCGCTCGACTGGCACCGGCTCCTGCTCATGTGGAGTCCTGTGGCTCAGTGGTTAGAGCACTCGCTTTGCAAGTGAGAGACCTGAGTTCAATCCCAGGCAGAGGGCGAAACCTCGGGCAAGTTTCCTTACTCCACACAGAGCCTAATAATAATCCCTCCAAAACAAAAAACAATAATAAATTGGTCATTTTCAATCTACGACACTTTGTGGGACATTGCTGTGCGCAATTGGCTGCTGAGTTCGCCCACAAATATACAGTCAATTCACTTTACTGTTCTGTGTTCTGTGAAGTGCTTTGGGACGTCCTCCCGACGTGAACAGCGCTATATCAAATGCGAGGATTATTATTATTATTATCCCTCGTACCCTCCACCCCACCATCGATGGCTGCGCTTTCAGCCACTACACCCCGAAACTCTGGAACACTCTCCCTCAATCCCTCCGCCTTGCCCCCTCTCCCACCCCTTTTTCAAGTACCACCTGAAGACCTTCCTCTTCGGCCACCTCCCCCCCACCCCGCGGCTCGGAGTCAGGCTCCGTCACCTTCAAGCGCTCTGAGACTTGTGCAAGTTGTTGTTGTGGTAGTGGTGGCCAATTCCAGGCCACTCACTGCTGATGACAGCACAGCCCGGCCTGGCCTTCCTCATCAGCAGGACCTGGAAGGGCCGACCAGTCACTGGGGGCAGGAAATCCTCCCCCTCAGCTCCTGTTAACCCCACAGCCAAAGCCTTAACTAACAGGGAGGGGGGTCCTAGCTGGACAAGCAGCGGGAAAGCTTGTCAGACAGCGCTCTCTCTCTCACTGGCAAGCTGTGTGGGTTTAGCTGGTTAGACTCCAGCAGTTACCCCAACACACACTCTGGGCCCCCCCACAAGCCTTGGGTTTTGCAAACCTGCGCCTAATACTCCGGAATTGGGTAATCAGGATGTGTCCCTCCAAGGAAAGAGAGAGAGCGCATTCCATTCCAACATTCTATCTCTGGGATGTGTAGGTGGGATGTGGGGAATTCTCAGTTGGGTTTGGAGACTGTTAAGCTCAGTGATGGGTTTCCGTATGTGTAATTTTTTGGCTGAAAAATGGGCGCGGGACGGTTTGATGTGAGTGTGTGTGTGGAGTATGAGGATGATGGGGTACTGACACCTGCCTGTGTCTCTCTCTGTGCCCCTCTGTGCTGTGCCATCGGACAGTCATGATGGGCTCTCTCCTGGCCGCCACTACAGAAGCCCCCGGAGAATATTTCTTCTCAGATGGTGTGAGGCTGAAGAAGTATCGGGGGATGGGCTCACTCGACGCCATGGAGAGGAACACCAGCAGCCAGAAACGCTACTTCAGGTGAGGATGGAGACCCCCTAAACCCCCCCCACCTCCACCCGGTTATTGGCTCAACCTACACACACCCCCATCTGAAGTCCTGTAGCTCAGTGGTTAGAGCACTCGCCTCGCAAGCGAGAGGAACCTGGGTTCGATTCCCGGGCGAAGTTTCCTTACTCCACACACTTTTGTTCACCAGTAGTAAGTAGGAACCTGGTCGTTATTTTATTGGTGGATCACTTTCTGGGGGTAACAAAAAAAATTAGGGTCACTCAACCCATGACTGTTTGTGGGGCCGCTGCTGTGCACAATTGGCTGCCATGTTTCGTCCACAAAAAACAATCAATTCACTTTACAGTGTATCCTGTGAAGTGCCTCCCACCTTGTCCTCCACACATATCTCTGCCCCACCCCCCCCCCCCGCCGCCCCTCATGGCTGAACTCTGGGATCTGTGTTTTTCCAGCGAAGGCGATAAGGTGAAAGTGGCGCAGGGTGTCTCAGGCTCGGTCCAGGACAAGGGATCCATCCACAAGTTTGCTCCTTACCTGATCACAGGCATCCAGCACGGCTGCCAGGACATCGGAGCCAAGAGCCTGTCCATACTACGGTGAGCAACACAGACTGCAACCTCACCCATGTTCTCACCCCCACTCTACACTGTGCGTCCACACTGCCTCAGGGTTAGACACACCGTAAAGCTCCCTCTACACTGTGTGGGGTGTGGGAGTGCTGTGTGGGAGTGATGTGTGTGTGTGTGTGTGTGGTTGCTGTGTGTGTATGTGTGCATTGACCCTGTGTGTCCTGTCTCCCTCTCTCTCAGGTCCATGATGTACTCAGGAGAGCTCAAGTTTGAGAAACGAACCATTTCTGCTCAGGTTGAAGGAGGTGTACATGGTTTGCACTCGTAAGTCTCTGTTCTTCCCCTTCTCCACTCGCCATCCCAGCCCCCACTCACCCACCCACACACACAGTCTTAGGGCAGCTTCTGGCAGAATAGCTCCCTCCTCCCAGCTCAGCCTCCGACACTCACTGCAATGCCAGTGGGGGTGGGAGTTCCTTCAAATTCTCTTTCACACAACAGCTTCCACTCAGCCTCCCCCCAATTCCTGACAGGACCCAGCACTGAAATGCAGATGGCCTCCAGCTATAACCACCTGTTCACCAGGGCTGTTTAACAGTGGTTGTGACCCACACGTTCAGCCAGGCAGGGCAGCCTCGAGCATGTGGTTTGGGTGTTGAAGACAACAACAACTTGTATTTATACAGTGACCTTCACGCAGGGAGAGTCTCTGAGCACTTAACAACCAACAACAACAAATTACATTTATATAGCGCCTTTCACATCGGAAAGATATCCCAAGGCACTAACAGCGGTGTGGTTTGACACCGAGCTGGAAGGGGCGGGGAGAGGGGGAACTGAAGGCACCATTGAAGAGGAAGGTCTTCAAGTGGGATTTGAAGACTGGTAGGGAGGGGTTGAGGCAGGGAATTGCGGAGCTTTGGGGTGCAGTGGCTGAAAGCATGGCCACCAATGTTGGAGCGGAAGGGATGAGGGAGGTGCAGGAGGCCAGAACTGGATGAACGGAGGCGGTGGGTGGAGGAGTGGGGAGTGAGCAGGTCAGAGAGGTAGAGAGGTGCCAGAATGTGAAGAGGCTTCCAGTGGGGGAGGTGGGTATCCTGACTATGTAGAACCCAGAGACCCAGCACAGTGCATGTGGAGTCCAGTAGCTCGGTGGTTAGAGACTGGCCTCGCAAGCGAGAGAACCTGGGTTTGATTCCCGGGCAGAGCGAGTTTCCTTACTCCACACTCCTCTGTTTAGCAGCAGTGAGTAGGAACCCGATTGTTGTTAGTCGATTGGCGGATCGCTTTTCTGGGCGTAATAATCCCTTCAAAAATTTTCTATATAAATAATAATAATTTGGTCACTCAACCCACGACTGTTTGTGGGACGCTGCTGTACACAAATGGCTGCTGTGTTTTGCCCACAAAATATGTAGTCAATTCACTTTACAGTACAGTCTGCAAACCTCTTTGAGACGTCTCGAAGACGTGATAAGGCGCTGTATGAAATGCAAGGATTATTATGTGCTGTCCTCGCCTGCTATCTCTATGCTTTGCTGTAGCCAGTGCTGTGTAGAGTAACTGTAAAACACTGGTTGTTTCACCCACAATCTTCTCTCTCTTTACTTCTGCGTCACCTGTCAGGTACACATTTCTACCATGTAAGTATTGGGATACCCATGAGTGGGTGGGTCACTGTGTGGGGGGAGTGGGTGGGTCACTGTGTGGGGGGAGTGGGCGGGTCACTGTGTGGGGGGAGTGGGCGGGTCACTGGGTGGGGGGGAGTGGGCGGGTCACTGGGTGGGGGGAGTGAGCGGGTCACTGGGTGGGGGAGTGAGCGGGTCACTGGGTGGGGAGGGGGTGAATAATGGTGAACTAGTTAATGCACTCTCTCACAGTGCCAGTCAATGGTCAGTGGATGTCCCTGCCCTGATGTGTAGGGTCTCTGTTGGTTTGGGCTAACGATACTAACACACATCTAAATCCTTTCCACCCAAATTCATTCAGAACCAAAGCTAGAAACCGTGTTAACAAACCCTCCACCGACCTCACTCTCAATGTCTGTTCTCCATCTCAGGAAGTAATGTGTTTTACCAGAGAGCGAGTTTCCCCCCCACGGTGTGATCTCTGGGTTTCGGGAGGGGTGGGGTTGGGGGTTGAGGGTAGAGCATCAGAACCCGATCCCAATGAGAGCGAGAGGTGGGGATGGACTGGGAGTCGGTGGGTGTCGGTCGCTGACTGTGTGGTGGTCTCTGCTTGTGACTGTACTGGACACTGTGCCACTGAGACCATCGCCGGTGGTCTTCTCCCACCACCCCTCACCACACACACACACACACACACGCTGTGGTTGCGCATGGACAGGGTGAGCCAACACAGAGATCGGTCATTGAGCGAGCGAGTGAGTGAGCGAGAGAGAGAGAGAGAACCCCGAGCCATGCCTCACCCCCTCTTTTCCCTTGGTTTTCTTTTCAGTTACGAAAAGCGTCTGTTCTGAAGGTGGAGGAGGGAGCCGAGGGTCTCAGTGTTTGGCTCCCAGCATCCCCACCCCCATGGCAATCACGCACACACGACACGTCTGACCATCCACCCCCCCCAGGGATGGGGGGGAGATGCACACACCCAAAGGGGCAACCCTCTTTCCCACCAACAATCCCCATCCCAATAGCAATCAATCCCACCTCACGTGTCTGACAATCAACCCCACTCCACACACCTGACCACCGAGCTCCCCAACCGGGGGGGGGGGAGACACAAACACACACACAGATAGAGGGCAACTCCCCCTTCCCACACCCACCAGCCACCCCCCACTCACCTTCACCGGCTCCTGACACTTAACCTCAACCTAAACCATTGGAGACTGAGAGGCTGCGGAGAGGAGAGAAACGTGGTAATGAAGCTACAAGCCGGTGTGGTCGGGAGCAGGAGTCCTGAAGCCCAGGCTGGGAACGTGCTGCTCTGTCCCGGCTCGGCTCAGATACTCAGAGATTATTCCGTTAATGATTTTTTTTGCCAGAATTGTTTTTTGTTGCTGTTTGTTGTTTTGGAAAGAGGTTACATTCTGAATAACGTTTGTTCTGCTTTGTATCTTTCGCTCTCCCCCCGTCCCCCCGTCCTGCTGTTCACCAGCGCTCTAGTGACTGAGCCCCTTCTAACAGCCTTTCAACGCTTTGTCTGGAGTTGTACTTCGTGTGGAGTCCTGTAATGTTGCGCTGAAAAGGAACCCACTTGTTTGTCGATTGGTGGATCGCTTTGCAGGAGTAATAATCAGTGGGGGGAGAGGAGCGGGAGGGGGAGCTGTGACACTTAAATTGCATTGAAGCAGTTTTCCTCTGGTTTGGAGCGGCAGAAATCAGAGTCCTGAGACACACAGCCGCCCAGAAATGGACTGGTCTCCACAAACTCCCCTCCGTACCCACTCATCTCCCGCTTTTCCCCCTCCTCTTCCTCTCTTTCCCCCCAATCTCCACCCATCTCCTGGATCACGGGAGGTGAAGCTTTTGTCACTGTCCTCAGGGTGCTGAGGACGGTGTGTGTTAAGCATGTTCTCAGGGTAACAGGGAGAGGAATAGAGGAGAGTGTGTTAAGTATGTTCTCAGGGTAACTCGGGGCAAGGGGACAGGAAGAGGCAGGTGCGTGTTAAACGTGTGGACTGAGTTTCAGGTGCAATGTCTCTGTGTGAGAGGCAGGGCTGCCTTGTGAAAGTTGTAAAGAAAACAGAGCCTCACCTGTGAGGTGTTGGTTTCACACCACATTGTGAAGCCCCAGATTTTATAATTGGGGGCGGTGGGGGGGAGGAGGGGAACGAGAGGCTGCTCAGCGGCTAAGCACACAGATTGGCTCCGCTCAGGAACGATTGTGTAGCTGTGTGGACAGTCACTCACACTCTGTAGTTGGCTGGTATGGAGCGAGGGTAGGTGTGTGCTCTGTGTGTGCTACACACATTCCATTGAGGTGTCAGCCCGGCTCAGTCAGTCACTGTCTGTGCTCAGTCACCCAATAGACACTCTGGGATCCCCAAACCTTGGCTCTTACTTAAGACTGTACCTAATACTCTCCAGAATTAGGTGATACGCACGTGTGCTCCCCTGTCCACTCCCCCTCTCTCTCTCTCCCTCCTCATATACGAACTCCAGACCTTCCTGATCTGACCTCGTTCCTGTCCCCTACCCCCTCAATTACAGCATTTCAGTTTACTCCACGGGTCCAATGGATTTCCTTCACCTCCTCCTCACCTTTGTGTGACTCTCAGAGCTGTTGACTGTTGGGCTCTCGCTGTGGACATTACCTTGTGGCTTCACCCTTTGTGGGGAGAACATTGACGTGTTTGTGACTCTGGAGCAGAACTGGTAAAGCTTGATACTCATACACACGGCGAGAGTAAGCCAGAGGAAGAAAGGCACAACTCCTTGTGATGTATGTATGTCTGTCTGTGTTTGTCTTGCTCTCTGTGTCTCCTCACCTTGTCTCTGCAGAGCATCTCGCCGATCGTGCTGTGTTTACAAGGTGGTTACCTCCACCTTAGCATGAGCCCCACAACATGCTGACAGGTCTAACCCCCTCCCCCCGCACAAACCAGGAACGGTCTGTTCCACCAGGAACCCTCTGGGAGCTGAAGGAAAAGGCAAGGAATTTTTTTTAGAGAACGGAGCTTCTTCCATCTGCTAGGATTGTTCCCGGTGAAGGAGTGAGACTGAAGAGTGGGCGTCACCAAGTGTCAGAATATTCCTGGCTCTCTGCAGTGAACAGTGTCCTGGGAGCCATTTGGATACATGGAGGAAAATGAGCCGTAAGCGTAGAGGCTGATTGTTACCACCAGGTGGCGCTGGGACACGCTCGCCTGTGTTGGTGGAGCCCCCTAGTGCATCTTCAGTGAATGTTCTTTCTGATGAGAATTGGGGTGCGGGTGGGGGAGGGGAGGGGAAGTGGATGGAGAATTGTGTCGACCCCTCAATGCTTTTGGACCAAACTTTACAGCTTGAATTAGCTTCAGTAATGCACAAAGCCTCCCAGAAAGCAACAGCACTGAGCTAACCTGTAGTCAAACTACCCGCACAGGATATCCCTGGGAGGGGATGGGCTGGGGAAGGGGCTGCTTTTGGGGGCTCCCTGATTCCCACCCCCCCCCTACAGCCCAAACCCAGCTCTTTACACTCCCTTTGCCCAACCGCTTAATAGCACCAGTGTGTAGCACCTGAACCTCAACCGTGTACTCCTCTGGCAGTGTTTTCGTAATAAAAAAAGCCAAAAAAATTGAATAGAGTTTACAGCATTTTGTCATGTTCTTCAGTTGAATTGATCCAGCTCGGGTCAATTCCCTGACTGATCAGAGCCTTGGGACGTCCGCCCAACGTGAAAGGGGCTATACAAATGTAATTTTGTTGTTGATGTTGAGTGGGTTGACTCCCTGTCCCCAGTGACTGGTCTGCCTTTCCAGGTCCTGCCCTTCCAGGTTCCACACTCATCTACTGTTAACCCTGCAGCCAAAGCCCTAAGGGTTAGAGTGGTCCCAGCTGGACAAGCAATGGGAAAGCTGGCCAGACAGTGATATCAATGGCAGGCTATATGGTTTTAGCTGGTGAGACTCCAGCAGTTACCCCAACGCACACACGAGGGTCCCCAGGCCTTGGTCCTTGCCAACCTGCGCCTAATACTTTCTGGAATTAGGGAAGCAGGAAGAAAGTGTATGTTCAATTCAAACAATCTATCTCTGGGATTTCCATGTGTAGGTGGAATGCATGGAATTCTCAGCTCGGTTTGGAGACTGTTCAAGCATGATGATGGGTTTCCACCTGTGTCAGACACCCGGCTGACCAAACACTGTCTCCCTTGCTGGCTCGGTTTTGCACAGGTGTCTAAACTGCTGAATCAGTAGTTTTGGGCTGAAGGTAATCCTCAGCTTCTGATTAAGGTATAAATAGATCAGATTAGTCTTCTTAAAGGTGAAACACACATCTAAAGCTATGTGTGGGCCCCACCACTCCACCTGATCAAAGAGCCATTTCCTGGAATGACAAGGAGTGCTAACAGAATGAGGGGTGGCCGTTTGTCTTATCAAGTCTGAGCTGGTGCTTCCTCCCCACTGGACTTCTCTCACTCGGGGAAGTAAGAGGTCAAAAGTATTTGGGCACTGCATCTCAGGAAGGATATATTGGCTCTGGAGGGGGTGCACCTCAGATTCACCAGAATGATACCAGGACTTAAAGGGTTACATTTTGAGGACGGGTGGCAAAAACTTGGTCTGTATCCCCCGGAGTTCAGAAGTTGAGGCTGACCTGTTCGAGCTTTTTAAAATAATAAAGGGATTTGTTAGGGTAGAAACTTCCACTGGTGGGGAATCCAGAACAAGAGGCATCATCTTAATATCGGAGTTAGACCATTGAGGAGTGAAATCAGGGGCAGGTTTTCACCCAAAGGCTAGTGGGTATCTGGAACCCTCTCCCTCCCCCAAAAGGCTGTGGATTATGACCGGATCCATTCACATTTTCAAGACTGAGGTGGAGAGATGTTTGTTAGGTCAGGGGATCAGGGGATACGGGGGGCAAAGGCGGGTAAATGGAGTTGAGGTACAGATCAGCAGAATAGAATAGAATGGCAGAACAAGCTCGAGGGGCTGAATGGCCTCCTCTTGTTTCTATGTATTCTCAATGGGGAGGAAATGGAGGAGAGAGACCACATGTGTAAGGACTGAGTGTTGAGGGGACATAAGAAATGCTGGATGAAAAAAGACCAAGATCCATCTAGTTCGTCTTCTACATATGTCCCAAACTACCTATGTACTCTATCCCATAATGTTATTTCCTAACTATCTATGTACTATATAGTACAGTAGAGGAGGGGGTCTCGATAAAATATTCCTCTGTCTCCCCACACACACACACCCTCTCCAGCGCCAGGTCTGACATATCAACAGATTGCTTATAAATATTTATCTTCACACTCAGTCCATGGCTGTTTGTGGGGACGCTGCTGTGTGCAATTGGCTGTTATGTTTCGTCCATAAAATACACAGTCACTGCACTTTACAGTATATTCTGTGAAGCACTTTGAGACGTCTCAATGTCATGATAAGCCGTTGTATCAAATGCTAAGATTATTATTATTATAAACCCAATCGCCTGAGCTGTGTCTGAGACGAGGCACTAGGACCTGGGGAAGCTGTGCTTACTGACAGGCTCAAGGGTACAGGTGTAAGCTGATGTCATGACAACAGGATGCCAGTCTACAGGCAGGTGAGCAGAGCACAGGTCAGAACCACAGGTGAGATACACAGGTGAGAGCAGAGCACAGGTCAGAACCACAGGTGAGAGCAGAGCACAGGTCAGAACCACAGGTGAGAGCAGAGCCACAGGTCAGAACCACAGGTGAGAGCAGAGCACAGGTCAGAACCACAGGTGAGAGCAGAGCACAGGTCAGAACCACAGGTGAGAGCAGAGCCACAGGTCAGAACCACAGGTGAGATACACAGGTGAGAGGTGTCTGACACACACGGAAACTGGTCACCGTGATCAGCGCTGACAGGAGCATCAACCTGGACTGTGAGCTCAGAGACCCTGAACCCACAACCTCCTCCTAACTCGGGGGAGAGAGAAAGCGTCTGAGACTTGAGTCTCCAGGAGTTAGAGTCAGCTAATAATGTAACATTTATGATTTTTTCCTCCTTACCCCCCACCCCCCCAACTCCCCCATTTCCCCCGGGCCCCCCCCAACTCCCCAATTTCTCCCGCCCCCCCCTGCTCCGCCATTTCCCCTCGCACCCCCATCTCGCTCATGACTACGCTGAATGTGTGGCCAGTAGTTTCCCCCCCCCATCCTATGCCCCCCTTGGCCCCCAACCTGTACCCCTCAACCCGTCTGTCCACTCCCCCTCTCCCCTTGCCCCCTCGCCCCTCTCTCCCCTCTGTTCATCTCTCCCCTCGCTCTCTCTCCCCTTGGCCCCCTCTCCTCTTGCCCCCAATCTACCCATATCTCTCGCCCCCTCCTCTCCCCCTCCCTCCTCGCCCCCACACTGCTCCTAGCTGGGGGTCGGCTCGGCAGTCTCGGGTTGCCGGGCTGACATGGCAGTGCCGGTGCCCAGGGCTGTGTATTCTCAGGCTCGGGAGAACCTGCTGCGGGCGGTGCCCCCTCACCTGGTCTGCTCCCTCTTGTGTCATGGCAAAGAGTGTCGTTATGAGGGTCCACAAGGCTGGAGCCCCCAACAGCAAGCCATCCGAGGGGTCTTCTCAGCCTGGTACGTGTGTGCGTACACTGTGCATGTGTGTGTGTGTCACTTTGTGTGTCTGTGCATACAATCCGTGTGTGTGTGTGACACTCTGCGCTTGTGTGTGTATCACTCGGTGTGTGTGTCACTAAGTGTGTGTGTCACTCTGTGGATGTGTACACTGCAATTGTGCCTACACTGTGTGTCAGTGAGGGTGTGACTGTCGGAGGACTGTCAGGGCTGTGACACAGTCGGAGCTGGTTTGCCTGTGTTTCCAGGGTAACAGATGACATCCTGGCCATGGCTCGTCCGACCAGCCTCAGCATCAGGAGCTATCAGCTGATCGAGCAGTTCAAGGCGTGAGTACAGTCACACAGCGCCTGACACTGGGGGGTTTGTGTGTGAGTCCAGTCGCACAGTGCCTGACACTGGGGGTTTGTGTGTGTGTGAGTAAAGTCACATAGCACTTAACACACACAGAGTTGAGGTGGGTGGATGGGCGGTGGGGTGGGGGGTCTGACACAGGCTAACTGGCTTGGAGCCGTCTGTCAGCCTGTGTCTCGGGACACTGTGTGTGTGACTGACTGAGAGCATCACCCACCACAAGACTGTTAGACACACCTGGAGCACACGGGATGGGGGGATAATATGAAGTCCTGTAGCTCAGTGGTTAGAGCACTTGCCTCACATGCGAAAGGACTTGGGTTCGATACCCAAACACAGCAAAGCCTTTGGCAAGTTTCCTTACTCCACACACCTCTGTTTAAGTAGCAGTAAGTAGGAACCTTCTTGTTAGGCTCTTTCTGTGAATAATAACCTCCAAAAAATCTCAATCTACGACTGTTTGTGAGACGTCGCTGTGTGTAATCGACTGCCGCCTTTCGCCCACAAAATACACAGTCAATTCACTTTACAGTATATCCTGTGAAGCGCTTTGAGACATCTCAAAGATGTGATAAAACGCTGTAGCAAATGCAACGATTATTATTATTATTATTATAATTTCAGCACAGCCACCAGGAAGTACCATCTTACAGGGAGGGGGTGGCTCAGAATGGAGCGCTGTGGGGGGTGGCGGGGAGGCAAAGGCCAGTACGTGAATAACAACAACAACAACAAAGTTACATTTGTACAGTTGTCGCGTTGAGAGGACGTCCCAAGGTGCTGGACAGTCGTGGTTTCGGACCCGAGCTTTGAGAGGGGAGGATGGTGGACGGGGGGGGGGGACGGGGGGAAACGGAGGAGATTCCACACGGGAATGACACCCGTGATTCCCTTGGTTTTTCAGATTAAACGTGAAATCTCTGATCAACCTGCAATTGGCGGGGGAGCACGCTCACTGTGGGGGGGCCCTGGAGCAGGACAGCGGCTTCTCATACCAACCCCAGCTCTTCATGGACAACAATAGTGAGTGGGGGTGGGGGGGGGGGAGAGTGGTGGGGGGAGAGTGGTGGGGGGAGGGAGAGAGGGGGAAAGAGGGTGGAGGACAATGAGAGACAGTGAGCGCGCGAGAGAGAGAGAGTGTGAGAGACAGAGTATGTGAGAGCAAGATGGTGAGTGTGACACAGGTGGGGAGCGAAAGAGAAGTGTTATATAAATCACATTTTATGATTTGTATGAAGTGAAGTTTTGGGATGAACGTCTTTCTTGATCGGGGCTGGGATGTGCCCAGTCACCTCCTCCCAGCGCCCACCCCAGCCCAGACCCCAGCCCAGCCCCCACCTGCGGGGTAAAGGTGTGCCAGGGCTGGAGAGAGTGGGGTCAGCTGCACCCTGTCACTGTAACAGGGAGGTTTGTCTCTTGGCCGGTGTTGTGGGGCTGTGTGTGTCTCACAATCTCCCAAAGTGTAATTAAAAACCAGTGTTTCACATTACACTGGAATTAACAAGAGCAGCTGTCACAGCGAAGGGCAGTGTGTGTGCGTCTGTGTGTGTGTGTGTGTGTGTGTGTGTGTGTGGGATCACCTTACCGTTTGGTTTTTACAATACCAGCCGTGTGTCTGACACATGTAGAAACCCGTCACCGTTGCTTAAGAATCTCCAAACCGAGCTGAGAATTCCCTGCATCCCACCTACACACGGAAATCCCAGAGATAGATTGTTGGAATGGAATGCGCTCTCTCTCTCTCCCTCCCTGGAGGGACACCCCCTGCTTACCTAATTCCACAGAGTATTAGGCGCAGGTTGGCAAGAGCCAAGGCTTGGGGAGACCCCAGAGTGTGTGTTGGGGTAACGGCTGGAGTCTAACCAACTAAAACCAACATAGTTTACCATTAATATCACTGTCCGGCCAAGCTTTCCCGCTGCTTGTCCATCGAGGACCACCCTCCCCGTTAGTTAGGGCTTTGGCTGTAGGTTTAACAGGATCTGATGGGGAGGATTCCCGGCCCCCAGTGACTGGTCGGTCCTTCCAGGTCCTGCTGATGAGTCGGGCCGGGCTGTGCTGCCATCAGTAGTGAGTGCCCCGGGATACTGGGGGGAAGTGGGGGGAGGGGGGATTGGGGTGCCTTTGCCTGAGAGTATCTGAGTCTCTGCCCTCCAATTCCCAGTTTACTTCTTTAACTTCGGAATGCCGGATTTCGGAGTAGCCTCACTGCTGCGCATCCTGGACGGAGTCAAGGTGATGGCATTTGCCCTGGAGCAGGGCAAGCTGGCCGTCCACTGCCATGCTGGGCTGGGTAGGACAGGTATGTGGTGGGGAGAGGAGAGTGTCTGGGGGGAGGGGCTGGGCTGGGGATGGATGTGCTAGACAGGACAGTTATGTGGGGGAGAGTGGGGGGTGACTGAAAGCACGGCTGACGATGGTGGAGGGGACATGGAGGCAGTTGGAGGCAGCTGAGTGGAGGTGATGGGTTCAGTTCCTATTGGGGTGTGAAGCTGGGTGCGAGGGTGGCCGGTTAGAGCCAGGCTAACTGTGCGTGTGCGTGTGCGTGTGTGAGAGCTCTGGTTAGAGCCAGTAACAGTGAATGCTGTGTCTGTGCTGTGCTGTGCTGTGCAGGGGTTCTGGTGGCCTGTTACCTGGTGTATGCGGCCTGGCTCAGTCCCAGTGAAGCTGTGCACTTTGTGCGGTTACGACGGCCGATGTCCATCCAGACCAGCTCTCAGATAAACCTGGTGTTCGAGTTTGGGCGGCTGGTGACCTCTCACCGGGCGGTGTACACCCGGGATGGACAGCCAATCACACTGCAGCAACACCTCGACCACCAGCGACAGTTACTACATGGCTACGAGGCGCGGCACCTCAAATATCTGCCCAAACCCGTGGACTTCCTGTGCCGCCGGCTGCTGTCGCTGTCACTGGGCAGGGAGAGCTGTGCCGTGGTGAGGACCGAGATACGCCGGGCAGTGGCTGACCGTCGACTGGCCAAGCAGGTCTGGGAGACCCTGAACGCCCGTGTAGGGTCCCGGCACACTCCCCCCTGGGCCTGGCAGCCGGTCACCGTGGTGCTGCCGAACACCACCACCCAGGGCCAAGCGCTGCCCAACACCAACACCAACAGCACCATTGGTGGGGACTCACTGAGTGAGCTGGAGCTGGAGGACTGGATCAGCGAGAGACCATGTTCTGCTCTCACCCTCGTCACCCTGACCACCCCGACACAGGTAACCCCATCACCCGGCCCCCCCCCGCGGGAATCACCCAAACCCCCCCGCGGGAATCACCCAACCCCCCGCGGGAATCACCCAACCCCCGCGGGAATCACCCCCCCCCCGCGGGAATCACCCAACCCCCCCCCCCCCCCGCGGGAATCACCCAACCCCCCCGCGGGAATCACCCAACCCCCCCCCCGCGGAATCACCCAACCCCCCCCCCGCGGGAATCACCCAACCCCCCCCGCGGGAATCACCCGGCCCCCCCCCCGGGAATCACCCACCCCCCCCCCCCCGCGGGAATCACCCGGCCCCCCAGAATTCACTGTCCATTGTGGTGACTGTGTATCGTGCAGTGACTGTTTATTGTGTAGTGACTGTGTATCGTGCAGTGACAGGTTCCAAACCTTTGTGTGATTGACAGACAGAGACCCACCTCAGCAACTTGGCTGCCAACGAGCCAATCAGGAGGCAGGTTTCGGGAATGTCGCTGCTGGAGAGCGTTGCCATGGCGATGGCGGCCGGCCCCGCCCTGGAGGAGGAGCTCCTGGGAAAGGTCCACCTGTGGCAGGTACCAGCCCCACCCTCTGGCCAGACCCCTGCCCCACCCTCACACCCCATGGTGTCAGGGTGAGGAGACTCTTCAGCCCATCTCTCTCTCTCTCTCCCACTCTCATCCTCTCTGTGTCTCTCTCTCCCACTCTCATCCTCTCTGTGTGTCTCTCTTTCTCACACACTCACACTCTGTCAATCTCTCTCGTCTCTCGTGCATTCGTTGGGTCAAGTTTCCTCACACTACACGGGAATCACACGCCTCCGTTTGCCAGCGAGTGGGAACCCAGTCGTTAGTCGGTTTGGAGGATCGTTTTTCCGAGCGATCCCTTCAAAAAAAAAAAAAAATTGGTCTCTTCATTCCACGGCTGTGGGTGGGACGTTGCTGTGCGCAATCGGCTGTCGCGTTTCACCCACAAATATACGGTCAATTCAATTTACAGTGTATTCTGTGCTTTGAGACGTCTCGAAGATGTGATAAGGCGCTATTTCAAATGCAAGGATTATTATTATTATTATTATTATTATTATTCTCACTCTCTTTCTCCCAGGCCAGACTGAGCGAGGAGCAAGGAGCCTGGGGGTGGCTGGCTACAGAGACTGACCCCCGAGTGCTCAGTGCACTGCTGTGGAGCTGGTTGGAGCATCTGAAGGTGGGTCAGTGTCTCCTGGGGCGAGGGGGTGGGTGGGTGGGGGGTGTGGGGGGTGGGGGAGCTCTCCTCGGATCTGAACTGGCTCCAAGGTGACTGGTTTCGTAATGGAATGTCGGAATCGAGTCAGTCCTCTGCGACAGTCTCAGGTCAGTCCGTAGTATTCCAGGGCAAACCCGGTGACACAAATTAAATCTGGTTTTAAACCTACGTCTTCAATTGTGCCTATAGTTACCATCACCGCTCCGCACCCACCCCCCCACCTCTGGTTCAGAGTCCGACCCATTAGTCTGTAACTCTCCGCGCTCCCCCACTTGACAGCCGGAGTGGTGCTGGCGGCTGATTGTAATAACAGTCACAGTTATTAACTCTCTGTTGCTTCCTCACTCCCAGGAGCCGGTGCTGAGGTCAGAAGATGTGGTGTTATTGCTCTCCAAACCCACAGCCGGGCAGAGCCTGTGGGAGCTGGAAAAGGTCAGTCCCTGCTCTCTCCCCACCGTGTCTGTGCTGGGGCTCACTCCCCCACTGGCACTCTCTAACCCCATCCCCTGCTCTCTCTCTCTCTCTCTCCCCACCGTGTCTGTGCTGGGGCTCGCTCCCCCACTGGCACTCTCTAACCCCATCCCCTGCTCTCTCCCCACCGTGTCTGTGCTGGGGCTCGCTCCCCCACTGGCGCTCTCTAACCCCATCCCCTGCTCTCTCTCTCTCTCTCCCCACCGTGTCTGTGCTGGGGCTCGCTCCCCCACTGGCGCTCTCTAACCCCATCCCCTGCTCTCTCTCTCTCTCTCCCCACCGTGTCTGTGCTGGGGCTCGCTCCCCCACTGGGGCTCTCTAACCCCATTCCCTGCTCTCTCCCCACCGTGTCTGTGCTGGGGCTCGCTCCCCCACTGGCGCTCTCTAACCCCATCCCCTGCTCTCTCTCTCTCTCCCCACCGTGTCTGTGCTGGGGCTCACTCCCCCACTGGCACTCTCTAACCCCATCCCCTGCTCTCTCCCCACCGTGTCTGTGCTGGGGCTCGCTCCCCCACTGGCGCTCTCTAACCCCATCCCCTGCTCTCCTCTCTCCCACCGTGTCTGTGCTGGGGCTCTCCCCCACTGGCACTCTCTAACCCCATCCCCTGCTCTCTCCCCACCGTGTCTGTGCTGGGGCTCACTCCCCCACTGGCACTCTCTAACCCCATTCCCTGCTCTCTCTCTCCCGCCATGGTGTCTGTGCTGGGGCTCACTCCCCCACTGGCACTCTCTAACCCCATTCCCTGCTCTCTCTCTCCCCCATGTGTCTGTGCTGGGGCTCGCTCCCCCACTGGCACTCTCTAACCCCATTCCCTGCTCTCTCCCCACCGTGTCTGTGCTGGGGCTCACTCCCCCACTGGCACTCTCTAACCCCATTCCCTGCTCTCTCTCTCTCCCCACCGTGTCTGTGCTGGGGCTCACTCCCCCACTGGCACTCTCTAACCCCATTCCCTGCTCTCTCTCTCCCCATGGTGTCTGTGCTGGGGCTCGCTCCCCCACTGGCACTCTCTAACCCCATTCCCTGCTCTCTCTCTCCCCATGGTGTCTGTGCTGGGGCTCACTCCCCCACTGGCACTCTCTAACCCCATTCCCTGCTCTCTCTCTCTCTCCCCATGGTGTCTGTGCTGGGGCTCACTCCCCCACTGGAGCTCTCTACTCTAACCCCATTCCCTGCTCTCTCCTCTCTCTCCTCCCCCATGGTGTCTGTGCTGGGGCTCACTCCCCCACTGGCACTCTCTAACCCCATTCCCTGCTCTCTCTCTCCCCATGGTGTCTGTGCTGGGGCTCACTCCCCCACTGGCACTCTCTAACCCCATTCCCTGCTCTCTCTCTCTCCCCATGGTGTCTGTGCTGGGGCTCACTCCCCCACTGGCACTCTCTAACCCCATTCCCTGCTCTCTCTCTCTCCCCATGGTGTCTGTGCTGGGGCTCGCTCCCCCACTGGAGCTCTCTACTCTAACCCCATTCCCTGCTCTCTCTCTCTCTCTCTCTCCCCATGGTGTCAGTGCTGGGGCTCACTCCCCCACTGGCACTCTCTAACCCCATTCCCTGCTCTCTCTCTCCCCATGGTATCTGTGCTGGGGCTCACTCCCCCACTGGCACTCTCTAACCCCATTCCCTGCTCTCTCTCTCTCCCCATGGTGTCTGTGCTGGGGCTCGCTCCCCCACTGGCACTCTCTAACCCCATCCCCTGCTCTCTCTCTCTCTCCCTCGCATCGTGAATGTGCCGCCGCCCAGTGGCTATGTAGTGTATTACATCGTTCGGTGTGAATTTCTCTCCATTCAAGTGGGTGATCATTAACACTGACTGTAATTATGAAATATAATAATAATCCTTGCATTTGATATAGCGCTTTTCACGTCGGGAGGACGTCCCAAAGCGCTTCACAGAACACACTGTAAAGTGAATTGACTGTATATTTGTGGGCGAACGCGGCAGCCAATGGCGCACAGCAATGTCCCACAAAGTGTCGTAGATTGAAAATGACCAATTTATTATTGTTTTTGGTTTTGGAGGATTATTATTAGGCTCTGTGTGGAGTAAGGAAACTTGCCCGAGGTTTGGCCCTCTGCCTGGAATTGAACTCAGGTCTCTCACTTGCAAAGCGAGTGCTCTAACCACTGAGCTACAGGACTCCACCAATGTTGCCCTGGCCTCTCCCATGTAATGTTATAGGCCACGAGCCCCTCACCCTCTAACACCCTCCTCTACTCTTTGCCCTCAGTGTCGGGACGAGACACTGTCCTGTGTCCTGGAGACCCTCAGCAAGCTGAGCGGCCTGACCTCTGCCCTCGAGGAGGCCATCCTCCACAGGCTGCTCCGAGCTGTGACTCAGGTAGGAGAAGCTAACCTGGTGGGTGGTGGGGGGGGAATGTGGCCTTTCACCTCTGGAGTCTGAGTTAGGATCTTCCAACAACAACTTGCATTTATATAACAGCCTCCACCCAGGATAGTGCCTCAGAGCGCTGGGACCAGAGCCTGGAGAGAGGGTCTGACAGGCACCAGGTCACCCTGACACCATTGATCCCAGTGTCCAGGAAATGGGATCTGTCTCTCAGTCTCTGTCAGTGCGGAGAAAGGGAGCTGGCAGGGTTCAGTGTGTGTGTGTCTCTATCTCTCTCCGGGTGGAGACAAGAACCTAGTGTGGCTCAGTGTGTGTCTCTCTCACAGTCTGTGTGTGTGTGTGTGTCTCAGTCACTGTCTCTCTCTCTCAGTGTGGAGATGATGACCTGGCTGGGCTGTGTGATGTGAAGGAGAGACTGAAGGTCATTGTGAGGGAGCATCGCTCTCACTATCTCTTCCCGCGGGGACTGGTGAAGACAGCCACACTGACCACCATCACCTCCTGTGTCAACAACACCTAGTTCTGCGTGGCGGTGGGTGAGGGAGTGAAACAGCCTGGGGTTCTGAGACCCTCGCACATACCCCGGGGAGAGGGGGTGAGAGGGATCAAGGAAGGGTAGAGAGGGAGTGAACCAGCCTGGTAGGCTGAGACCCTCACACCCACACTGAACTCCGCACCCCCATGACCCAAATCCTTGCCCCCATGACCCGAATCCTTGCCCCCATGACCCGAATCCTTGCCAGGCTCCACGGGCTCCGTATCACAGAACGGATCAATTTCAAGATCCTCACACTCATGTTCAAATCCGTTCCTGGCCTCGCTCCTCCCCACCAACCAGACTCTCACTTCATTACCCACTGGCATCGCTCAGCTGGTGGGATCAAACGCCATCCCCCCAGGCCAGGCCGACGCTCCAGCACAGGGGGTAAAGAAAGAGAGCGCCGCCTTGTCAGAGACACCGTGCGTTAGATGAGACGAATGAGCCCAGTCTGTGCCCTGCTCAGGCGGATGTTAAAGATCTGTTGGAAAAAAGCAATGTCTCTCTCTCTCCCGGTTGGATGATCGTGTCTTGCCTGACAATCATATAATTGTTTGTTCAGTTGTGGGGGGGGGGGGGAGGGGGAGTGAAGTGAGGGAAGGACCGGGCTGCGAAACTGCCGTGTTTGTCTACATCTCCACAGTCACTACACCGGCCAACAATTTTGAGAGTTGTGAGATGTTTCACTTGTCAAAGGCAATGAACAGGATTCATCCCTGTGTTGATCTCACCCCCACTGGAGCTCTCTACTCTAACCCCATTCCCTGCTCTCTCTCCCCATGGTGTCTGTGCTGGGGCTCGCTCCCCCACTGCAGCTCTCTACTCTAACCCCATTAAAAGTACAGTGGCTGTTGTGTTAATTTATTTCATTTAATGATGTCTGCTGTGTTGTTACAGTGATTTGTCTCCAGTAATGTATTCAATCAGTTATTATCAGGACAGGCTGCGGTTTGTGAGAGATGATAGATTATTGGTTATTGATTATTGATACACGTTCATAGACCGAGAAAGAGAAACTGCCAAGTGTGTTGTTGTCCATTCTCGGGCTGGTCTGTCGATGGCAGCCCTCCCACCAGGGGAAGGAAAGGTGAACAGCCAGCCCCCTCCTCCCTTAGCAGTGTCTGATGGACCGAGGGTGGGGGTGCTGGAAGAGGCCATTCAATCAACTAACACCAGACAAATACACCAATGGTGGCATTGGGTGTGATCTCTCTGGTCTCCTCATTGTGCCGTGATTGTTAATGATATCCTGTTATTAATAATAATAATAATAATGTGTTATTACACGTCTCTCAGCCCAGGGCAGGACTCGCTGTAAACCAGAAACCCATCAATAAAGCAATGTGACCCTGACACTGAGTGTGAAAGTGTGGGATGTCCAGGCACGAGGGCTGAACAGCCACACAGCCCTGGCTCACCTCAGCGGGAGGGTTTGGGTCAAGGTAATGGGGGGGAGGAGGGGGATTACGGGGTTGGTGTGGGTGTTGGAGGTAATGATCTCAGTCATACGGCTGCAGATGGGAGGTGGGGTGTTGGGGAGGGAGTCAGGAGGGTGGGGAGAGGGGGAGTTAATGGTGTAGGTGGTGGCGAGAAGCGGAGTTGGGGATGGTGGGGGATGTTGGAGGTGATGACTTCAGTCCGCTGATGGGGGCTTGTAGGGGGGAGTGGGTTGGAGGGGAGGGGGTTAGGGAGTGGGGGAGGGGGGGGGAGGATTAGGGGAGTGAGGGGGTATTGAACGTGATGACCTCAGTCACACGGCTGCTGATGGTGACGGGACAGTCACTGATGCTCAGCGCTCCCTGCAGGCGAGAGAGCTGACTGTCACTGAGCTCCGGCGTCTCGTAGTGAACCCTCAGCCAGGCCTCCCCTGCACAGCAACAACAACAACAATTAATAATAATAGCAACTACAGTCACCAATAATGACAATAATAATAAGAGTTATTAATAATCAATAAAATAACGACTGACTTTAACAGTAATAACAATAATCATCAATAATAATAGTAACAACAGTCAGCGACAAGAACAACAAATACTAAAAATAACAAATAATAGATGTTTGGGTATCGAGGGATATGGGGAAAAGGCTGGTATTTGGAGCTGAGGGGGGATTGTCGTTTGGTGGGGCTGGGGGTGGGGTTAGGGTGTGGGGGTGGGGAGAGTGAGGTTGTGTGTGTGGTGGGAGTGAGGTTGTGTGTGTGGGGGGGGGGGGGGGGGAGTGTGTGGGTGTGTATGTAGGGGGAGGGAGTGTGTGTGGTGGGAGTGAGGTTGTGTGTGTGGTGGGAGTGAGGTTGTGTGTGTGGTGGGGCGGGGGGGAGTGGGAGGGAGTGTGTGGGTGAGGTGGAGGTTGCCTGTACCTGCCCTGACGTCCTGACCCACACGGCACAGCAGCTCGATGCCCACACTGTGGTTGATGGCTTCTCCTGGCACTGTACGCCCTGCTCCCAGCTCATGGACCACCTCAGCCAACGGCAGCGCCCGGATACCCTGCACTGTGCCTGGGCACATGGCAAACAGGGTCAGCTCCCGGCAGGTCTGGGCAACACTCACCCAGGATACTGTCTGTCAGATCAGTCTGTCTGTCCCCAACACACACTTCAGCCCTGTCCTCCCATCACCCCCTCCTCACCATCACCATCACTCCCTCCTCACCATCACCATCACTCCCTCCTCACCATCACCATCACTCCCTCCTCACCATCACCTCCTCCTCACCATCACCATCACCCCCTCCTCACCATCACCATCACTCCCTCCTCACCATCACCCCCTCCTCACCATCACCATCACCCCATCATCACCATCACCATCACCCCCTCCTCACCATCACCATCACCCCATCCTCACCAGACTCCTCACACCCATTCTCTCCCTCTCGTCAACCTCTCGCTCTATCACAGTCTGTAACTCTCATGTGCTCTCTACCACTCTCTCTCTCTTTCTCTCTCTCTCTCTATCACTCACTCTTTATCACTCTCTCTGCCACTCTCTCTCTCTGTCTCAGTCTGACTCTCTGTCTCTCGCACACTGATTACCTGTGGTTGGCACCCGCAGTAGCTGTTGATGTCTGGCCTGGGGTAGGACGTGTTGATCGCCCTGGCACAGGCGCTTGGCATTTTCGGCTCCGACACCCTGTGCCACCAGCATAGCCTGGAACTGTGCCAGGGCCGTGCCGTCCCGCAACACCTCCGCAATTTTCCCCGCTCCTTCCTGCGAACTCCGGGCTTTACCGCACATAGACAGCAGGTATCCCCCTGGGAAGGTTACTTCATCCTGTTAGGGTGTCAGCTCTCGACTGTAACCCCTGCTCTCTCCCCATGGTGTCTGTGCTCTCTCTCTCTCTCCCCATGGTGTCTGTGCTCCCTCTCTCTCTCCCCATGGTGTCAGTGCTCTCTCTCTCTCTCTCCCCATGGTGTCTGTGCTCTCTCTCTCTCTCTCCCCATGGTGTCTGTGCTCTCTCTCTCTCTCTCCCCCCATGGTGTCTGTGCTCTCTCTCTCTCTCCCCGTGGTGTCTGTGCTCTCTCTCTCTCTCCCCATGGTGTCAGTGCTCTCTCTCTCTCTCCCCATGGTGTCAGTGCTCTCTCTCTCTCTCTCCCCATGGTGTCTGTGCTCTCTCTCTCTCTCCCCATGGTGTCTGTGCTCTCTCTCTCTCCCCATGGTGTCTGTGCTCTCTCTCTCTCTCTCCCCATGGTGTCTGTGCTCTCTCTCTCCCCCCCCATGGTGTCTATGCTGGTGCTCCCTCCCTCCCTCTCTCTCTCTCACTCTCTCTCCCCCCCCCACTGACCGAGGTAAGTGACCAGCTCCTCCAGGTCGGGGTCCCCTCGGCCTCTCAGACATTCCACGGCCTCGATGACCTCCAGCGAGTTGCCCACGTTCCTCCCAATGGGGCTGTCCATTGCCGTCAGCACCGCCACCGTCCGCACCCCCAGCCTCTCCCCCAGCTTTACCTGGTCCAGTGGGAGAGTGGGGGGGGGGGGGAGAGCAGATGAAAGGGGGGAGAGAGGGTGGGGAGGGGCAGAGAGGGTGGGCGAGGGGAGAGAAAAGGTGGGAGACAAGGTGGGGGGGAGAGAGCGTGGGGCAGACAGTGAATCAGTGAGCGGGTGAGCGAGCATGAGAGTGAGGGAAGAGTGAGAGAGAGAGAAAGCAGGAGAGCGAGGTAGTGAGAGATTGAGGGAGGGAGGGATAAAGTCAGTGAGTCAATGAGTGAAGAGCGAGTGAGAAAGTGAGAGAGCAGAAGAATGAGGGAGCGAGTGAATGAGTGAGAGCGCGAGAGAGCGAGCCGAGGAGGAGTGATTGAGTTACAATCCCTCCCAACACAGTGACATGGTCACCTCAGACCTTCAGCACATCTCATAAACACAGCCCCCCCCCCCCCACACACACACACAGCCCCCCACCCCAGCCCCACCACACACACAGACCCCCCCCCCATACACACACAGCCCCCCACCCCATACACACAGCCCCCCACCCCATACACAGCCCCTCCTGCACCCACAGCGCCCCCCACACACACACACAACCCCACCACCCCAGCGCACACACACACACACAGCCCCCCACCCCATACACCACAGCCCCCCCCCCCACACACACACAACCCCACCACCCCAGCGCACACACACACAGACCCCCAGCCCAGTGCTGACCAGTGTATGAGCGAATAGCCGAGCTTTCTTAAGGTCCGTGTAGATGGCGGCGGCTCCGTGTTTGACGTCCAACACCAATGCCGACAATGACTCTGCTCCCTTCTTAGCCAGGATCGAGGCTGTAATCACCGTCACACTGACCGTCACACCCACCCCCGCACACACCCGCTCGCCCACCCCGAGCACACACCCGCTCGCCCACCCCCACGCTTACCCGAGCGCACACCCGCTCACCCACCCGCACGCTTACCCGCGCACACACCCGCACACCCGCACACCCACCCGCACACACACACGCTCACCCACCCGCACACACCCACTCGCCCACCAGCTCGGGGAGGGACTGCTGACCTGCGATGAGGGCGTTGCTGTCCACAGTCCCAGTCACGTCGCGGATGGCATACAGGATCCGGTCGACGGGAACCAGCGAAGCCGACTGTCCTACAATACAACAGCCAACCTCAGCCAGTACCTGGACATCAGGGGAAAAGAGAGCGTCACACACGGTGATACAGCCACAACAGTCACAAACTGCCGAGTCAAACACCTGTCTCTAACCCTGCTCTCTAGACCCAATGACCGCGCTTTTGGTTATCCTCCCACCCCCCACCCACTCCCCTAACCCTCCATCCTCTGGCTCCCAACCCCCAACTCGGGTGCAAACCCCTCAGTGGCCAGAGCTTTGGGACGTCCTTGCAACGTGAAGGCCACTGTGTAAATGTCGTGCATTGATGTTGTTGGGGGTGAGTGTAACGATGGGAGTGGGGCCACTTCAAAAGATTGGGAAGTGATTTTCTGGACTAGACATCTGGTTTTGCAGCTATTTGGGGACGCAACGCCACTTGAAGAGTGCTATATAAATGCAAATTGTTGTTGTGTTTCAGCCCAACTCCCTGCCACGTCTGGTATCAGCTGGTCAGGCCCTTTGTAAGAAAATCACAAGATACGGACATCTTAAAACAGAGAGTAGGGATAAACAGGTCCTTCTCAGATTGGCAGGATGTGACTAGTGGAGTGCCACATGATCAGTGCTTGGGCCTCAATTATATACTGTCTATATCAATGATTTCAGATGAGGAAATAGAACTTAAATATCTAAATTTGCAGAAGGGAAGATGCCATGAGACCGTTTCCCCTGGTTGGAGAATCTAAAACTAAGGGGTCATAGTCTCAGGATTAAGGGTCCACACTCCCAGGTCAGGGTTAGAGACACAGTAAAGCTCCTCTACACTGTGCGTCTGTCCACACTCCCAGGTCAGGGTTAGGGACACAGTGAAGCTCCTCTACACTGTGCGTCCACACTCCCAGGTCAGGGTTAGAGACACAGTAAAGCTCCTCTACACTGTGTGTCCACACTCCCAGGTCAGGGTTAGAGACACAGTAAAGCTCCTCTACACTGTGTGTCCACACTCCCAGGTCAGGGTTAGAGACACAGTAACGCTCCTCTACACTGTGTGTCCACACTCCCAGGTCAGGGTTACAGACACAGTAAAGCTCCTCTACACTGTGTGTCCACACTCCCAGGTCAGGGTTACAGACACAGTAACGCTCCCTCTACACTGTGTGTCCACACTCCCAGGTCAGGGTTACAGACACAGTAAAGCTCCTCTACACTGTGTGTCCACACTCCCAGGTCAGGGTTACAGACACAGTAACGCTCCCTCTACGCTGTCTCAGACAGGAAGGTAACATCACTATTGAAATCAGGCTGGTGGCAGTGCCATGTTGTTCACTGGCGCCAGTTTGAAGTGACCAGTGATATTGCACTAACCTGTCATAATAATCTTACATTTGATACAGCGCCTTATCATGTTGGGAGGACGTCTCAAAGCGCTTCACAGGATTCACTGTAAAGTGTAGTGACTGTGTGGGTGAACAGGGAAGCCAATTTGCAAACAACAACATTCCACAAACAGACATGAAGTGAATGACTAATTGTATCTGGGGGATTGTTGGACCAGACACCGGGAGAGAGAGAGAGAAACTCTCTTATGTTTTCAACAGCGCTGCGGGATCTTTAACATCCACCTGAACAGACACAGATGTGAGCTCAGCTTAATGTCTCATCCAAAGCACGGCGTCTCTGAACACGCGGTGCTCCCCCCAGCACTGCCCTAGAGCCTCAGCCTGGACTGTGAGCTCAAAGACCCTGTTGTTGGGTTTGAACTCAACACCTCCTGACTTGGAGGTGAGAGGCTGACAGACAGGAACATTAATTGGACCAATCACACTCCAGGTGTGGGCTGCCCAGGGCTGGATAGAGACACTGTCTGGGAACTCGCTGGTCTCGCCTTCCTCTTTTCCAACGTTCCTGACCTCTTCTGGGTTGAGATTGATGGTAAATCCCGGGATAGACTCCAGTTTGTCCAGGGTTCCTCCGGTGTGACCAAGCCCCCTGCCACTGATCATCGGGACCTGCAGAGAGAGAGAGAGAGCGCAGAGAGCTGGAGCTTAGAGAGAGAACAGTGATTGGTTTCCGTGTGTGTCAGACACCCGGCTGATCACTACCAACCCCTCACACCTCATCTCATTAAATCCCTTACACCCTATCCCAATGATGTTATCTCTGTGCTCCTCTGGGTCTGTACGTTCTGCACTCCCACAGCCCCCTCACTCCCCCTCAAGCCCGCGGTGGTGGGGGGGGGGTTGGGCAGTGTCAGGCCTTGGGTCCTCACCTTGCAGCCACAGGCAGCCAGTGCGGGGGCCAGGGGGAGGCTGACCTTGTCTCCCACACCCCCTGTTGAGTGCTTGTCCACCATTGTCCCCTGCCACTCCTCCGGCCACTGCAATACTTTCCCTGAGGACATCATCTCCCTGGTCAGGCTCAGTGTCTCATCCTCATTCATCCCCATCAGCCGTATCGCCATTAGTACGGCTCCTGCACCCAACACAACATAACAAAGGCAGTGTTAGAGCACCGCCTACACATCTTAGATCACTGCCCATGTTGTGTACAGCGGGAACCTTACCATAATAATAATCCTTGTATTTGATATGGTGCCTTTTCACGTCATTAATACATCTCAAAGCACTTCACAGAATATACTGCAAAATTAGTGACCGTATATTTGTGGGCGAAACGAGGCAGCCAATTACGCAAAAAAGTGATCCACCAATTGACTAACAACCGGGTTCCTACCGACTGCTGGTAAACAGAGGTGTGTGGAGTAAAAAAAACTTGTCCAAGTTTTTGTCCAGCCTAGGAATGGATTCCAGGTCCTCTCGCTTGCGAGGCGAGCACTTTAACCATTGCACTACAGGACTCCTACAGGAACCTTACCATCGGGAATCTTTCAGTCAGGAACCTTATAGTTAGGAGCTTTACCTATTTGGCTGTCACTGATGGTTTTCTCCTTCACGCCCTGGACAAAGTAATGGATTTCCTCGGCCGTCAGCACCTCCTGGTCCCGTTTTTTCCGGATCACCTCTGGGAAGCTGAGCTGCAGATCAGCCTTCTTCAGCATGTCTATCTGTCCATCCGGAAAAGAGGTCAGAGAGGGAATAGTGATGGGGAGGGACTGTGTCCAAACTGGGGACTTGATGGGGAGAGAGCAGGGAATGGGGTTAGAGTAGAGAGCTCCAGTGGGGGAACGTGCCCCAGCACAGACACCATGGGGGGGGAGAGAGAGAGAGGGCAGAGAATGGGGTTAGAGTAGAGAGCTCCAGTGGGGGAGCGAGCCCCAGCACAGACACGATGGGGAGTATATATCCAGTGATCGCTGCCTGTACACACATCAGGGTTAAGGCTCTATTATTCTCCGATCTCTGCACACACTCACCTCAATACCTGTCTCAGTGTCTTCGACGACAGTCAGTGGGTTAGGCTGAGAGCTGGTGACCGTGTTGACAATGAGCACAGTCACTGGTATATGAGGGGACAGTGGACAATCCTTGTTGGAAGCCAGACTTGAAGAACCGGCTCAATTGCACAATTGTTTTGATAGGGAGTAATTACAGACTGAGTTTCAATTCCTCTCATTCGCTTTGTGCTAAACGCTGAGGGCAGTAGAGATCTGTAATAGGAGGGGAGGAGTCAAACTCCTGCCCGCAGGAACAGGGCAGTGACCTGCTGATTTCCAGAAGAAAAATTGTTTTCAGGGAATTATGACGCATCCCTCCAGGGAGAAGGAGAATGTGCATTCCCTTCCAACAATCTGCTTTCCCCCCCACTCGACCGCCCACTGCCTCCACTCGGCTGGCTCCGGCCTCCTGTTTGTCCCTCGTCTCCTGCACTCCACCATCGGTGGTTGTGCCTTCAGCCACTACGCCCCGAAACTCTGGAACTCTCTCCCTCAATCCCTCCGCCTTGCCCCCCTCCCTCTCCACCTCAAATCCCTCTTAAGACCTTCCTTTTTGATCGTGCTTACGATCGCTTCTCTCCCTGGCTCGGGATCAGACTCCACCACCGTCAAGCGCTCCGGGACACTACCCCATGTGAGGGCACAATATAAATGCAAGTTGTTGGTGTTGTTGCATCTTTGGGATTTCCATGTGGAGGTGGGCGGCATGAAAATCTCAGTTGGGTTTAGAAACTCTTAAGCCCAGTGATGGGTTTCTGTGTGTGTTAGACACCGACTGATCAGAAAGCCCCAGAACTGTTGTGTTGGCAATAATGGAGTCAGGATTACACCACACAATTCATGCTGTTTGCCCTCAGCCACAGCAACGTGACTGTTATGACAAAATCAAAGACCAGAAGTTCATAAGCAGCAGGTGAACATCTATGGTTTGGGTGGTTGGAGGGTACGACTGGACCTCCAGCCAAAGAGTTAACCCTGTTAATCCTAGAGGACTATCCAGCAATGCCGTTAACCCTGTGTTGACCTGCGAATTATACATTAGAGTATTTTGCACAGAAACAGGCCATTCGGCCCAACTGGTCTATGCCGGTGTTTATACTCCACGTGAACCTCCTCCTGCCCTTCCTCAACTAAGCCATCAAGCAGAACCTTCTATGCCTTTCTCCCTCATGTACGTCTCTAGCTTCCCCTTAAATACATCTGTGCTATTTGCCTCAGCAACTCCATGTGGCAGCGTGTTCCACATTCCCACTACTCTCTGTGTGAAGAAATTTCTTCTAACTTCCCTATTTGTGACTATTTTATATTGATGGACTCTGGTTTTGGTTTCCCCCACATGTGGAAACATCTTCCCTACGTCGACCCTATCCAAACCTTTCAGAATTTTAAAGACCTCTATCAGGTCACCCCTTACCCTCCTCTTTTCAAGAGAAGAGTCCAAGTATGTTCAGGTTTTCCTGATAGGGTGTAACTCTCATTCTGGGATCAGCCTTGTGAATCTCCTTTGCACCCTCTCCAGTGCCTCTACATCCCTTCTATAGTGTGGGGTCCAGAACTGCACAGTATCTAAGTGTGGTCTAACTAAGGTTCTATAGCAGTTTATCATAACTTCCCTGTTTTTAATTTCTATCCCTCTAAAAGGAGCCCCAATGCCTGGTTTGTCTTTTGATGGCCTTATTAACCTGCGTTGCTACTTTTAGTGAATTGTGCATGAGTACCCTAGATCCCTTTGCTCCTCTACACCATTTAGGTTTTTATTTTTCAGGATGTACGTGACTTCCTTATTCCTTCTATCAAAATGTACCACTTCACCCTTTTTTTACATCGAAATGCATTTGCCATTTAAATGCCCACTCAGGAAGTTTAATGTCTCACTGTAATTTGTTGCCGTCCTCCTCTATATTAACTACTCCCCCAATTTGGTGTCAAAGGACCAGAGTTGAATCTCCAGCAGTGATGTTTGAATTGTTTCAAGTTTGTATAGTTGAGCCTGGATGTAATGAAGGCGTGTACGAGGGTCTCGGGGGCTGCAGAGTGAGACAGGCTCGGAGCCGGGTGATGTTGCGGAGGTGGGGGAAGCCAGAGCGGGTCATGGCACAGATGTGGGGTAGAAAGAATAGTTGAGGGTCAAACAAGACCCCAAGATTCTGGACTGGCTCAGTGAGGGAGAGTGAGCCCCATGGATGCTGATGCTGTCAGCGCCAATTAACAAGTGGAATTGAATGTGGGGAGAGAAAATGAAGGAAGACAATGAAGAGAGAAAATGGAATGAGGAGGAAGGGAAGGGGTTAGCCTTTGCCCCCTGTCTCTGGGGGTGGGAGGAGGAGAGAGTGTAAGGTTTCCATGTTCCAGGTTTCCTGTTAGAGCTCTCTGCGGAGGGAGGGGGGGAGAAGGTATTAGTTCCTGCCCGTTTCTAGTGGGGGGGAGATGGGGTGTGGGGTTTTATCCTCTGTCCTCTGTCTCTGGGGGTGGGTGGGGGGTCTGCCTGGAGGGGGTGTTAGTCCCTGTCCCCTGTCTCTGGGGGGCTGTCTGGAGGGGGGGGGGGGTTGCTAGCCCCTGTCCTCTGTCTCTGGTGGTGGGGGATGGGTGCTGTCTGGCTGGGGAATGGAGCTGATGGATGTAAGCCTCTCCTGTCAGAGCTCTGGGGTGGGGGGTGGAGATGGTTTAAGGCTCCCCTGATCCCTGGCTGGGGGGATGGAGATGGAGATGGGGATGGAGGTGGAGGTGGGGATGGAGGTGGAGGTGGGGATGAAGATGGGGATGGGGATGGAGATGGAGGTAGAGGTGGGGATGGAGATGGAGGTGGAGGTGGGATGGAGGTGGAGATGGGGATGGAGTGGGGATGGAGATGGAGGTGGAGGTGGGGATGGAGATGGAGGTGGGGATGGAGGTGGAGGTGGGGATGGAGATGGAGGTGGAGGTGGGGATGGAGGTGGAGGTGGGGATGGAGACGGAAGTGGGGGTGGAGGAGGTGGAGGGGATGGAGGAGGGGGTGGAGGGGATGGGGGTGGGGGCTGCTGTACAGTGGGTGGGGGCTGTATTGTTTGCTAATCCAGGGCTCAGATTGCTGGGCTTTGAGTGGCTGTCGCTAGGAGACCCCCGGGGGAACAATGAGGACATCCTGGAGCCGCGCCCCGAGCGAAACCCCGCGTTATCTCCTCCCCTGCGTTCGCTGTGCTAATCCACAACTCACCTCAACAGCCCCAGTGCCTGTGAGCTCCAGCGGTGCCTCCTCACACGTAGGTTTACCTCTCTCTCCCCCTCCACCATCACCCAACCCATGGGGGGTCCTGTCACTGCACAGTGTCCTGTCACTGCTCACCCCCCGTGTGCACAGGGTCAGCCCCTGGTCAGTCCCTGGTCAGCCCCTGGTCAGCCCCTGGTCAGTCCCTGGTCAGTCCCTGGTCAGCCCTGGTCAGCCCCTGGTCAGCCCCTGGTCAGCCCCTGGTCAGTCCCTGGTCAGCCCCTGGTCAGTCCCTGGTCAGCCCCTGGTCAGCCCTGGTTAGTCCCTGGTCAGCCCCTGGTCAGTCCCTGGTCAGCCCTGGTCAGCCCCTGGTTAGTCCCTGGTCAGCCCCTGGTCAGCCCCTGGTCAGTCCCTGGTCAGCCTCTGGTTAGTCCCTGGTCAGCCCCTGGTCAGCCCCTGGTTAGTCCCTGGTCAGCCCCTGGTCAGCCCCTGGTCAGCCCTGGTCAGCCCCTGGTCAGCCCTGGTCAGCCTCTGGTTAGTCCCTGGTCAGCCCCTGGTCAGCCCTGGTCAGCCCTGAGCCGCTCTCCGGGAGTCAAGGTCTCTGCAGCCATTTACACCATCCAATCCCAACAGCGACCCTTCCATTCATAGCTCCCACATGTTTCTTCCCCCACCTAACCCCCCCCCCCACACCCAAACCCCCCCCCTCACCCACACACACACCCAAACCCCCCCCCATACACACACACACATATACACCCAAATACCCCCACCCCCCCCACCCCACCCCACACACACACACCACTGGGAGCTCACAAGATCTGACAGTAATTGATACAAAACCAACAATTGCATTGAACAGGACATGACTGTGGTGAGGAGTGGGACAGTGATAGTCCCGGAGACCTGGAGCTAAGTGATCAGAGCACTCGCCTCGCAAGCGCCTCATCCCGTCTTCCAGACGTCTCAAAGCGCTTCACAGAATATTGTGTCAAGTGATTTGACTGCATATTTTGCGGCAACACAGCAGCCAATTGCGCACAGCAGCATCCCACAAACAGGCGGGGGTTGAGTGACCAAATTATTATTTTTTTTGAAGGGATTATTATGCCCAGAAAAGTGATCCACCAATCGACTAACAACCAGGTTCCTACTGACTGCTGGTAAACAGGGGCGTGTGTGTGGAGTAAGGAAACTTGCCCAATTTTTTGCCCTGTCCAGGACTTGAACTCAGGTCGTCTCGCGAGGCGAGTGCTCTCACCTCTGAGCTACAGGTGTCCACAAGTATTATTATCAATTCCTGCAGATAAACAAACCTCTTCACAATGACTCACGATCCCTGGGTTGGGACATGGAGACCCCATCGACCCAGGATGCCCATCGCAGCCATGTACAACAGCCCCGGCCCCAAGTACATGCTGCAGGGGAACACAGGTCAGTGTGTGTGTGTGTGTGTGTGCAAAGGTCAGTGGGGGGGGGGGGGTGTTGCCGCTGGTGTCAGCTTGACGTGGGTTATGGTGAGAGTTTCAGGTCTGTTTGACTCAGTGGCTATCACTCTTTGTGTGTTCAAGCCCCACATCGGGGTCTTTGACCTCACAGTCAAGGCTAAGGCTCCAGTGAGGGGTGGTGGGGGGGAAGGGGTCAGCGCTGCATTTAGAGGCTGAAAGGCTCTGTGTCAATCAGAGTGATGTGTGGCTCTGTTGTGAACAGTACACGTGTAGCTCACTGGCGCTGGTGCCTGGTGTCTATTGGTACTGCATCAACCAGCAGTGATAGTCTTCTATTCCATCTCATGCCCTATCACATCGTCTGACGTATCAGAGCTGTTCATGATTTACTATAAAGTGTAGTAACTGTGCGTTTTTGTCGGCGAATGCGGCAGCCAGCGTGTACCATTGACCCACAAGCTTCAGAGTGTGACTGACTGACTGGTGGGCGGGTGGGCAGGTGAACGGGGGGCCAGTTGGGTGGGGGTCAGGTTAGGAGGGGTGGATGGTTGGGGAGGCCGGGTGGGCGGGGGAGGGGGGCATGGTTCGGTGGGGCCGGGCTGGGAGGGATGGACAGTTGGGTGGGGACTGGGCGGGTGGATGGACAGTGGGAGGGGTGAACGGTTGGGTGGGGCTGGGTAGGTGGATGGGCAGGGGGAGGGATGGATGGTTGGGTGGGGGCCGGGCGGGCAGGTGGACAGGGGGAGGGGTGGATGGTTGGGTGGGGGCCGGGTGGATGGACAGGGGGAGGGGTGGACAGTTGGGTGGGGGCCAGGCGGGCGGGTGGGTGGGCAGGGGCCGACTCCCGTTGACGTATGTCTTTCTGTGCCCAGGTTATGAACGTCATGACCTGACCAAGTACAGGGCTCCAGCCTATTCCCTGGCCAAACGCCTGCCGGGGCTGAAGGACCCAGGGACACCGGGCCCCAAGAAGCTGCCCGAGAAGATCACGCGGTTCGGGGTGGAGAAGGGCCCCCTGTGGTCCATGGGCCAACGTCTGAAGGACTTTGACCCCGGAAAAAGCCCTGGTCCAGGTGAGTGAGGCCTCCCCTCCCTGTGAGGAGCGAAAGAGTGCAGGAGACTCGTCATAGCCACACAAACCTCAGAAGCTGAGAACGTGGGAGAAGCTCATGCAGATATTTTACTGTGTTGGCGTTTGCTCCTCCGAGACACCGTCCATCCCAATCCCCATCCCAGCTCTTCCCGTGTCCTCTCTAATCCCGGCCTCTGTGTTTACTCGTTTAACTGCCGCTTGGATGATGATTTTACATACAAATCTCATGTGTCTGACTGTCTCCAAGCCTTGTTCCCTCTGCTGCTCGCTCGGTTGCCTGGCACGTTGATGTGTTGGTGTGTTGGCGTGTGGGGTGCCACGCCTGTTTTGATGAAAGGTGGGCTGTCTTGTGTTTTAACATGTAAGCATGTTGATGTGTAACTTGCCCCACTTGATGTCGTGTTGGCAAATAGCTATGTTTGCACGTGTTGGGGTACATTGGCATGTGATTGTGGTGTGATACTATGTGTTGGCATGTGATGCCGTGTGTTGGTGTGTGATGGTGTGTGATAAGAGTCTGATGCCGTGTGATACCGTATGATGGTGTGTGATAGAGTCTGATGCCGTGTGATACCGTATGTTGGTGTGTGATAGAGTCTGATGCCGTGTCATACCATGTGTTGGTGTGTGATAGAGTCTGATGCCGTGTGATACCGTGTGTTGGCGTGTGGACTGCCCTGTGACAACACTTGCCGATGCCGTGTGTTTCTCTGGACAGGAAAGTACAAACCGGAGAACGGGGACCGGCTGGCATTCCCCAGCGTTCCCGCATACTCACTGGCCAAACGCACACTCGGCTTGAAGCTTGGCGAAGGACCAGGTAGAGTGACCGGGTGGGGGGGATGATGGGGGAGGGAGTGATCCTCAGGGGTGGTAGGGGGGTGATGGTGGGGGAGTGATCACTGGGGGGAGTGGGGAGTGATTGCAGGGGGTGAAGGGGGTAGTGATTGGGGTGGGGGGTGGGAGGAGTGGTTGGGGGGGTGATGGGTGAGTGATGGGGAGGTGTGGGGGGTTGGTGGTGTTGATGAGGGTAGTGATTGGGGGACTGATTGGGGGGGGGGGATGGGTACTGGCAAGACTGACCACTCTCTCTCTCTGGCCCAGGTCCTGCCCGCTATCAGGAGGTGAAGGTGTTTGGGCCGAAGATCCCACACCTGCGAGCGGCCCCTGCCTACTCCATGGGCAAGCGCCTCAAACTGGGCAGCGCCATGGACTCCCTGGGCAAGGTAAGCCCCCCCCCACCACCACCTCCCCCACACTGACACATAGCCCCCCCCACCACCACCTCCCACACTGACACATAGCCCTGCCCCCCATCCCCACTAATACCCTCCCAACCCTCTCCCCATGATACTGACAGCCCGCTTACTGATGCTCCCCCCTCATACACATATACACGCATTGATACAGTGCCGACTCACTGACAGTGTGGCTCACGCAGAAGGTTGTGGAGCATGGCTCGTGGTGAGGGTGAGGGGTGTGTGGCCCCAGGTAACACCCCCCCTCCCTCTCTCTCTCTCTCTCTCCCTATGTCAGTCACCGGGTCCGTGTGTGTATGATGCAGTTCATACAGACCTGTTTAAGGTCCGGGCACCCAGGTACACCATGCTGGAGAGAAACCAACTGCCTGGAGACAACACGCTCAAACCTGGGCCCAATGTTTACCGTCATGAGCTGGTAAGTGACCCACCCATCCCTCCCGATCCCAACCCCCAGCTCAGCCCCAAATCACCCTCATACACACGTTCAACACATCCAGGCCCGACTACGCCAACTCCCTCCTTGTCAGCCTCCCCCAACTCTTCCCTCCACAAGCTGCAGATCATCCAGAACTCTGCAGCTCGTGTCCTCTCCTGCACAAGGCTCTGTGACCCCACCACCCCCACGCTCGCTTGACTCCACTGGCTCCCCATCCCTCAGAGTTTCCTCGCCTCCTTCAAGGCCCGTCTGAAAAACAAAACCTTCCTCTTCGACCAGGCATTCGGCCACCCTCCTGCCCTCCTGCTCCCACCCTCCCTGCCCTTCACTCCTCCTGCCGCCACCCTCCCTGCCCTTCACCCCTCCTGCCCCAACCCTCCCTGCCCTCCTACCCCTCCTGATCTCAACCCCCAGCTTGGGTCCAAATCCCTGACTGTCCAGCGCCTTGGGACGTCATCCTGCCGTGTAAATGTCGTGTGTTGTTGTTGTTGTCTCGGATGTGGTGACAATCCCATGGGGGGTGGGGAGGAGGGGGGTGTTCAGTGGGTGAGAAGAGGGTCCCAGCAGACAACTCGGTGTGTGTTGGGTGGATACCGAGGGAGGGATACAGGACTGATGTTGGAAGAGGGTAGACAGGCTGGTGTGCAGTTGGGAGTGTTAACACTGTGTTCCTCTTTACCAGGTTAATCTGCACAAACCCATCCAACCCAAGTACACGTTTGGGGTTCACCATTCCGACTACCTGGCCCCACTCATCGTGACCCCCACAGATTGAAGCAGCGGGCCCCTCTTCTTCCCTCACAGTATCACAGCATTGCACCCACACGTGCAGTGTCCTTTTAAAGACATCTTTCTTATCATTCTGGAGTTTGTTTGGCTCTGTCATGTGTTGGTTGCAGATCCTGGGACCCCCTCCTACCCACGGGACCCTTGTTCTGCGACGTTGAGGTCTGGAAGGGGAACAGTGGTCTCTGAGACGCCCCCCCCCCGTGTGAGGTTTCCTGCCTCTCCCCTCCCTCAGAGATGTCATACACCCTATGTAATTCGCAGTATATCAGTGTAAGTTGCTGTTGTCTCATTTCCCCCCCACCCACCTTATCCTCGGATCCTCCCTACCATGTCCCGATGGTGATATCCCACAAACAGCCATGATGTGAGTAAGTGTCAGCCAGGACACCGGGGGAGAGATACTCCCTTCTTGATAGTGCCGTGGGATTTTTTGAACAGGGCACTGATGGGGAATGAGGTTTAACGTCTTATCTGAAGAATGGTGTCCCCGACAATGTGACACTCTCTCTCTCCCCCCCCAGCGCTGAGCACAGAGTCCACAACGTGGGTACGTGTGTATGTGTGTGTGAGGGGAGTGGGGGGAGTTGGGGGGACTCGAACCCAGAACCTCCTAACCCCAGGGGAGGATGCGAGAGACCGAGCCGGGCAGAAACAATCCGGTTTCTGTTCACAAATCTGCAGAGTAAGATTTTTGCTCCGACCTTAAACTTCCAACACAAAGTGGTCTCTCAGGGCTGAGACTGTGGGGAATTTCAGGTCTCGGGTCTTCTCCAATCAGGTCACACTGGTGTTAAAGGAATAATAATAATCCTTTCAATTGATACAGAGCCTCATCACGTCGTTGAGACGTCTCAAAGCGCCTCACAGGATACTCTGTAATGTGTAATGACTGTGTGTTTTGTGGGCAAAACACGGCAGCTGATTGCGCACAGCAGCGTCCCCACAAACAGGCGTGGATTGAATGTTGGGGTGGAAGGGGCTGTATTCGGGGCAGTGATGTTTCCCCCCCACCCCGTCACCTTTGTAACAGCAAATCTATTAAGAATTGTGGGAAGAAGTGGCTTTCAGAGTTTAGACTAAGATTCCGTCACCGTGAATTTTATGACAAGTTTTTAAAACAAAAAATACAAATCTTGACATCCTCTCGTTGGCGACAACAGCTGTTAACATCAGAGAGAATCATTCTGGGGTGTAATAATAATAATAACAATAATAATTATCCTTGCATTTGATACAGCGCCTTATCACATCGTCTCAAAGCGCTTCACAGGATATAGTAACGTGTAGTGACTGTGTATTTTGTGGGTGAAACGCAGCAGCCAATTGTGCACAGCGGCGTCCCCACAAACAGCCGTGGATTGAGTGACCAAAGTTATTATTTATTTATTTATTTATTTTTGAAGGGATTATCGCCCGTGGGTTTGTTGGCCAGGACACTGGGAGAGAGAGAAACTCCCTTCTCTTTTCCCGACAGCGTGATGGAGATCTTTAAAGTCCGCTTGAACAGGGCACGGATGTGAGCACGGTTTAACGTCTCATCCCAAAGGACGGCGTCTCTGACAATGTAGTGCTCTCTCCCCTCAGCACTGCACTGGAGCGTCAGCCTGGACTGTGAGCTCAAAGCCCCTGACTTGGGGGCTCGAACCCACAATCTCCTTTACCAGAGGTGAGAGCGAGTGGCTGAACTGGGCTGTGACGAAAGTAATAATAATAATAGTCCCTGCACTTGATACAGCGCCTTATCACGTCTCCGCGATGTCTCAAAGAGCTTCACAGGGTATACTGTAAAGTGCAGTGACTATATTTTGTGGGTGAAACGCAATGATCTTAAGGCTGACACCGTGCAAATTGGGAGCCCCTCCCAGCAGCCCTCCTTCCCGGGGAATTTTTATAAGGGAGGGCGGGGGTTCAGAAAGCGTATTTACAGTGTACGTGACGGGGCGGGGGTGGGGGGCGGGGGTTGTCTTGTATTGTGCTAAAGCAACTGTTGTGTGATTTGATGGAAACAGAAGCCGGGGGGAGGAGAGAGCGTGTTTCACATGACCCCCCAGGGTCACCAAAGTGGCCAAAGTGACCGTGTGCAATAAAGTCTGTTTATGTTCTCGCACGCGAGTGGCTGGCATGTGTTCTATTCCTCTCCCCCACCCCCTCCACGCACACACATACACACACACACACACTGGGGAGAGAGTGGGGAGGGTTTGGAGTGTGACTGGTGAGGTTCTGGTGTGTATATCGCACCCCCCCCCCGCCCCATTCCGTCCTGGTGGTGGGGGTGGGGGTGAGCTGTGTGTATTGTGACCCCCTACACACTGTGCCGCCGGTTGTGGATCATGGCCATGATGTGTGTCAGGTCCAGACTCTTCATCATCACTTCACAGAACTCATGGTCTTTCTTCGCCCCCTGAACAAACTCCTCCAGAGACAGCTCACCTGTAAACACCGACACACGGTCAGTCACACCGCCCACAGCGTTCAGCACCACTGTGTGGATCTGTGTGCGCTGTACCTCACAAGGTGTGGGGTGTGTGTGAGGCTGTGTGTGTGTTGGGGAGGTGGGGGAGGTGAGGGTGTGTCTGTATGTGTTGGGGGAGGTGAGAGTGTATGTCTTATGTATTTAGGGGGTGCGTGAAGGCGTTGTGTATGTGTGTGGGGGTTGAGGGTTATGTGGAGGGGGTTGGGGTGTGTGGGGGGAGGGTTGGGGTGTGTGTGGGGGAAGGAGAGGGTTATCGGGTCGGGTTCCACTCACCGTCTCCGTTCACATCGATTTTGTCAAAGACGCGGTTGGTGAATTCCTCGACCGATATTTCCTGGTCACAGCCGTTAATGGCTCTGATCGCCTGAAACACAGCCACACTCGCTAGTCACTCACTAACCCGTCTCTAACCAGTCTGCACCTTTATATTTCATACTGTTTTGGTCAGCCGGGTCTCAAACACACGGAAAACCATCACAGTGTTTAAGAGTCTCCAAACCAAACTGAGATCTCCGTGTACCTACACATGGAAATCCCACAGGGAGAGTGTTGGGATGGAATGCGCTCTCTCTCTCTCTCTCTCTGTCCCTGGAGAGAGACTTCCTGTTTACCTAATTCCGGAGAGTATGAGGCGCAGGTTGGCGAGAGCCAAGGCTGGAGGGGGGCCCAGGGTGTGTGTTGGGGTAACTGCTGGAGTCTAAGCAGCTAAACCCACACAGGTTGGCCATCGATATCACTGTCTGGCAGCTTTCCCACCGCTTGTCCAGCTGGGACCACCCTCCCCGTCAGGGCTTTGGCTGTGGGGTTACCAGGAGCTGATGGGGAGGGGGATTCCCGGCCCCCAGTGACTGGTCGGCCTTTCCAGGTCCTGCTGATGAGCCGGGCCGGGCTGTGCTGCCATCAGCAGTGAGTGCCCTGGAATACTGCGGCCCCTCCTGGCTCAGGAACCGGGGACTAGAGACCACCACGAGGGGGGGCGCGATTCCGATATTCCATTGCCAAACAAGTCATCTGGAAGCCAGCTCAGCTCCATGAAGACCCCGGTTACTATCCCCCCCCTCCCCAGCCTAGGAATGAAGAGGAAGAGAAAGATGGTGGCAGGCTGACCTTGATGATGTTGAGCAGCTCGTAGCGGTCGATGCAGCCGTTCCCGTCCACGTCGTAGAGTTTAAAATACCAACGTAGCTTTTGCTCCATCTTCCCCCGTAACACCAGGCTGAGGGCCGCCACGTACTCCATGAAGTCAATGTAGCCATCCTGTAACACACAGCAGCTCACACCCAGCACAGCACAGTCCAGCCCCCACCCCAGCACAGCCCAGCCCCCACCCCAGCACAGCCCAGCCCAGAGACACACCAACACAGCCCAGCTCCACCCCAGCACAGCCCAGCCCAGAGACACACCAACACAGCCACAGACCAGCGCAGCCCAGCAATACACCAACACAGCCGAGCCCAGCAACCCAACAACACACCAACACAGCTCAGCGCAACAACACACAAACCCAGCGCAGCCCAGAGACACACCAACACACCAGGCTGATGGCAGCCACGTACTCTGCAAAGTCTATATGGCTGAACCTATACTACAGCGCACAGCAGATCATCCCAGCTCAACCAGCACAGCACAGCCCCCAGCCCAGAGACACACCAAAACAGCACACACCAGCTCAGCTCAATAAAGCCCAGCCCAGCAACACACCAGCCCAGCGACACACCAACACAGCCCAGCAACACACCAGCCCAGCCCAACAACACACCAACCCAACCCAGAGACACACCAACACCACACCAGACTGAGGGCAGTCTCATACTCCATAAAGTCATTGTAGCCTCGCTCCCTTTCTTGCCTCCTTCAAGGCATCTCAAGACCTTCCTCTTTGACCGCACCTTCGGTTGCCCTCCACCCCTCTTCTGTGTGTGTGTGTGTGTGTGTGGGTCTGACCTCCTGGCGTGCCACCAGCTCCTCCCCCATAATCATCCCCCTCCCCCGGAACCCTCCCCGATTTCCCCAATTATTAGATTAACATGTCATCTGCTCCCCTATCTGCCCCCCAAACAGGGTCCCCATTCACTCGCTCCCCTATTCCCTCCCACCACCATCTCTTACTGTTTTCTCGCTCCCCTATCCCCCCATCCCCACCCGCACTACTCGCTCACTCCCGCCTCCCCCCGGCTCGCTCATGGGGCACTGGCACAGACACAGTGCCCCACTCCCCTCCACCTCCCCTGATCCGGCCCCCCCACCTTGTTCATGTCAAAGGTCTTGAACATCTGCTCGATGTAAGCGTTGGCCTCAGGGCTCAGACCTCTCAGCCCAAAGAACTGCTTGAACTCGTGGAGGGTGAGCTGACCAGAGGGACACTCCGTCATGAACTTCTTATACCAGAGGTGGATTTCCACAGCCTGCAGGTCATCCACAGTGGAGCCACCGGTGTTCCCCATCGCTGCCTCACACTCTTGGACAGACCCAGATATGTATGTCCTCTCCTCCCAGTGGTGAGGTCAATATAACCCCAAGATAAGCCCCATCAGCTCCGATAATCCTCCCCTGACAGGGTTTAACGTCTCAAGTCAGTTCGAAGCAAAACAACTTGCCTATAGGGGAGGTTGGGCTGATAATAATAATGATAACAATAATGATTCTTGCATTTGATACAGCGCCTTATCACGTCTTCGAGACGTCTTAAAGCACTTCACAAAATATGCTGTAAAGTGTAGTGACTGTGTGTTTTGCGGGAGAAACACGGCAGTGTCCCACAAACAGTCGTAGATTGAGTGACTGCTTATTTTTTTGAAGGGATTATTGCCCCCGGAAAAGCGATCTGTCAATCAACGAACAACTGGGTTCCTATTTAGTGCTAAACAGAGGCGTATGGAATAAGGAAACGAGCTGAAGGTTTCACCCTGGATGTTGCAGTGAGCAAATTGACTGCTGCATTTGCTCATAAAATAACAATTCTCGTATTGGATATTGCACCTTATCAAGTCGTTGAGAGATCTCAAAGTGCCTCATGGGATTTTATGCTAAAGTGTAGTGACTGTATATTTGGTAGGTGAATGACTGAGCCACCAGTGAGGCAGGAAGGAGTCCTGTAGAGTGTATGAGGAAGAGAAGTGTAAGGGAAGTGTGTTATAATAACAATCTGTGCATTTGACATAGTGCCTTTCACGCCGAGAGGACATCTCCCACAAATATCCACAGTTACATCCAACAAACAGCCTTGAAGTGAGTGAGTGCTTGTATCTGGGGGAATGTTGGCCAAGACACTGGGAGAGAAAGAGAAACTCCCTTCTTTTTTCCAATCTTTGCCCTGTTCAGGTGGATGTTAATGTTCTCTCCGGTGGAGATCTTTTAACATCCACCTGAACAGGGCCCAGACGGGAGTTCGGTTTCACATCTCATTCGCCCACAAATATAAGGTCAATTCACTTTACAGTCTATTCTGTGAAGCGCTTTGAGACGTCAAGAAGACGTGAAAAGCGCGATATGAAATGCAAGGATTATTATTATTATCTCCAGAGCGTTCTCAGAGTTTCCTGTGAAGTGCAGTGGCTGTGATATGTAGACAAACGTGGTATCCAGAGTGAATTCTGGAGGGATGAGATCAAATGGATTCAAAGTTCATCTGAGCTTTTCCCGTGACGCTGACGACACCTGACTGCACCCTGTGACCGCAGGTTGCCTGCCGATGGCTGACTGACTGGAGAGGACACGGCCGAATGGCCTCCTTTGCTGGTGATCCGTTCCCACCAGATAGTCCAGTTGACTTTACTGTTGGAAGGAGATAACAGATTAATGGTATTAGATTAACCTCTAAGGGGCTTTATTAATAGACCTGACATTGAGTGGACTATTCTGGGTGGGTAAAGAAGCTAAAGGTAGCTATAAAGGGAGATTCCTCTCGGGCTGGGGATTGCTTCTATCCCGGGCTCTGTTGTCCGCGATGCTTTGTTAATCTCTCACAGGCAGCGCAGGGCAACTCCAGGTCAGGCACCGAGCACACAATCTGCATTCAATAATAATAACTTGCAGTTGCACAGCGTCTTGGGAGCTCTTAAAAGTGGCGGAGGCTGCTGCCGAGCCTGGGGGGGGAAGGGAGGGGGGGGTACCCGCAAGCGCGGTCGAAAAGAACGGTCTTCAGGCGCGATCTAAAATAATAATAATCCCGGCGTTTGATAGGGCGCCATATCACGTCTTCAAGACGTCTCAAAGCGCTTCACAGGACATACTGTAAAATGTAGTGACTGTATATATTGTGGTTTGGGTATGAAGTCCCTGTGCCATTCCCCCCATTTCCCACTCCATCCCACCCCATCCCCCAACATCCTACACCATTACCCCAACATCCTACCCCATTACCCCCCAACATCCTACCCCATTACCCCCAACATCCTACCCCATTACCCCCCAACATCCTACCCCATCCCCCAACATCCTACACCATTACCCCAACATCCTACCCCATTACCCCCCAACATCCCACCCCATCCCCCAACATCCTACACCATTACCCCCAACATCCCACCCATCCCCCAACATCCTACCCCATTACCCCCCAACATCCTACCCCATCCCCCAACATCCTACCCCATTACCCCCCAACATCCTACACCATTACCCCCCAACATCCTACACCATTACCCCCCAACATCCTACCCATTACCCCCCAACATCCTACACCATTACCCCCCCATCTTATCCCATTATCCCCAACTTAGCCACTCCCCCCTCATCCAACTCCATTTCCCCCCATGTCACCCCCCCCCCCCAGACCCCCGGTGTGCCCGAGGCTGTGAATGGCGGTCACGTGCCCCCGGGGGCGGGGTCTGCTGACCCGGAAGTGCGGGCGGGATGTGTTTCCGGGGTCAGTGGTGATGTGGCCGAGAATCTGAGGTCAGAACTTTCTCTTTTCCTTAAACTTTCCTTTTAAACTGTAACCCGAACACAGTCATTAATATATATATATATACACAGAGAGAATAACCCGAACACAGTCACTAATATATATATATATACACAGAGAGTAACCCGAACACAGTCACTAATATATATATATACACAGAGAGTAACCCGAACACAGTCACTAATATATATATACACAGAGAGAATAACCCGAACACAGTCACTAATATATATATATACACAGAGAGTAACCCGAACACAGTCACTAATATATATATATACACAGAGAGTAACCCGAACACAGTCACTAATATATATATATATATATACACAGAGAGTAACCCGAACACAGTCACTAATATATATATATATATACACAGAGAGAGTAACCCGAACACAGTCACTAATATATATATATATACACAGAGAGTAACCCGAACACAGTCACTAATATATATATATATATACACACAGAGAGTAACCCGAACACAGTCACACACACAGAGTAACCCAAACACAGTCACTAATATATATATACACACACAGAGAGAGTAACCCGAACACAGTCACTAATATATATATATATATACACAGAGAGAGTAACCCGAACACAGTCACTAATATATATATACACACACAGAGAGAGTAACCCGAACACAGTCACTAATATATATATACACACACACAGAGAGAGTAACCAGCTCACAGTCACTAATACCATTAACCTGTCCCTCTCCTGTGGCTCTGTTCCCATTCCCCTCAAAACTGCCACCATCACTCCCACACTGAAAAAGCCCTCCGTTGATGTGTCGCAGCATATATATCAACTACCGGCCCATCTCCAACCTCCCCTTCCTGTCCAAGGTTCTCGAACGAGTCGTGGCCTCCCAGCTGCGCTCTTTCCTCTCCACCCACTCACTTTTTGAACCCCTTCAGTCGGGTTTCCGTGCTGCCCATAGCACAGAAACTGCCCTGGTCAAGGTCACCAATGACATCCTGACCATCTGCGACCAGGGCTCCCTCTGCCTCCTCGTCCTCCTCGACCTATCGGCCGCATTCGATACGTTCGACCACTCTATCCTCCTCCACCGCTTGTCCTCCCACCTCAACCTTCAAGGTTTAGGTCCTACTTCTCCCACCGTCTTCATTTTGTTTCCACGAACGGCTTTTCCTCCAGCCCCCGCACTGTTAACTTCCACGTGTATGAGGATGACACCCAACTCTACCTTTCCTCCTCTACCCTCAACTCCATGACCCCCGATGTCCTGACAGCTGTCTGTCCGACATCGAGTCCTGGACGAGAGACAACTTTCTTCAGCTCAACGTGCGCCAAACTGAGGCCCTCCTGATTGGCTTACGTCAGTCTCTCAGCCCCGAGGCTCTGGAACTTCATTCCCCAGTGCCTTCGCCTTGCTTCCTCCCTTCCTCCGACCCAACTGTCCAGCGCCTTGGGACGTCCTCCCGACGTGAAAGGTGCTCTATAAATGCAATCTTGTTGTTGTTGCTCTCTCTCCCCCTCTCTCCACCCAGCGCTGTGCTGGAGCATCAGCCTGGACTCTGAGCTCAGAGTCCCCAACATGGGGGGCGGGTGGGGGCTCGAACCCACAACCTCTTGACTCGGAGAGCAGAGAGCCCGGTTGAGTCAGGCTGACACTTGATCAGAGAAGAGGCTGCTGATCATTGTGGCTTTAATGTTTGGAATGTAACATTCCTGACAAGTAACTGCCTCGTGTCAACCTCACCATCCATCCTCCCCTTTAATTCTGTACATCTGGAATCTTGTAGCTCAGTGGTTAGAACACTATCTCACAAGCGAGAGGATCCGGGTTCGATTCACGGGCAGGGCAAGGCCTTAGGCAAGTTTCCTTACTCCACACGCCTCTTTTACCAGCATAGGTAGGAACTCGGTTGTTAGTCGATTGGTGGATCGTTTTTCCGGGGGTAATAATCCCTCCAAAAAATAAACAAATATTAGAAGAGTCAAGAGGGGTAGAGGGTATAAACACACAGCCACGTTATGGTGTACAATCTACAGAAAACAATGTTCAGGTGTTCTGCTATTGTTGTTATAAACTCCTGTTTGTGGTTTGCTGCTGTGCGCAAATGTATATTTTATGGGTGAAACGCGGCAGCCAATTGTGCACAGCCAGCAGTGTTCCACAAACAGTCGTGGATTGTGTGACCAAATTATTATTTATGTATTTTTTTTGAAAGGGATTATTACCCTTAATTATTACCCCTGGATAAACAATCTGTCAATCAACTAACAACCGGGTTTCGGCTTACTGCCCGGTAAACAGGCGTGTGGAGTAAGGAAACTTGCCTAATGTGTTGTACTGCCCGAGAATCGAACCCAGGTCCTCTCGCTTGTTGAACCATGTTCAGCACAGACCCTCCTGCGTGTGATGCAGTCACACGGTGCCCCTAACACTGCATCCCTATCCACAGCTCAGCCATGCTTAGCCGCTTGTCGGATATTGCCAAGGGGGTGAACACTGTGCTACACGAGCTGTCCGGGGAGGGCGATGAGCAGCCGGACAGCACACCAGAGGCTGTGAGTAACATCAACCACATGGTGAGAGACCCCCAGCACAGACACGATGGGGAGAGAGAGAACAGGGAATGGGGTTAGAGTAGAGAGCTCCAGTGGGGGAGCGAGCCCCAGCACAGACACGATGGGGAGAGAGAGAGAGAGAGAGAGAGAGCAGGGAATGGGATTAGAGTAGAGCGCTCCAGTGGGGGAGCGAACCCCAGCACAGACACGATGGGGAGAGAGAGAGAGAGAGAGAGAGAGCAGGGAATGGGGTGAGAGTAGAGATCTCCAATGGGGGAGCGAGTGCAGGTGACGTGGTCTAGTATACAGGGTAAGTGGGGTAATTCGCTGCGTGTGGAGTTGGACGAGGTGAGGGCTGTATCGCCAGCTGTGTGACTAGCATGTGACTAACATGTATCCTGTGTAGGAGCCGGTGCTGGAGGCTGAGGTGCCGGAGGATGTGTTGGAGAGGCTGGCACACACTGAGCAGCTGGTCGGGCAGCTCAAGGAACTGATACGTGAGAAAGATCTTCAGCTTCAGAGCAATGAGGCTGCCCACAAGGTAGGAATCCCCAAGCCCTGCACGACACCTTCCCATTCCCCCCTTCCCTCCACACATATACACACACACACACACCCAGTGAGCCATGTGTCTCTCTGTGCCAGTGGCTGGGGCCTGGCTAACAGGGGGGGCTGGGGGCCAGGGACTGGCCCTGCCCATCAGGGGGAGAGGGCGGTGGCGGAGGCCAGGGTGGGGTTGGGGTTTGGGGCTGGGGCCTGGTTAACGGTTGCCTGCTCGGCAGGGGGAGAGGGAGGTGGCGGAGGCCAGGTTGGCTAAGCTGAAGCTGCAGGCGAAGGGGAGGATCTCAGCCCTGACCGGCCGCATCGAGGAGCTGCAGAGTGGAACCGCTCACTCCACAACCTCACCCACAGCCACACCACCATCGCCTGAGCCAGAGAGCGCTGAGCACAGCCCAGCGCAGGTAACCACACCGCAGTGTGTGTGAGCATATGTGTGTGTTTGAGCATGTGTTGGCGCATATGCGAGTGTGTAAGCACGTGTGTGTATTATGTGAGTGCATATGTGTGCATTCGCGCTTGCATATGTTTGTGTGTGTGAGAGAGAGAGCATGTGTGTTTGTATGGGTGTTATATGAGTGCCTATATGTGCATTTATGCGTGTGCACGTACGTCTGTGTGTGTGGGGGGGGGGGGGGAGTGGGGGGGAGCTGGGCTGAGTGTCCTCCTGTCTGTGTTACTGTAACAGCTGGGCTCTCAGAGGTGTGATAGTGAGTGCTAACCTGTGTGCACAGACCAGCGTGGGGCAGGGAGACGCGGGGGTGCAGACTGAGCTGGACAGACTGCGGCAGGAGCTGCTGGCCGAGGCACAGAGGTGCTGGAGCCTACAGGGGAGGCTGGAGAGCACAGAGGAGCAACTGCGAGTCTGTAAACAACAGCTGGAGCTGAGGGCAGCCGAGCACGCAACACAGGTACCGAGCACGCAACACAGGTACCGAGCACGCAACACAGGTACCGAGCACGCAACACAGGTACCGAGCACGCAACACAGGTACCGAGCACGCAACACAGGTATTGAGCACCTTCTGCAGGAGGTGACAGGCTGGGGGCTGTGTTTGCCGTGGGGTGGGGGCTGTGTTTGCTGTGGGGTGGGGGCTGTGTTTGCTCCGGGGGAGCCTGTGCTTGCTGTGGGGGGGGTGACTGACTGACTGCTGTGTGTAGGTGCGAGAGCTGCAGGAGGTGATTGAGGAGAAGGATGTTCGCTTCCAGGAGCAGATTCACAAACACGAGGAGGAGCTGGTCAGCCTGGCCACCGCTCCTGGGGGCTCCTCACAGCTCCAACAGGTATCCCTCCCCCAACCACACACACAACCCCCTTCCCCCCCACCACACTCACAGCCACACCACACTCATCGTCCCATCCCGCCCCACACATAGCATCTTCCGCCCCACACATAGCCTCTTCCGCCCCACACATAGCTTCTTCCGCCCCGCACATAGCCTCTTCCGCCCCGCATACAGCCCTTCCCCCTCAAACACACATCCCCTCCCCCCACACACACATCCCCTCTCCCCCACACACACATCCCTTCCCCCCTACACACAACCCACTCCCCCCCCCCACACACAGCCCCTTATGCTCCACACACAGCCCTTCCCCCCCACACATAGCCCCCTCTACCCCACACACATCCCCCCCCACACACACACATCCCTTCCCCCCCACACAGCCCCTCCCCCCACACACACAGCCCCCTCCCCCGTATTCCCACACATGTTAGTGAGCTGCTGACATGCGCTCTCTCTCTCACATAGACAATAAGATCTTTACAAACGAAGCTGGAGGAGAAGGAGGAAGCTCTTGTTGGACGGACACGAGTGGTAGAGATGTTACAGCAGGAACTGAATAACAGTGAGCAGAACAATCAGGTACTCAGGCCCTGACACAGTCAGTGTGCATCACACTCACACGAGCAGCTAACCAGGACTCCAGTGCAGTAGGTAACACAAACACTGATGCTCACAGGTACCATGAGCTCACTGTACGTGCCTGGCGCTCTCATCTCCTACGTCAGACAGTCGTGGGTTCTGAGCTCACAGTCCAGGCTAATGCCCCAGTGCAGAGCTGTGGGGAGAAAGTGTCACATTGTCAGAGACACTATTTTTCAGATGAGATGTTAAACCTCAGTCCCTGTCTGTGCCCTGCTCAGGCGGACGTTAAAAGATCCCACAATGCTGTTGGAAAAGAGAAGGGAGGTTCTCTCTCTCTCTCGCTCTCTGTCTCTCTGCTGGCTGACAATCTCCTACATAAAATCACTCACTCATTTTGTGGCTGTTTGCGGGGATGTTGCTGTGCGCTCGGGGTGGGGTTGTAGGAGCGGTGAGGCTGAATTTGACCTGTTCCCCAGGCTCTCACCGGGAGGCTACAGGCTGCTGAGGCGGCTCTGGAGGTGGAGAGACACTCAGCACAGGCACCACGGGAGGAGCACCATGAGGAGGCTGGGGGAGAGCAGACCAGCCAGGGCCAGGCTCTGCCACAGGAGATCAGCCCACTCCAGGGTGAGACATACAGCCTAACGGGGCCTTTGGGTGGGGTGCGGGGGTCGGATGGGGGTGTTCGGGGGGTGGGGGAAGGTTAAGAGTGGGGGCTGGGGGAGTTTGGGCTGGCGGGGGTCCAGGGGTTGGAGCTGAGGGGTGTTGGGGCTGGGGGATTTAGGTGGGGTGGGGGGAGGGGCCGGGGGTTGGAGCTCGGGGGTGTTGGGGCTGGGGGGTTTAGGAAGGGGTGTGTTACTGTAATAACGCTGTGTGTCACCCCTCACAGAGGAGCTGGACAGCGAGAGGGCATCACAAGCTGAGATGGCATTACTGCAGGAGACCAGGGTCCATGTCCGGGAGCTGGAGGAGGAAGTGAGGTCACTGCAGGTCAGAGCAGTGTGTGTGTTAATGGTTTGCCTAAAAGGAGCTCTGCCATATGTTTCTGTACACACACCTGTAATATCTCATATTAGTCACCGAGGTGCAGGTATGAAGTGACACACAGAGACACACACACACAAACAGATACAGACACACACAGATACACACACACAAACAGACACATACACAGAAACAGTGGTAACTGCAGGCCAGCAGCTAATTCCGGAGCAGGTTTAAAACTAATCAGATCAGAGTGTAAAGTACTCCTGTTCCACTTCCTATATCCCCTGTTACTGATTGAGGCTGTTTACACACTCACTGGCAGGAGACCAGTCGTACTCTCAGCTGTCTTGTGCGCAGTAAGGTCCCACACTCACCACACGGGGAGAGAGAAACCCCCTTATTGAAAGCACCACGGGATCTTTGCTTGAAAGGCATAGACGGCACCTCAGTTTAACGTTGCCCCCCCCACCACCGGAAAATGTGGAGTCCTGTAGCTCAGTGGTTAGAGCACTCGCCTCACAAGCCAGAGGACCGGGTTCAAATCCCGGACAGGACAAACCTTGACCAAGTTTCTTTACTCCACGCACCTGTTTACCTAACAGTAAGTAGATAAATAGGAACCCGCTTGTTACTCGATTGGCTTTTCTGGGAGTAATAATCCCTTCAAAAAACTAATAATAATTTGGTCACTTCAATTCACGGCCGATGTGCGCAATTAGCTGCCGCTTTTCGCCCATAAAATATACAGTCAATTCACTTTTACAGTGTACAGTACAGTGCTGTGAAGCTCTTTGAGACGTCTAGAAGACGTGATAAAGGCGGTGTATCAAGGATTATTATAACAGGTCATAGCTCTGTGTTCCTGTCCTACACCTGGCAGCCCGGAGACTGCGAGGGAATTAGAATTGTGATAAAGGATTAACATCAGACAAAGCAGTGTTCCACATGCATAGTAATCAGTAAATACAGTGATGTGTGACAGGATCAGCTCTCTCTCTCTCTCTGACCTCAGATGGCAGCCCACTCCATGTTATCTCTCAAAGAGACAGTAACTTCACATTTTCACGNTTTTTTAACACAGCGCCGTTCTCCTTGTGAGGACATTATTTCCTTCACAGGAGTTACTATAAAGTGTAGTGACTGTGTATTTTGTAAGCCCGCAAAACAACCATGAAGTGAGTGACTGATTTTAGGTGGGTCTTGTCGGCCAGGACACCGGGAGAGAGAAACTCCTTTATCATTTGCAGCAGCGCCGTGGCGATCTTTACTGTCCACCTGAACAGGGCACAGGCGGGACCTCTGACAATGCGACGCCCCCAGCGTCAGTTTAGACTGTGCTCAAAGCCCTCGACACATGGCTCCAACTCACAAGCTTCCGACTCAAACCAGAGTGTGAGCGGCTGAGCCAAGCTGAGCCCTGACCTGGACACGGGGCTTGAGACTGCCAAGGTGTCTGGCAGGCCACAGGCTGTCCCTCCACGAGACTGCAGACAGATTAGGAACATGACCAGCAGTTAAATCTGTGTCCATAAAACTTCAACTACTCTCTAACCCAATTTCCCTGTGACCTCTGATTCTGTACCCTGGAATACACGAACAACAACTTGCATTTACACAGCAACCTCATGCAGAGCGCTTGACAGTGGCAGAGCCCAATCCCGAGCTGGGCGGAGGGGGGGTGACTGTAGGCTCAGTCAAAGAGGAAGGTCTTCAGGCGCGATCTGAAGATGGGGAAAAAAGGGGCAAGGCGGGGACATAGAGGAAGAGTGTTCCAGAGTCTCGGGGGGTAGTGGCTGAAAGCGCGGGCACCGATGGTGGAACAGAGGGCATGAGGGACAAGCACGTTGACGATTTCCCCGTCCGCTCCCCCCTCTCTAGACCGCTGCGAAGGAGCAGGAGGTAGCCTTGCTGAACCGTGTGGCGGAGATGGAGGAGGAGAAGGGGAGTTTGCTGCTGAAGGTTGTGGAGTTTGAGGAGGTCCGAGCTGAGAATGGTAATGAATATGGCTCGGAGCGAGGGACGTATTTTGCAATCCTCCCGCCCCCTCCATTCTCAATCGCCCCCCCCCTCCATTCTCAATCGCCCCCTCCCCCCCATTCTCAATCGCCCCCCCCCACCCCATTCTCAATCGCCCCCTATTCTCAATCCCCCCACATTCCCAATCTCTGCTCCTGCTCTCACAGTCACCGGGGGTGTGTGTGTGTTTGTCTCTCTGGTTTGCTGCCTATGGCAGGTGGTGCTGATCAGTGACTGAGGGAGGGGAGGGAGGGAGTTGGTAAAGCATGGACACAGCTGAAGCAAGCGGTTTGTGTTTGCACAGAGAGCCTGCGTGGCCGGGTGAGGGAGCTGGAGGAGCAGAGCGAGAGGAACGCAGTGCCAGAAGATCCCGATCCCAACCAGGTGAGGATTCCCATCAAAGCTCTGACCACTGCTCCCAAGCCAACGCACCCCATCCTGAGATTAGCCACTCAGCACAGAGCGGGGCTCAGATCAAATGTGAGGATTATATTATGTATTAAAGCTGCTTCATTCTTCTCCTCTGTCCAGGCTGGAGCATCTGACGCCATGACCCTGGAGCCCACAGAGTCAGAGCCTGTCACCAGAGCCCCGTCTCCTGGGGTCACAGGTAACACAGAGAACAACTACTTGCATTTATATAGAGCCCCTCACGCAGGGTAGAGTCCCAGAGCTGTGTCTGGGCAGAGCGGACAATAATGTTATTAGATAGCCCTACAACAACTACAACAAACAACTCATTGCATTTATATCGCGACTTTCACGTAAGGAGGACATCCCACAAGGGGATGTTAAACAAGGCACCTGCCGGCCTGGGAGGTGTCCTCATTAAGAGCTTGGAGAACAAACATCACCAAATCATCACTGGGAGAGTTAGGAGGTAACGACACCAGCACAGACACGATGGGGAGAGAGAGAGCAGGGAATGGGATTAGGGGAGAGAGAGCTGTGGCTTTCTTTTTTGGCTGTTCTGTAATGGATAATGTGGTTGAATTAGCCGCTGATCAGGGAGATATAATAAGCTGCAAATGATGAGAAAAGGAAGTGCAGTGAGCAGCACAGATTAGGGGCAATTTATTTGGGAGTCTGTGACGTTCCCACTCCCTCAGCCTCTCCCAGTATAGATAGTGACCATGATCCCAGCCAGTCAAGGTCACACTCACTCCTACACTCACACGTGAACTCACACACAATCTCGCCCCCACACACACATACACATACACTCAACGTACGTACACATCCTCACAATCACACACACACACAATCACACGCAAATGCGCGCACGCACATTCTCACGCTCACAAAAGGCTTTTCAAGACTGAGATGGATAGATGTTTGTTAGGTCAGGGTATCAAGGGATATGGGACAAGGGTAGGTGCTTGGAGTTGAGGTACAGGTCAGCCATTATAGAATTGCAGAACAACAACAAGATTAAATAACAACTAGATTACATTTGTATAGCACCTTTCACGTCGGGAGGATGTCCCAAGGCGCTGAACAGGCTCAAGGGGCTGAAAGGCCTCCTGTTCCTATATTCCTATGTAACACATTCACACACACACTGGGTGGAACAAGCAGATAGTGGGGCTAGACTGTATTACTGTAACTGTGTGAGTGATTGTGACTGGCGACTGTTTGCCCTCACAGGACACATGGAGCAAGTCTCCACAGAGGAGACGGGAGATCGTGCTGTCGATGGGGGAGCAGAGGGAGAAGTGAGTGAGCGAGCAGACACCCAGCTACCGGAGCCCCTCAGTATGAGCCTGGTGGAGCCATTGTGTTCACAAGACACAAGATTGGTTCAGATGAAGAAGGCCCCCTTTGGCCCATCTCATCTCATCCCTTCAGAATACACCACCACCAACTTGTATTTGTATATCCTCCTTCACACAGGGCAGGGTCTCAGAGCACTGAACTACCCACCCTTCCCTTCCCTTCCCCATCACTGCATCGAGCTGCTTCTTAAAGAAGTCCCAGTATCCTGACCTCAACCACCTTTCCCTGTAACTCTTTCCTGTCGTTAATTGCACTAAATAATTATACTCACATTTGATATTGCACCTTATCACGTTGTTGAGACGTCTCATAGCACTTCACAGAATATACTATAAATTGAATTGGCTACATATTTTTGGGCGAAACACAGCAGCCGAGACGGGTTCCTACTTACTGCTCTGATAAAGAGGCGTGAGAAGTAAGGAAACTAGCTCATTGTTTTGCCCTGCCCAAGAATCGAACGCAGGTCCTCTCACTTGCGAGACGAGTGCTCTAACCACTGTTCGTAAGTTTGATTAATTTTTCTGAGACGGAACCTTATTGCACAAACTCTGACTTTATAGGGAGGTGAAGCGGAGGCCGGGAGCGATCAGCAGCCCAGAGACACGTGCAATTTGATATCTTCACAGAGGAGCGTTTGTGAGAAGGATCAGGAGCTGGGGGATGTGCTGCACAGACTGGCTGAAGCCCAGGAGCTGATACTGAGGCTCAGGTTGGAGTTGGAGGAGAGGACTGGGGGTGTGACAGCCTCCGCTGTGCGGGAGATGGAGAGAGGCTCTGCTTCACTACTAGACGTTTGCGGAGAACAGATGGGATCATGCGAGGCTGTGGTGACTAGCCCGGTGGGAGCAGTGGAAGGAGGGAACGTTTGGGCCAGGGAACAGGAGGAGAGCATTACCACTGCTGTCCAGCAGGAGGCGACAACATGCTCCAGCACTGAGCAGGACCTGGGGAGTGAACCTGGACCAGGGTCCGGAGAGCAAGTGGAGGCTCAAGGGGATTCAGGAGAGGAACAGCGAAGAGAGGTGTGTGGAGATGAACTTCCGGAGCAGGAAGAGGCGGAGAATCTTCAGGGGCAGGAGCTGGAGGACACAGAGACTCTTCCTGGTCAACAGCGGCAGGAAGAGGTGGGCCATGATGAGCGAGAGGCGGAGCATGGTGTGGGAGAGGCGGGGCATGGTGAGGGAGAGGCGGAACATGCTAGGGGAGAGGCGGGGCATGGTGAGGGAGAAGAGGGGCATGGTAAGGGAGAGGCGGAGCATAGTGGGGGAGAGGCGGGGCATGGTGAGGGAGAGGCGGACCATGGTGGGGGAGAGGTGGAGCATGGTGAGGGAGAGGCGGACCATGGTGGGGGAGAGGTGGAGCATGGTGAGGGAGAGGCGGAACATGGTGGGGGAGAGATGGAGCAGGGTGAGGGGGAGGTGGGGCATGGTGAGGGAGAGGCGGAGCTCACCCAGAGGGCTGTGGACAGCCTGACTGAGGAGAGGGATGGGCTCTTAGCTCAACTGGAGCTGAGAGACAAGGAGTTGCGTGAGGTAATGTGGCTGAAGGCTGAGCTGGAGCGAGGGCAGGAGAGCATGGCCCTGACTGAGCATGCCCTGCGCCTGGAGATGGAGGAGGCCATTGTAAGCAGCCGTCTGCTGGAGGAACGCCTCCACAGCTCGGTCACCGAGTCCCGGTCAAAGGATGTGAAGGTTGAGGCCCTGCAGAAGGACTTGGACGCCCTGCAGCACTGCTTGTCTGAGCAGGAAGCCGAGGCCCGAGCGGTGCGAGAGCAAGGCTGGGAGAGCGAGCAGGCAGTGGCTAGGCTGAGCCAGGGCCTGAGTGAGAACGAGGCCCAGGCCGAGGAGCTACAGCGAAGCCTGGACAACACTGAGCAGCAGTTGGCGTTGGCCCGGCACAGCCTGACCCAGGAGGCCACCGAGGCCCAGCGGCTCCGCATGGCGCTGGCTCAGAGAGAGGAGGAGGTCAGCGAGGTGACAGCCAGCCTCTCCGAGAAGATGGTGGAGCTCAACGAGGACAAGTTTTCACTGGGGGAAGAGGTGAAGAGGCTGAGGGAGAGGCTGTGCCAACTGGAGGCCAGTCGAGGAGAGGTGGATTCTCAACATGATGGCTCCCAGGGCGAGGGGCAAGTGTACCAGGCAGAGGCTGGTGAAGGAGGGACAGGGACCGCAGGTGATCTCTCCCAGCGCGGCCAGGACGAGGGGCAAGCGGACATCCCCAGAGGAGACCAGGCTGGAGAGGAGAAAGTGGGACTGGAGGAAGAGTTGGAGAAACTGAAGAAGGAAAATGAACAGATAAAGAGGAAGTTTCAGGCCTCTTTGGTAAAGAGGAAGGAGCTTCTGAAGAAGGTCAAGGAGTTGGAGAAGAGTGTGGAGCTTCAGACGTCACAAAGCCCCGCTCTGGGGAAGACTGACAGTGATAACAACACAGGGTCTTCGGGGCAAGAGAGAGAGCCTGAGCTCACAGCCCCCTTGAACACCCAGATTATTGAACTGAGAAGAGAGCTATCCTACAGGGAAGCGGAGTTTGGGGATGTGAGAGTTGTTTTGCGAGAGCAGGAAGCTGCCATGGGACAGCTCCGGAAGCTGGTGGGGGATCTGAACCAGAGCCTGGAAGAGAGAGAGACCACCATGAGCTGTCTGCAAACCACAATCTCAGAGAAAGATCTGACCATCCAACAGCTGCTGGCGCAGCATGAGGTAATAATATAATATATTAATTATAATAATAATATTTCTTGCATTTGACCCAGCGCCTTATTACATCGTCGGGACGTCTCAAAGCGCTTCACAATAAACTAAAGTGTAGTGACTGTTTATTTTATGGGCGAAATGCGACAGCTAGTTGCGCACAGTGGTGTCCCACAAACAGTTGTGGATTGAGTGACCAAATTATTATTTGTTTTAAAAGGGATTATTACCCCCGGAAAAGCCATCCACCAAACAGGTGGAGGGAGTAGACTCAGGAGGCGAAGGGCTGGAGACAGGCTATCCTGGGGTGGAGGTGCTCGACCCTGTGACCTCTCTGGGAAGTGCGAGCGGCAGTGAGCTTGAGGCTAAACTCGCTGGGCTGGAACTGGACAGGGAACAGCTACAGAGGAAGCTAGAGGAAGCCTTGTCCTCACGGAAGGAGACGATCAAGAAAGCTCAGGAGAAAGCCCGTCATCACCGGGAGCAGGTCAGACAGCAGAAGGAGGAGTACTCCCTCCTGGCGGAGAGCCTGAGCCAGGAGCAGAGGGAGAAGGACAGCCTGCGTCAGGACCTCCTCAGCCTGAGAGAGCAAATCCGCCAGGCAGAGGAGAGCCCCTCAGCCCCCAGCGATCACCAAGACCTGACTGCCATTCTGAGACAAAAGGACAAGGAGCTGGAACAACTTCAGCTTCGCCTGAAGGAAAAGGAGGAAGTCCGCAAGGATCAGGGGCAGACGAAGCCTGGGGAAGGCCTGAGCGGAGAGCAAGGATCCGAAGCATCCCATGGGGACAGACCAGAGGCCAGTGTGGAGGTCAGTGAGCAGGTCAGTGAGGAGCACCAGGCACCTTTGGAGAACATGGATTCTGGCTGGAGCCAGGACTGGGTGGACATACCTGCTCCGGGGATGGTCCAGGATTCCATGGGCGGGCTGGGATCAGGACCGGGACCTGGAGAGCCGTTTGGAAGCGGATCGAGGGGCGATGTTGAGGGTGAGGCAGGTGGTCGTGAAGGAAAACCGTGGGAATTGGTGGATCGTGATCAGAGGGCGAGGGAGGAGAGTGAGGAGCGAGTGGCGGAGTTAGAGCACACCTTCGGGCTGGAGAGAGAGGAGTTGCTGGGGGAGATCGAAGCTCTGAAGGTGAAGTGTCAGGAGGCGGAGGTGTACACAGAAGACCTGAAACTGGCACTGGAGACAGCCAAGGCACACACCTCACTCTCTGAGGAACTCGCAGCAATGAGCAAAGAGTACGAGGAACTGAAGGCGATTTTGGGTCAAAGGGAGGAAGAAATGGAACGTCTCCATCTACGGCTGAAGGAACACGAGGAGTTGATTGAAGATCAGCGCCGGAGGATCACCTCCGAACAAGAACTGGCCAAGGCTTTGCAGGACAGGATGGGGGAGCAGCTGAAGGAACGGGAGGAGTTGCGAGCGGAGCTGCAGGAAGCCCGGCAACGGGAGGAGGAAGGCACACAGGAGGCCAGGTCCAGGCAGCAGATACAGAGGAAACTCCAGGCCGCACTCATCTCCAGGAAGGAGACCCTGAAGGAGAACAAGTCCCTGAAGGAGGAGATGGCTGGCGCGGAGCGAGACAAGGAAGAGCTCACTGGCAAAATGGCCGACTTGGAGCGGATCTCCTCAGCCCTCAGGAGGGAGAGCGAGGAGACGGCTCTCAAGATGTCCAGCCTTCGGGAGCAGAACGGAAAGCTGATCGAGGAGGTGGACAAGGCGCTAGACGAGAACTACAACCTGAACTCCTCGTGTGAGAGCCTGAAGCTGGCTGTGGAGGGGGTGTTGCGGGAGAAGGACAGCCTGGAGCAGGAGATGGTGTCCCTGAAGGAGGTCCAGGCCGGGCAGAGGCGGGAATGGGAGAGCAAGCGGGCTGAGCTCCAGCAGGAGTACGAGACCCTCCTGCAGGCCTACGAGAACGTGGGCGGGGAGACGGCCAGGCTGGGCCGGGCCCTGGACGTGGCCAAGCAGGACAGGCAGGAGCTGCTGAGCCGGCTGCGGGCGGGCGAGGCTGGCACCCGGGAGCTGGAGGCACGGCTGGAGGAGGCCGCCCAGGAACAGGAGAAGACCCGGGAGAAGATGAGGAAATTCGCCAAGTCCAAGCAGGTGAAGATCCAGGAGCTGGAAGAGGAGATTGCGGCGCTCCAGGTAAAAGGACAACCCGGAACACCGGGAACGCCGCCAGCCGCGCAGACGGTTCCCGGGTCGGCAAACGAGGCAGACGGACGATGGGAGGACATCACCGGGGAGTTGGCCACCAGGAATCGGGAACTGATGGCGGAGCGTGAATCCTTGGAAGAAGAAGCCAGGATGTTGCGGTTGCATCTGGCAGATGCGGAGGAGAAGCTGAAGGAGAGCCTGAGGAGAACAGGAAAGGACGAAGAGACCCAGGAACGGGACGTCACATCACAGGATGTGACCTCACAGGAAGAGGTCCCCCCGGCCGGCCACCCCGAGATGAAGGTCAAGGTGGAGTTTGAGGGCAAGTTGGGATCCAACTGGACCTCACCCGCCGGGTCCACACTCGCTCCTAAAGCTGACGGGAGTGGGCAGCGCGCGTCCGAGCTGGAGAAGAGGGTGAGAGAGCTGGAGAGCCAACGTCAAGACACCAAGAATGAGATTCGAGCCTTAATGGCGGCCAAGCAGGCCTGGGAAGAGGAGAGAGCGCGGATGGAGGGGGAGATAGAGAGGCAGCGGGAGGAGGTGAGGCGGGTGGAACAGTCGCTGTCTGAGCGAGAGCTGGACACCGGCCAGTGGCAGGAAAAGGTGGCGGCTGCAACGAGGGGGAAGGAAACAGCCGAGGCGGAGAGAGACGACCTGGAGGAGAGATTGATGAACCAGCTGGCGGAGCTGAACGGTAGCATCGCTAATTACCAGCAGGAGCTGGAGGTGAGTGGCAGGAAGGTGTGTGAACTAGAGGTGATGGCCCAGAATCAGGGCAGGCAGGTGGGAGAGCTGGAGGAGGAGATCAGGCAGCTGAGGAGAAGTAAGGCCGAAGGGGAGGACAGGATGCGCAAGGAATTTGAGCAGAAAGTGAAGTCCATCCAACGGGGGCGAGACGGGAGCAAGACCCACAACGCTGAACTACAGGAGCTGCTGAGGGAGAAACAACAGGAGGTGAAACAGCTTCAGAAGGACTGTATCCTATACCAGGAGAGCATCAGCCATCTACAGAGGAGCCTCAAGGCCCTGCAGTTCGTGCAGGACGAGACGCAGAAGGCATTGGACACTGCCAAGAGAGAGGCGGCAGATAGAGACGAGGACAGCCGGAGAGCGAGGGAGGAGCTGGCCGCCTTCAGGGTCAGGCTGGACGACACACAGAGTGAGGCGGGTAGGGTCTTGGCGGACAATGTCAGGCTCCGGGAGGAGGTCAAGGCCGGGGAGAGCAAGGCTCAGGGTCAGCTGGCCAGGATGGAGAAGGAGCTGAACAGCAGGCTGGAGCTGGAGAAGGAAAAGTGCAGGAAGGAGGTGAGGAATGCCCAGGAGAGAGCGGAGGGCCTGGAGCGGGAGAAGGCGCACACAGAGGCCACCGTCCGCGAGCTCAGAGACACTCTGGAGGAGAAGAGGGAGGAGGGCAAGCGACTGCAAACCAGCTTCAACGAGAACCTGGCCAAGTTGGCGGCCTTCACACGCAGCATGTCCTCGCTGCAGGATGACCGGGACAGGATCATCGATGAGTCGAGGAAGTGGGAAACCAAGTTCAACCAGGATATGGTGAGGAAGGAGGAGGAGATGAGGAGTGGGCAGGAGGAGGTGGCCAGGTTGAAGGAGGCCTTCAGACAGAGCACCATCCAGGGCGAGGAGCTGGAGCTCAAGCTCTCCAGGTAACACACTAACCTCCTCCTCACAACAATTCTTCATACCGTCCGCCGTCCCTCACATCACTGGAGTCTTGTAGCTCAGTGATGAGAGCACTCACCTCGCAAGCGAGAGGACCTGGGTTTGATTCCCGGGCAGGTCAGGGCAAAACCTTAATACTCCACACGCCTGTGTTTACCAAGTAGTAAGTAGGAACCCGGGCTGTCAGTCGATGGGCGGATTCCTTTTTTGGGGGGAGGGGGTAATTAATCCCTTCCCCAAAAATAATAATAATGTGGTCACTCAATTCACGACTGCAATTGGCTGCTGCGTTTCACTCACAAAATACACGGTCACTGCACTTTGCAGTATATCCTGTGAAGCGCTTTGAGACGTCTCAACAACGTGCTAAGGCGCTGTATCAAATGCCAGGATTATTATCATTAGACCGTAATAATAAAATAATACTATGAGACCATATATAAGACCATTCCTAGACACAAAGATACACGCATTACAGACAGAGGAGAGAGAGAGAGAGACACACACACTTTCACACAGAGATCCTCGTAAACACACACACGCATAGAGGAGAGGCATCGTGTCTGTGCCTGCTCCTGTTCCAGGTCGGAGCTTGCGGAGCGGGAATGGGAATCGCACCTGGAGTCAGTGGAGGCCAGTCACCGGCTGGTGGTGGGGAGGCTGGAGGAGGAGGTGAGCGAGCGGGTGGCCAGGCTGGAGGAGCTACAGAGACTGTACGCAGACTGCGAGAGCGAGGTGCGGAGGCTGAGCGAGGAGGCCAGGGGGCTGCAGGAGGAGGCGGCCACGCTACGGAGCCGGGCAGAGACGCTGATGGAGACCCAGGACCGACTGGAGGTCAGGCTGAGGGATAGCGAGGCCGAGGCACAGGGCTTGAGGCTGACGTGTGAGCAGCTGAGCTCAGACCTGCAGACCTCCAAGGCACTGACCGACCAACTGCAAGCGGAGGCGGGGGAGACGGAGGGGAAGATCGTGGCTCTGCTGGAGGCCAAGGAGGCCGCAGTGGGCAGTGCGGTGAGTGAGCTCCAGCAGCAGCACGCCGGGGAACTGGAGCAGTGGGAGGCACGTCTCCGAGAGGCTGAGGGGGAGCGAGACCAGGCAGAGCAGGCCCTGAGGGAGCTGCAGAGCGTGGCTGAGACCCTGCGGGGGGAGCTCAGGCTGAGCAGCGAGGAGACCCAGAGACACAAGGACAAGATGCTCACCTTCAGCAAGTCCATGGCCTCGCTGCAGGCTGACCGGGAGCGTGTGCTGGCTGAGCACAAGGAGCTGGAGAGCCGGCACAGGGAGCTGGGGGAGCTGAGAGACCGCCAGGCGGGGGAGGGGGTCGAGGAGACCACGCAGCTCCGAGAGCAGCTGCGGGAGCTACAGGCTCGCATGGACGACACCAACTCAGAGAACGCCAAGCTGAGCGCACAGCTGGTCCGTTACAGAGAGGACCTCAACCAGGTGAGGGCAGAGGGGGGTGCAGCAAGGGGAAGGGGAGCTGGGGATACTGTGTTTCTAGCGGGTCGGGGAATGCTATCATGTAACCAGCAAGGGGTGAGTGTATAACTAGTGGTGGTATTGTGTAACTAGTGGGGTGCAATGGGGGCTTTGTAAGAAGCGGGGGGAAAGCGGGGTTGTTGGAAACTGGAATCATCAGTGTTCCACTAAGATTGAGACCTAGATAACATTCAAAGATGGGTGTTTGAGGAGAAGCGTGTAAGACCATCTTCTCTTGCCTCTCTCATTCTTTTCTATGTGGAGACCCGCAGCTCAGTGGTTAGAGAACTACTCGCCTCGCAAGCGAGTAGACCTGGGTTCGATTCCCGGCCAGGGTGAATATTTAGCAAGTTTCCGTACTCCTCTGTTTACCAGCAGTAATTAGGAACTTGGTTGTTAGTTGGTTGGCGGATTGCTTTCCAGAGGTAATAATTCTGTGAGATGTCAATAATTCAATGACCTGATAAGGTGTAGTATCAAATGCAAGGATTATTATTACATTAATATTATTATTCACCTCTCTCTACTTGTCGAGCACAGGTGATTACAATGAAGGACTGTCAGCACAAGCAGGTGCTGAGCTCTCACGTGGAGCGGGTGAGAGCATTGGAGGGGGAGAAGGCAGAGGTGAGGGAGCAGCTGGGAGAGGCTGAGAGCAGAGAGCAGCAGCTCACACAGCTCCTGGAGTCTGTGACGGGGGAGAAGGAATCTCTGAGCGGCCAGTTAGCCTCACTGGAAGGTACGGTGTTGGAGCTGAGGCAGGAGGTGGAGAGCCTAACCGGGGGAGGACCTCTGAGAGTCCTGCAGGACCAGCTGGAGGGGAAGAGCGCGGAGGCTGAGGAGCTGCGGGGCGGACTGGCCAGGGCGGTGACAGAACGGGACGAGGCCAGAAGCAAGCTCCAGGCAGCAGAGGCCAGACACATGGAGGAGCTGAGGAGACAGGAACGAGACACTGGCATCATGAGAAACGAGACGGAGACGGCGGAGGAGAGGGTGGCCGAGTTGGCTAGGGACCTGCTGGAGATCGAGGAGAGGCTGCGGCAGGTCATGGAGGAGCGGGAGGGCCTGAGGGCACAGAACCAGGCCTTTGGCAAAGCCATGGGGTCTCTCCAGCACAGCCGGGACCAGCTCCTGGCACAGCTGGAAGAGGGGAGCAACAAGGATGCTGAGGCTCGGTGTCGGGCGCTGGAGGAGGACAAAGCTGGGCTGACTGCACAGCTGGACGGCTTTGCCAGGACAGTGATGGCCCTGCAGGGCGAGCGGGACAGGCTGAGCGACCAGTTGGCAAGAGGCTGGAGGATACAGGAGGCCAGGCAGGGGGCGTCACCGGGCACCGTCAGCTCCCCCCCCACCACCACCGCTGCCGAGGCACAGAGTCTCCGCAAAGCACTGGCCGCTCTACAGGATGACCGGGACCGACTGGTAATCACCGCGCGCTGAGCCGAGATGAGCCGGGGCTTTACACAGGCCAGACAGTGCGGGAACATTGGCCCAACCGTGACGTGCCGGGCAGTGCTAGGCCGGTAAAGAGTAGGTGAGAGGGGGCCAACTTACACAGGAGGCTGTTTGTGTGAACGTTACGTTCAACATGTCCCCCATCAGGGTGGGGGGGGGTGGTGGGGGCAGTTGGTGGGGGTGGTGGGAAGTGGAAGATAACCAAACACACGGTCAGAAAGGAAGTGGGGAGGGAGGGGAGGTGGGGGTGACTCTGGGATGGGTTACCGGGAGCTGAGGCAGAATGGCTGAAAGCTCACTCACTGAGTGTGGGGTGGGGGTTGGATCAGGTGGTGGGTGGGCGGTGGGAGTATGAAGCGAACACGATGGCGGAGAAGGAGTGGGACGTTTAACACCCACCTAAACAGGCACAGGCGAGAGCTGGGATTTAATGTCTCACCCAGAGGACAGACAAGAACAAGCGTACGTGCCAAGCTGATGTCTTTCTGCTACTCCTGCGCCTTTCACTGATGTCTGGGTTTCCTCGGCAGCTGAAGGAGCTGCGACAGCTCCGGGCGGAGCGAGTGCGAGCGGGAGAGGAGTCGGAGTTGCGGGCACAGCTGAGGCAGCTGGAGGCACAGCTGGAGGAGCAGCGAGAGTGCCGGGAGCGAGCGGACCAGGACAACGCCGATCACCACCGGCAGCTACAGCAGTTCAGGTTCACACTCGCTCTCAAACCACCCCCTCGCTCGCTCTCAAACCACCCCCTCGCTCGGGCTACCCGTCCTCCCCAAATCACAAATTCCCAGCGGCCAATCCTGCGGTGGTTTGTAATACGATCGATAACAGGGAGGAGGGGTCCTTACTGTAAATTCTCCTGGTGGGGGGCTGGGGGTCGGGGTCTCCTCAGGGCTGAACTGTCTCCAAGGGGACCTGTTTGGCAATGGAATGTGGGAATCGGCCCCCCGCCCCGTGACGGTCTCTAGTCCCCGGTTCCTGAGCCAGGAGGGGCCGCAGTATCCCGGGGTACTCACTGCTGATGACAGCACAGCCCGGCCCGGCTCATCAGCAGGACCTGGAAGGGCCGACCAGTCACTGGGGGCCGGGAATCCTCCCCCTCAGCTCCTGTTAACCCTGCATCCAAAGCCCTAACTAACGGGGAGGGTGGTCCTAGCTGGTCAAGCAGCGGGAAAACTTGGCCAGACAGCGATATCAATGGCAAACTATGGATTTTCGTTGGCCACGGGGTGAGTGTGAGCCGGAGTGAGTGTGAACCGGGGGGGAATGTGAGCCAGGGGGAGTGTGAGCCGGGGTGAGTGAGGGTTTACTGTGCCGCAGGGATGAGAAGCAGGTACTGGAGCAGCAGATGGAGAGGTACCTGGTGACCATGTCGGACAAGGACAGGGAGATCAGCGAGCTCCAGGCTCACAGCCACACACAGCAGGTAAACTTCCAACGGGCTCCAACATACAAACTCCTGAATCGGCGGGCGAGGGAGCAACTGAGCCGGGCTCAGTCGGGGGTGGGGTTACAGCCCGGGTTGATGGGGGAAATGTTTGTGACTGGGGCGGGGTCTCTGGGGTTGGTTGGGGGTGTTCAGTGTAGGACAAGGCTTTGCTCACACTTGATGTTGAGGCGCTCTGGCAGGTGTTGGAGTGGGGGGTCAGTCTAGCGTATCTGGGGTTGGTTGGGGTGAGTCTGGGGGTGTGTCTGGGGTTGGTTGGAGTAATATCTGGGGTGGGGGTGTCTGGGGTTGGTTGGGGGGTTGTTTGCGCGGGGGCAGTGTTGTGAGGAGTTGGGGGTGTACAGTGATGGCAAGGCTTAGCTCACATGTTGATGTTGGGCTCTGGCTGTGGGGTCCGGCCCTGGTCACTTGCTGCAGGTGGAGGTTGAGAGGCTGGAGACGGAGCGGAGTGGCCTGACCTCACAGCTCAACGCCTGTCTGACAGAGCTTCACCACAGAGAGCTCCGCATCCAGCACCTCAACAGCAAGGTCAGCCCACAGCCCCCAGCCAGGCTCCCAGCTCTCAGCCCCCAACCCCCAGGTCAGCCCCCAGCTCTCAGCCCCCAACCCCCAGGTCAGCCCCCAGCTCTCAGCCTCCAACCCCCAGGTCAGCCCCCAGCTCTCAGCCCCCAACCCCCAGGTCAGCCCCCAGCTCTCAGCCTCCAACCCCCAGGTCAGCCCCCAGCTCTCAGCCCCCAACCCCCAGGTCAGCCTCCAGCTCTCAGCCCCCAACCCCCAGGCCAGTCCCCAGCTCTCAGCCCCCAACCCCCAGCCAGGCCCCCAGCTCTCAGCCCCCAACCCCCAGGCCAGCCCCCAGCTCTCAGCCCCCAGCTCTCAGCCCGCAACCCCCAGCCAGGGCCCCAGCTCTCAGCCCCCAACCCCCAGGCCAGCCCCCAGCTCTCAGCCCCCAACCCCCAGCCAGGCCCCCAGCTCTCAGCCCCCAACCCCCAGGCCAGCCCCCAGCTCTCAGCCCCAGCTCTCAGCCCGCAACCCCCAGCCAGGGCCCCAGCCCCCAACCCAGCCCAGCTTCCCCGACCTCCCAATCCAGCTCCAGCCCCCAGCCCTGCCCCCCACCCGACCCCTCAACCCAACCCCCAACCCAGCGCAGGCCACAGACCCCACCCGCCGCCCCCCTGACCCCCAGCTCCAGCCCAGCACAGCCCCCAATTAGCCTGACAGAGCTTCACCACAGAGAGCACTGCATCCAGCACCTCAATAAGGTCAACCCCCAGCCCCTGAGCTCAGCCAGTGCACAGCCTGACTCACCAGCCCTCACCCTGTGTCACTACCCTCATTCTATATCACTCACCCACCCTGCACTGACCACTCTGTGGCCGGTGTCTCACACTGACCTGTCTCTGTACTGACCGCTCTCTGGCCACTGACTGACCTGCGTGTAACACTGACTGCTGTCTCTGGCCACTCTATACTGACTGCTGTCTCTGGCTACTCTATACTGATCTCTCTCTCTCTGGCCGCTGTCTCTGGCCACTCTATACTGACCGCGCTCTCTCTCTCTGGCTGTTGTCTCTGGCGACTCTATACTGACCGCTCACTCTCTGACAGCTCTCTCTCTCTGGTTGCTCTATATTGACCGCGCTCTCGCTGGTTTCTCTGCACTGACCACTCTCTCTGGCCGGCAGATGGCCCAGGTGTACGAGGAGAGGAACACTCTGGCCGCTCAGGCGAGGAGGAACGGCCAACACCAGAGGGACACACAGCAGCAACTCAACCAACTACAGGCCCAGCTCCACACTGCCCCTGGCAAGGTGAGGTGGGGGCGCGTGGGGGGGTGAGGTGGTGGGGGGCTTGAGAGAACGGAGTAGGGAAAGAAAGGGGAATGACGTGGCGAGAGAGTGTTGAGAGGGAGGGGAGGGGTGAGTGGACAAGGGAGAGAATGAGTGAATGAGATGGAGGGAGGGACACAGGTACCTGGCCTGGCTGCTGCTCCTGTGCAGACGAGAGGCAACCTGAACCACAGTAGGGGGTGGAGGGTGTGGAGGAGGGGGGGAGTCATCCCCTGTGTCTGGGGGCTGTCGCTCACTCTCTTCTCCTATCAGAGCGAGTCCTCTGTGGACACAGCCCCTGGGGGGCCACAGGAGATTCGGGGACCAGAGCTGGAGAGCGGGCAGACGGAGTGCGGAGATCTCAAACTCAGGTAGTAGCCCCCTCTGCCCCCTATAAGCCTCATATCCACAACCCCCCCCCACTGAAGCATTCACTCTTTGCCACTAATAATCGCAGACACACTGACATTGCAGTAACTCTTTATTACGGTCGCTCTCTGATGTCGCGGTTACTCTGATATTGTGGTCACTCCCTGACACGGTCACTCTCTCTCTGACATTACGAACACTCTGCCGGACCCTCACTGATGTGCTCACTCACTGATGGTCCCTATGGTCATTCTGGGTCAGGCTGGCTGAGGCTAGGCGGCTGCAGGAGCGAGCAGAGGGGGATGTCGAGCGAATGAGGCTCATCCTGGCCGAGGAGCAGGAGAAACGGCTGGGAACAGAGGAGGCCCTGCTCGCCAGCCAGCAGCAGCTCCGCAGGTACCGGGGAGTGGGGGCTCGGGGAAGGTGGCTCTGGGGGGGCTCTCTCGGGGATGGGGGTGGGGGGGAGGAATGTGAGTGGGTGAAGGGGCAGTGGGCAATGGGGGAGGCTACGTGGCGGTACACTGATTGGGTCTCTATCTCGGTCTGGGGCAGCGTTGTGCTGATTTGTTGGGGGATGTGGTGGGGGCTGCTCGGGAGACAGAGGGTTATGGGGGGCAGGGTGACGCACACTGCCTGGATGGTCTCCCTCTCTGGGGCAATGCTGAGCAAGTGGGTGAGTGAGGGCAGTGGGCTATGGGGGGTGGGGGGCAGTGGGCTATGGGGGGGGCAGTGGGTTATAGGCAGCACTGACTGACTGCTCTGTGCCTGTGCAGCTCTGAACGAGTGCGTGAGTGTGGGTGGTGGGGCAATAGGCAATGGGGGGCTGGATGGCATCTCTAACTGTGCTTTGTGTCTGTGCAGCGCTGAGCTGAGCGAGTGGGTGAATGCCCAGGAGGAGCACGCCATGCTGATCGAGCTGCCCCACACCACAACAAGCAGCCGGGTAAGTGATGGGGTGATGGTGAGGAGGGGGCGATGGTGATGGTGAGGAGGGAGCGAAGGTGAGGAGGGGGCGACGGGGAGGAGGGGGCGAAGGTGAGGAGGGGGCGACGGGGAGGAGGGGGCGATGGGGAGGAGGGGGTGATGGTGAGGAGGGGGTGATGGTGAGGAGGGGGTGATGGTGAGGAGGGGGTGATGGGGAGGAGGGGGTGATGGGGAGGAGGGGGTGATGCTTGTCTCTCTGTTTCCCCTGTAGACCCGCAGTAGCTCAGGAACCAGGTGTCTGCGCTCCCTGTGCTTCCCTCGCTCCAGGAACAAGGTGCTGTTGTCCATCTACATGCTGGTGCTCCACGCCGCGGTGCTGCTGTGTGTGACCGGGGTGCTGTGAGCACAGAGAACCTCCCACCCCCCCCTATTGTTGGGTTGGGTTAACAGCCCATGTGCAGAGGCACACAGCCAGGGAGTCAATGGAAAAGTTTGTCTCGAATTCCCTCAGCACGCAGGCGGTTGTACACCGTTACCCCAACCCAACCCATCATTTTGCACATTGGGGCAGATTAGCCCAGCCTAGTTCTCGGGGCATGTGATTTTGCCCTTTCTCCTGCTTGGTGTTTTTCAGTGGGTATTTGTGAGGGGGTGGTGGGGGGTGGGGGGGAAGCGACGATTATCATTGAGGGGGTGAAATCATTGTGTGTCGCTCCACGGCACAGACACAACACACAGGAAAGGGGTTCGGGGTTACAGCCCAGATATCACAGCATTTTGGCAGGGAGAGGAACTGGGTGTGGAGCTTTAAACCCCATCATTATCCCCCAATCCCCACTCAGAGGGTTTTGTCTGCCTCTCACACGGTGGGGTGGGGGGGGAGGAGGTTGCTCTATGCTTTTCCCGATCCCCGGGATCAGAGCTTGATCCCCACCTCACTCTCTGAGCCAGGATGTAGTTGCTGAGAATGGCGACACTTGGCGAGTGGTGGTGGGGGGTGTCAGTGACCCTGGGGGGGGAGTTTGAAGCAACACATTGATTATCGCCTGAGTCGTGTCTCCCCTATACAAGTGCCTCCCGGCTGCTCTTTGGGGCCGGGATCAGGGGTTCCTTCTTTCCGCCTTCCCCCGCCCCCACCCCCTGGTCCAGGGGAATCTCACTGATCATTCTTAGCTGAACAACATCCCGGGGGGTGGTTCTGACACACGGAAACCCATCGCCGTGCTTAAGAGTCTCCAAACCAGCCCGAGCTCCACATATTTGTCGTCATCTACACATGGAAATCTCCCTGTGTCTGGAATGGAATGTGCTCTCTCTCTCTCTCTCTATCTCTCTTCCCTCTCCCTGGAAGGACGCACTCTGCTTACCTAATTCCGGAAAGCATTAGGCGCAGGTTGCCAAGAGCCAAGGCTTGGGGGAAGCCCAGAGTGGTGTTGGGGTAACTGCTGGAGTCTAACCAGCTAAACCCACACAGATTGCCATTGAGAGAGAGAGAGAGAGAGAGTGCTGTCTGGCCAAGCTTTCCCGCTGCCTGTCCAGCTCGGACCACCCGTTAGGGCTTTGGCTGCAGGGTTACCAGGAGCTGAGTGGGAGAATTCCCTGCCCCAAGTGAATAATTATACCTGAAATTACACTGTTTCTTAACCAAAGCAATATGATAATTAGCACATGAAATGGGGGTAAATTTACCCCAGCCTCCCCCACCCCCACCGGTCAGTTCCGAGCCGGAGTTTGCTGTTTGGGGCGGTGGGGTTGTTGTCGAGCTGAGATCTGAGGGTTTTTTAAAGTTAGAACTTTATATATAAACATGTTTATAAATAGATTTTACTGCTTTTTCTGATCAGCTTCATATGGTGAGCGGTTTTCTCTCTTACATTACTGTACTGTACTGTCTGCACCAGTCACTTACGTAATACTCTAAACACGGATATTTATATTAAATTAATTCATCTGCTTCCCATCCTTCCCCTCCTTTCCCTTCGCCCCCATTCCTATCACTCCCTTCCCCTCCCATCTTTGCCCCTATTCCTATCACTCCCTCCCCTCCTTCCCCCCTCCCCCACTCCTCTCACCCCTTCCCTCCTCTCCCTTCCCCCCTCCAACCTTCCCCTCATATTCCAGGCTCTAATCCCGCTCTCTCCTTACGGAATTCCTCACTGGACAGCCCAGCAGGATTCCCTTCGGCCCACCTGCTCCGGGTAGTGTTAGTCCTGACACTGACGTTTCCGGGGGCCGGAGCCACTCGCTGGGTGAGGGATTCCCTCGGGAGGCAGACGGCAGGGAATGGGATTTCCCGCTCCGCAGTTTATAAATGACCAAAAAAGAAAGTCCTATGTTTACAGTGACGTTTCTGCCGCTTCCAATAAACTATGAAAATAGATAAATAGCGTTCAGTCGTTCATCCGTGTTTATCCGTGTTTACCTCTGCCTCCGGGAGCCGGGAATGGGCAAGCCTCAGAACATACATGCACACACACTTATACGCATACATGCACAGACAAACACACACACAGCCCGGTCCACTGTACATCACTGTACACACAGCCCAGCACAGCCTGATCACAAACAAGGAATTTATCAGAAACACCCAACAAGTCTCAGCAACAACCAGAGAAACAGAGAGAGATTCAGGTATTAAACGTGTTTCTGCCTGTCTCCCTCACCAACCTCACATTCCCCATGGTGTCTGTGCTGGGGCTCGCTCCCCCACTGGAGCTCTCTAACCCCATTCCCTGCTCTCTCTCCCCATGGTGTCTGTGATGTGGCTCGCTCCCCCACTGGAGCTCTCTAACCCCATTCCCTGCTCTCTCTCCCCATGGTGTCTGTGCTGGGGCTCGCTCCCCCACTGGAGCTCTCTAACCCCATTCCCTGCTCTCTCTCTCTCCCCCTGTGCTGGGGCTCGCTCCCCCACTGGAGCTCTCTAACCCCATTCCCTGCTCTCTCTCCCCATGGTATCTGTGCTGGGGCTCGCTCCCCCACTGGAGTACTGTGGACCCACCTGTCTCAGGAACCAGACTGAATACGGTCACAGAGGGTGGACTCGATTCTGATGAGTGGATATACTGTAAAGTGGAGAGACTGAATATTTTATGGGCGAAATATTTGCACAACATTCCCCCCAAACCCCAACCAGTAGGAACCACACTGTTAAAAGTAAAAAAAAACGTATTTTGTGGGTGTGGGGGAGGGGCCCGAAGAGAGAGACAGTAATAATAATACTTGAATTTGCTATAGCGCCTTATCACGTCGAGACATCTCAAAATGCTTCACAGGAAATAATGTAAAGTGGATGGACTTTATACTAAATAATAATAATCCTTGATGTATAGCTTTATCATGTCATTGAGGTGTCTCAAAGCGCTTCACAGAATATAAAGTGTAGTGACTATATTTTGTGGACCAAACGCAGCAGCCAATTGCGCAAAGCAGCGTCCCCACAAACAGTGGTGGATTGAGTGACCAAAATTATCTTTTTACTATAATATATGAAATATAGTAGAGATTTAATATATCATATTAAAGTGGAATGGCAAGGATAGTGTCGTGAGATCTGACAGCTGCACCTTTTACATTGAAAAAATAATAATTCTCAGTAATTGCTGAAAAGTTTTATTTTACTTTTAAAAAAAGTGACAGGAAGACAAGTCAGAGACGCGCCCAGTTAACCTTGTGTCTTGTGAAAGCAAAGCACCTCCCAGCTGAGCATTCGGAGAGAGAGAGAGAGAGAATCAAAAGGAATAAGGGTGATCAGGAGAGATTCACAACACAGCACGTTCAGGTAAGACACTCTACCTCGCCCAAAGTTCAGCCAACAACACAAAAAGATTGTGCAACTCTTAGAGAAAGTTTATAACTTTGCTCCTTCGTATCAGGAAGTGAAATGTGTGTGAGACAGAGAGCGAGTCAGAGAGTGTGACTCAACTTCCCTCTGTTTAATCATTAACTGGAGATTTTGCAGAACTTTAACATTCATTTTGAAAAGGTTTGGTCTCAGGTTTTCAGGGTCTGTTGAGAGCTGAGTGGCGGAGTTTAGCTCGGGCTCCTTAGCAGGTGAGTTTGACTCTGACCCTCTATCTAACCCACTCTCTCAGTCTCTCCAGGTTTAGCAGAAATTGGCTTACAATCTGCTGACCCAGAGACTTGCCTTCCTGATGCTTTTTAAAAAAAGTTTCTATGTTTTAATAATAATCCCGGCATTTGATACAGCGCCTTATCACGTCTTCGAGACGTTTCAAACGTTTCACAGGATACACTAAACTGTAGTGACTGTACATTTTGTGGGTGAAACGCGGCAGCCAATTGTGCACAGCAGCGTCCCCACAAACAGCTGTGGATTGAGTAATCAAATTATAATTTTTTAAAAACAATTTTGAAGGGATTATTACACCCGGAAAAGCGATCCGCCAATCGACTAACAACCGGGTTCCCACTTACTGTTAAGAAAACAGAATCGCGTAGAGTAAGGAAACTTGTCTAATGTTTTGCTCCGCCCGGGAATCAAACCCAGGTCCTCTCGTGAGGTGAGTGCTCTAACCACTGAGCTACAGGACTCCCATGTTTTCAGCAATTACTGAGAATTAATGAGGTTTAATTTCTAAATGTAATGTTTAAGTGGAAGCACGGTGATGGGTTTCCGCCTGTATCAGACACCCAGCTGAGCAAAAACAATCTAGCAGCTCTTTCTGGGTTCCCAACCCTTCTGGAGGGGCTCAGACACTGTCTGAGGTGTGTCAGCTGGTCTCGGCCTCTCTCTCTGGCCTGGGGGGCAGGAGGTTGTGGGTTCGAGCCCCCCAAACACACATGTTGGGGACTCTGAGCTCACAGCCCAGACTGACATTCCAGCAAAGCGCTGGGGGGAAGAGAGAGAAAGCACCACATTGCCAGAGACGCTGTCCTTCGAGTGAAACCTTAAACCTCACTCCCCGTCTGTGCCCTGTTCAAGTGGACGTTAAAGATCTCCCGCGACGCTGTCGGGAAAAGAGAAGGGAGTTTCTCTCTCTCCTGGTGTCCTGGCCGACAATCCCCCAGATTAATCACTCACTTGCCCTGGATGAAGCAGTGGGAATGTTTGCCGGCAGCGCTCTCACTCAGTGACAGTACACGGTTTCAGTTGGTCAGACTCCCAAGTGACACCAATGCACACTTGTGTGTCAGACACCCCACTGACCAACAAAAAACTTTTTCTCGATACTCAGTCCCTGCACCTTGTCTGGTTTAGGGTGAAGTCACTTTGGCCATGTTTGGGGGCTGTTAAAATCAGGGGGTTCTAGTTTCTGAGTCGTTAGATGCTTGGTTTATGCTCTGGTGGTAAGTGAGTTATAAAGGAGGCCATGATATGCTCTGTTCCTGTTGATCTGAGCCTGGCTGTTAGAGAAGAGGTTGTGGTTTAGAGTTTCCTTTCAGATATCACGTCACCAGATGAAAATGGCCGTCTTCCTGTCTCGGTCCGGCCAGCCCTGAGGTTTCGGGGGTTGTGGGTTTGAGTCCCCCTCACCAGGGGCTCACAGTCCAGTCTGATGCTGCAGTGCAGTGCTGGGGGGCAATTGGACGTCAGATAAAGCGAGATCCCCTGTGCCTGTTCAGTTGGACTTTAAAGATCTTTGTTAAAGAGAACAGAGTTTCTCTCTCTCTCAATTCAATGCTGTGAATTCAGCAGTTAAATCACACACTTACTTCATGGCTGTTTATGGGACTTTGCTGTGTGCAAATCAGCTGCCACGTTCATAGATAGATATTTGTTAGGTCGGGGACCAAGCGGTACAGGGCAAGGCCAGATAACTGGAGTTGAGGTACTGATCAGCCATAGTCTTATGGAATGGTGGAACAGGCTCGAGGGGCTGAGTGGCCTATTCCTGTTCCTATGTTCACTCACAAATGCAAAGTCACTGAACTTTACTGGGAAGAACTTTGAGATGTTCCTCTTGATGTGAAAGGCGCTGTATCAAATGCAAAGATTAATCTCTCTCTGCTCAGTGTGGGGTGTTGGAGCTGACATCACTGAACAGGAAACATAGTCACTAAAATCAGACAAACCACAGAACCCAGAGACATCGGAAAAAGATGAGGAGAGAGAGAGAGAGACACTCAAGTTGCACATACACTCACATGCACAGATACACTCACACACACACACACACACACCTACATGCGCACACATATGTACAGAGAGATATTATGGAGACTTTCCCCTCTCTCCCCCCGTCTAACCCCACTCTCCCCCCTCTCTCGCTCTCCTCACTCTCTCTCCCCCCGCTCTCTCTCTCTGTCTCTCTCTCTCCCTCTCTCTCCTCTCTCCTCCTCGCTGGATGGAGCCTGACCTTTCTCTCTGCTCTCAGTGATGTGGAAGTCGGTGGTGGGACACGATGTCAAGGTGGTGGTGGAGAAGGACGGAGACGACTGGGAGACGGACCCCGACTTTGAGGTGAGTCTCTTCTCCCCCCTCCCCGACAGCGAGTCATTACCCCAGGGTCACCCCAGCCTGAACCAGGTCACCGGGACTCAGTTATAGTTGATTGGCAGATCGCTTTTCCGAGGTAATAATCCCTTAAAAATAATAATAATTTGGTCACTCAATCCACGACCGTTTGTGGGACGCTGCTGGGCATAATTCACTGCCGCGTTTCGCCCACAAAATTCAGTCACTACACTTTACAATATATTCTGTGAATCGCTTTGAGATGTCTCAACGACATGAGGCGATATATCAAATGCAAGGATTATTATTATTTATTATTATTATTATAATATTATAAAGCAACTTGATGTGATGGGAGAGGTGAGATCAGACGAGCCGAAGGGATTTCTTCACCCAAGCCCCACTCTTCCCTCACTACCCCCGGTTTAACCCCATTCTCCCCTCACATCCCCCAGTCTAACCCACTCGCTCTCCCCTTGCTCCTTTGCTATTGGAGGTTCTCAGTTGGGAGAAGAGGAACAAGAAGTGAAAGTCAGAGTTGCTCATTTGTGTTCCTGTTTGTATCAGTGACCTTCCCACAGCCTAGAAACATAGGGGCATAGGCACACAGGGACATAAGGGCATAGGCACACACGGACGTAGGAGCATAGGCACACACGGACATAGGGGCATAGGCACACAGGGACATAGGAGCATAGGCACACACGGACATAGGGGCATAGGCACACAGGGACATAGGGGCATAGGCACACACGGACATAGGGGCATAGGCATATAGGGGTATAGCGACATAGGGACATAACAGCAGAGGGACATAGTGACATAAGAATCTGCAAGGCGAAAGAAGACCCAGGTCCAGTTTGCCTTCCACCATCCTGGCAGTTGTTGGAAAACTATATACTGTATCCGCAGATATTATTTTCCAGCAGAAAATTATTTGTTGTTGACACAAACGACACTTTCTGCTTCCACCGTCTGTCTCTCTCGGGAACCTGTTCCATACGTTTACTACTCATTCACTGAACTGGTGTCTCCGCAGATTGGTTATGAATTTACCCGGCCACTCGCAGGCCATGTCAGCAGCCAAAGCCACCCCCTTAACCGCACCCCCCCCCCACTCCGTAACAACCTCGTCGCTTCCATAACCCCCACCCCAATAACTCCCCACCCCGACCCCATAAATCTTCCACCCCCCACAGTAACACTCCCCCCAATAATGTTTCAGAATGACATCTCGGAGCAGGAGCAGCGATGGGGAGCGAAGACTGTGGAGGGCTCCGGCCGTCCCCAGCACATCAAGTGGGTGATTGACCACTGGCCGGTGGGGGGGGTCAGTGTGGAGCGGTCAGTGTAGGGGGATCAGTATGGGGGGGTCAGTGTGGGGTGGGAGGGGTGGAGCAGTGTGGGGTGGGGCAGCGTGGGGTGGGAGGGCTGGAGCAGTGTGGGGTGGGGCAGCATGGGGTGGGGCAGCGAGGGGTGGGGTAGCGTGGGGTGGGGCAGCATGGGGTGGGGCAGCGTGGGGTGGGGCAGCGTGGGGTGGGGCAGCGAGGGGTGGGGCAGCGTGGGGTGGGGCAGTGTGGGGTGGGTGTGACTGTGACTGTGATTGCTCACAGTGTACATGAGCTGAGGCAGAACGTGGCTCAGGATCACCAGAGTATCAGACAAAGAGAGGACGCGGTCGGAGCCAAAGCCTCGTATGGTTACGGCGGCCGCTTCGGGGTGGAGCAGGATCGTATGGACAAGGTGAGGCCCCGCCCCACTGCCCACCCGGCACCGGCACCGTGGTATTGTGGGAGGTCCCGTCCTTTGAATGAGACATTAAACCAAGGTCCTGTTTGCCTGTTCAGGTGGATATTACAGATCTCGCGGCACTAGTTGAAGAGAGAAAGGACTCTCTCTCTCCCGGTGTCGTGGCCATCAGTCCCCCAAACAGAATTGATGAATCACTCCCATGTTTGTGGGACATTCCTGTGCGCCATTGGCTGTCAGTCACTGCACCTTCAGTACATCACGTGAAACACTTTTGAGACGTCTCAACAATATAATAAGGCGCTCTACCAAATGGAAGGGTTATTATTACCTAATATCAGAGGATTCAGCACATAAGCCACATAGCTTGGCATTGAGAGCGCTGTCTGGCCACGCTTTCCCATTGCGTGTCCAGTAGGGCCACCCCACCCCTCAGGGTGTGGGCTGCAGCGGTAACAGGACCTGAGGGGGACCATTCCCTGCCCCAGTGACTGATCTGCCCTTCCAGGTCCTGTCAGGACGCCAGGACGGGCTCATCAGTAGATGGTTGAGTTCGGAGGTGAGGTAGTTGATGGCTGCGACTAATACCTGTCCTCTCCTCTCTTCCCCTCCCCCACCCGACTCTCTCTCCCCTCCCCCCACCTCCCACCCCCCCGCCCACTCTCCCTCTCCCCTCCTCAGTCTGCCTTAGGCAATGAGTATGTGGCAAATGTGGCGAAGCATTCCTCCCAGACAGACGCTGCCAAGGGATTCGGGGGCAAATATGGAGTTCAAAAAGATCGGACTGACAAGGTAAGTCCCTCCCCCACTGGAGCTCTCTATCCCGATCCCAATCCCTGCTCTCTCTCTCTCTCCCCATCGTGTCTGTGCTGGGGCTCGCTCCCCCACTGGAGCTCTCTAACCCCAATCCCTGCTCTCTCTCTCTCTCCCCATCGTGTCTGTGCTGGGGCTCGCTCCCCCACTGGAGCTCTCTACTCTAACCCCATTCCCTGCTCTCTCTCCCTTCCCATGGTGTCAGTGCTGGGGCTCACTCCCCCACTGGAGCTCTCTACTCTAACCCCATTCCCCATCGTGGAGTCCTGTAGCTCAGTGGTTAGAGCACTCGCTTTGCAAGTGAGAGACCTGAGTTCAATTCCAGGCAGAGGGCGAAACCTTTGGCAAGTTTCCTTACTCCACACAGAGCCTAATAATAATCCCTCCAAAACCAAACAATAATAAAATTGGTCATTTTCAATCTACGACTGTTTGTGGGACATTGCTGTGCGCAATTGGCTGCCGCGTTCGCCCACAAATATACAGTCAATTCACTTTACAGTGTGTTATGTGAAGCGCTTTGGGACGTCGAGAAGACGTGAAAAGCTCTATATCAAATGCAAGGATTATTATTATTATTATTATTATTATTATTATTATTATTATCTCTGTCTCATGCTCTCCTCTCTCTCTCACCTCACTCTCTGACCTGACAGGACCTCACTCACCTGCCCGTCTCCTCTACACACCCTGGAGGGAGGTTGACTGAATCTACTCAAGCGCTTACTTCTCTTTTTCTCTCTCAGCTTCTGTGTTTCTCTCCCTTACTCTCTCACTCTCTGTCTATCCCTCTCTCTGCCTCATGTAG
>NW_024704746.1:68851538-69000221 GCF_018977255.1 Callorhinchus milii
CTCAGTCTCTATCTCTCTGTCTGTGTATCTCTCTCTCTCTGTCTCTCTCTATTTCTCTATTGCTCTTTGTCTCTCTTATCGGGCTCTGTCTGTCTGACTCTCTCTGTCACTCTGTCTCTATCTGTTTCTGTATCTCTCTCTCTCAGTACTTCTCGCTGTCACTCTCTCTATCTCTTGTTCTCTCTCTCTCTCTCTCTCTCTGTACGTCTCTCTGTCACTCTCACTCTCTCTCTCTCTCTCACACTCAGTACCTCTCTCTGTCACTCTCTCTATCTCTCAGTCTCTCTATCTCTCTCAGTCTCCTGTATAATGACTATCTGTTGCTGTAGATTTCTGGGACACAGCTGGACAGGAACGCTTCCAGAGCATGCACCCATCCTACTACCACAAGGCTCACGCCTGCATCATGGTAAGTGTCTGCCCAGCCCCAGGGTTACAGACACAGTAAAGGCCCCCCTACACTGTGCGTCCATCCACACTCCCAGGTCAGGGTTAGAGACACAGTAAAGCCTCTACACTGTGCGTCCACACTCCCAGGTCAGGGTTGAGACACAGTAAAGCTCCTCTACACTGCGTCCACACTCCCAGGTCAGGGTTAGAGACACAGTAAAGCTCCTCTACACTGTGCGTCCACACTCCCAGGTCAGGGTTAAGACACAGTAAAGCTCCTCTACACTGTGGTCCCACTCCCAGGTCAGGGTTAGACACAGTAAAGCTCCTCTACACTGTGTGTCCACACTCCCAGGTCAGGGTTAGAGACACAGTAAAGCTTCTCAAGTTCCAAGTCACGGTGTTGGGATGACGGTTGTCAAGGTGACGGGGTTCCTGGTGCCGGTGGCCGGGGTGATGGTTGTGAGGGTGACGGTTGTTCTGGTGACGTGTTCTTGTCGGCAGGTGTTTGATGTGCAGAGGAAGGTGACCTATAAGAACCTGAGCAGTTGGTACCAGGAGCTGCGTGAGTACCGGCCCACGATCCCCTGTGTGGTGGTGGCCAACAAGATAGACGGTGAGTGTGAACTACATGAGTGTGCCAGGGCACGCGCGGGTGAACAGTGTGTCAGGCCAGGGCTGTGTGTGCAATTACAACAACAAATGACATTTACACAGAGACTTTCATGTCGGGAGGACATCCCAAGGCACTGGACAGCTGGGGGTTGAGATCAGGAGGGGTGGAGGGCAGAGACGGAGGGGATAGGAGGGTGGTCGAAGGTGCGGTCGAAGGGGAAGATCTTGAGATGGGCCTTCGTGGAGGTGAAGGGACTGTGGGCTGCAGTTCCAGAGGGGGCGGCAGAACTGACACTAATCCCCTCGTGTCTCACAGCTGATCAGAAAATCACACAGAAAAGCTTCAACTTCGCCAAGAAACAGGGTTTACCTTTCTACTTCGTGTCAGCGGCCGACGGCACCAACGTGGTGAAGGTGAGAGAGAAGGAGAGAGGCAGAGAAAGAGAGCGCAGAGAGAGAGAGAGAGAGAGAGAGACCGTGGGCAGAGAGAAAGGGAGAGAATGAGGAGACAGTGAGTAGAGAAGGGGAGAGAGCAAAAAAGAGAGCAGAGAGAAACAGAGCGGAGAGAGAGAATGGGGAGAGAGTGCGGAGAGGTAGAGAGAGAGAGAGAGAGAGAGCGCAGAGAGACTGAGAGAAAAAGAGAGAGAACTCAGAGAGACAGCACAGGTAGAGAGACAGCGGAGAGAGGCTGAGAGACGAGAGAGAAGAGAGAGAGGGGAGAGAGAGAGTGCAGAGAGAAGCAGCGGCGAGCGAGAGAGGGGAGACCCTCTCTTGACCGGGTTCCTGCCTGACTCCGCCCTGTCTCCCCAGCTGTTCCGGGACACCATCAGACTCGCCGTCTCGTACAAGGAGAACAGCAGCGACTTCATGGACGAGGTGATGCGGGAGCTGGAGGTAAGCAGCACTGGCATTCCCAGCGCAAACACCGCAGAATCATCCCAGAACAAGTCCAGCCAGTGGGGATCGCGCCCCAGCATCGACACGATGGGGGGAGAGAGAGTGCAGAGAATGGGGTTAGAGTAGAGAGCTCCAGTGAGGGAGTGAGCCCCAGCACAGACACAGTGGGGAGAGAGAGAGAACAGGGAATGGGGTTAGAGTAGAGAGCTCCAGTGGGGAGTGAGCCCCAGCACTGACACCATGGGGAGAGAGAGAGAACAGGGAATGGGGTTAGAGTAGAGAGCTTCAGTGGGTAATGAGCCCCAGCACAGACACCATGGGGAGAGAGAGAGAGAGAGAGCAGGGATGGGTGTTAGAGTAGAGAGCTCAGTGGGGGAGGAGCCCCAGCACAGACACCATGGGGAGAGAGAGAGCAGGGGATGGGGTTAGAGTAGAGAGCTTCAGTGGGGAGTGAGCCCCAGCACTGACACCATGGGGAGAGAGAGCAGGGAATGGGGTTAGAGAGCTTCAGTGGGGGAATGAGCCCCAGCACAGACACCATGGGGAGAGAGAGAGAGAGAGAGAGCAGCTTCAGTGGGGAATGAGCCCCAGCACAGACACCATGGGGAGAGAGAGAGAGAGAGAGAGCAGGGATGGGGTGAGATTAGAGAGCTGCAGTGGGGAGTGAGCCCCAGCACAGACACCATGGGAGAGAGACAGAACAGGGAATGGGGTTAGAGTAGAGAGCTTCAGTGGGGAGTGAGCCCCAGCACAGACACCATGGGGAGAGAGACAGAACGGGATGGGGTTAGAGTAGAGAGCTTCAGTGGGGAATGAGCCCCAGCACAGACAAGATGGGGAGAGAGAGAGAGCAGGGGATGGGGTTAGAGTAGAGAGCTGCAGTGGGGAGTGAGCCCCAGCACAGACACCATGGGGAGAGAGACAGAACAGGGAATGGGGTTAGAGTAGAGAGCTTCAGTGGGGAATGAGCCCCAGCACAGACAAGATGGGGAGAGAGAGAGCAGGGGATGGGGTTAGAGTAGAGAGCTGCAGTGGGAGTGAGCCCCAGCACAGACAAGATGGGAGAGAGAGAGAGCAGGGATGGGTTAGAGTAGAGAGCTGCAGTGGGGAGTGAGCCCCAGCACAGACACGATGGGGAGAGAGAGAGAGCAGGGGATGGGGTTAGAGTAGAGAGCTGCAGTGGGGAGTGAGCCCCAGCACAGACACGATGGGGAGAGAGAGAGAGAGCAGGGGATGGGTTAGAGTAGAGAGCTGCAGTGGGGAGTGAGCCCCAGCACAGACACGATGGGGAGAGAGAGAGAGAGAGCAGGGGATGGGGTTAGAGTAGAGAGCTGCAGTGGGGAGTGAGCCCCAGCACAGACACGATGGGGAGAGAGAGAGAGAGAGCAGGGGATGGGGTTAGAGTAGAGAGCTGCAGTGGGGAGTGAGCCCCAGCACAGACCATGTGTTCCCACACGGCCACTGGTTGCAGTACCCACGTTGTGACACCAGGTGGCAATGATACTCTATACACTGCAGCACAGGAACATGGGAGGGTTGGACTCACTGGTCAGTCAGTGTGTGAGATCTCTCAGTCGCGTGTCTCCTGTCCCAACCTCTGACACCCCGGGTCATGGTAAATACACAAGCACACACATGCAGACACAGACTTTCACACATGCAGACACACACACATGCAGACACACCACATGCAGACACACCACATGCAGACACACCACATACAGACACACACATACAGATACGCACATACAGACACACACATACAGACACACACATACAGACACACACATACAGACACACACACACACATACAGACACACACACATACAGACACACACATACAGACACACACACATACAGACACACACACATACAGACACACGCACATACAGACACGCGCACATACAGACACACCACATACAGACACACACACATACAGACACACACACATACAGACACACACATACAGACTCACACACATACAGACACACACATACAGACACGCGCACATACAGACACACACACATACAGACACACACACATACAGACACACACATACAGACTCACACACATACAGACACACACATACAGACACGCGCACATACAGACACACACACATACAGACACACACACATACAGACACACACACATACAGACACACACATACAGACACACACATACAGACACGCGCACATACAGACACACACACATACAGACACACACACATACAGACATGTGCACATACAGACACGCGCACATACAGACACACACACATACAGACACACACACATACAGACATGTGCACATACAGACACACACACACATGCAGACACGCACGCATACAGACATGTAAACACACACAGAACTCTTGCATACAGACATGCACAGATAAAACCCAAGCATACACGCACGTAGAGACATACACACGAGCAGACACACATGCACAGACACCCACACAGACAGTTTTATTAGGTAAGGAATATGAGGAAAGGGCAGGTAATTGGTGTTGAGGTACAGATCAGCCATGAACAGGCTCGAGGGACTGATTAGCCTACTCCTGTTCCTATGATACACACACACACACAACACACACACTCACATACATAAACACACAAAGGAAGCACTTCCTGACCTCAGCTCTGACTTTAAGGCTCGGCCCCGTGTTTGCTTCCCTCCACCATAGGAAAGAGTCACTCTACACTGTGTGACCACACTCCCAGGTCAGGGTTAGAGACACAGTAACGCTCCTCTACACTGTGTGTCCACACTCCCAGGTCAGGGTTAGAGACACAGTAAAGCTCCTCTACACTGTATGTCCACACTCCCAGGTCAGGGTTAGAGACACAGTAACGCTCCTCTACACTGTGTGTCCACACTCCCAGGTCAGGGTTAGAGACACAGTAAAGCTCTACACTGTGTGTCCACACTCCCAGGTCAGGGTTAGAGACACAGTAACGCTCCTCTACACTGTGTGTCCACACTCCCAGGTCAGGGTTAGAGACACAGTAACGCTCCTCTACACTGTGTGTCCACACTCCCAGGTCAGGGTTAGAGACACAGTAAAGCTCCTCTACACTGTGTGTCCACACTCCCAGGTCAGGGTTAGAGACACAGTGAAGCTCCTCTACACTGTGTGTCCACACTCCCAGGTCAGGGTTAGAGACACAGTAACGCTCCTCTACACTGTGTGTCCACACTCCCAGGTCAGGGTTAGAGACACAGTAACGCTCCTCTACACTGTGTGTCCACACTCCCAGGTCAGGGTTAGAGACACAGTAACGCTCCCTCTACACTGTGTGTCCACACTCCCAGGTCAGGGTTAGAGACACAGTAAAGCTCTAGGCTATGGTTTGATGCTGGGATCTCAGGCTGTCTTTCAGGCTTGTTATCACCTTGTTATCATCAGTGCTCAGATTAGAAGCTGCTTTGCAGTCACAGGCAGGGCTCCTGCTGTGATATCCCGGCTCCGGCTGCCTCACACTCTGGGCAAGATTTGGCTCCACTTAAAATCAAATTCTCTCCAAATCGGCGGCCGAGTGTCTCTGTGTCTGTCACAGTGATAGCGCTGAGCGGACCAGCCTGCCACATACCCACAGTGCAGAGACCCTCACTGCGTGCGCGTGTGCAGAGATGCTGTGTGTGCGTGTGTGCAAAGACACTGTATGAGCGTGCGAGTTGCTGTGTGTGCATGGGAGACACTGTGTTCATGCAGAGACAATGAGTGTGTGATGCTGTCTGTGTGCAGATACTGTGTTTGTGTCGCTGTGTGTGAGTCGCTGTGTGTGTGAGTCACTGTCACTGAGTCACTGTGTGTATGTGTGTGAGTCGCTGTGTGTGAGTTGCTGTGTGTGTGAGTTGCTGTGTGTGTATGCGTCGCTGTGTGTGTGTCGCTGTGTGTGTGTGTTGCTGTGTGTGAGTTGCTGTGTGTGTGAGTTGCTGTGTGTGTGAGTCGCTGTGTGTGTGTGAGTCGCTGTGTGTGTGTGAGAGTCGCTGTGTGTGTGAGAGTCGCTGTGTGTGTGTGTGTGTGTAAGCGCTGTGTGTGATTGTGTTGAATTATTTTCTTGCCTAGAATTTCGCTCTTGAGGCTAAAGGTGATGGTCCTGAGCAGAATCCAGAGACCACGACCGAAACCACGGACCCTGACACTACAGTGTGACTGACCCTCATGAGAACTGGCTCCATCTCTCCCCCCTCTCTCTCCATCTCCCCGTCTCACCACCCCTCTCTCTACCCACTCTCTCTCTCCCCCTCTCTTCCCTTCTCTCTCCCTGCCCCCTCTCTCGCTCCCAACCCCCTCTCTCTACCCCCATCTCCTCTCTCTTCCCCTCTCTCTCCCCATCTGTCTACTCCCCCCCACTCGCTCTCTCTCCCTCCCTCCCTTCCCGCCTCTCTCTCCCCATCTCTCTCTCCCCATGTCTGCACCACTGTCACACTGATTTTGTGTTTGTGGGTGAGGGGAGGGGCACGGGAATGGATGACTAGTGGGGAGGAGGAGAGGCAGGGGTGGGGTGGGTGACGGGGTGGGTTTGGGGGGGAAGCTGCTCCGAGCTGGGCTGACATGCACCCTGGCCCCTCCCCTCTGACCACGCGGGACACCACTGTGAGGGAAATCACTACACAGTCACTACACTACACAGTCAATACTCCGCACAGTCACTACACTTGACGTGATTCCCTGTGAAAACCTTTATTGTTATTATTTATTTATTACGATGATTGTTTGTGTGATCTCTCCCACTCCAGTAACCAGTTTTCCGCACAAAATTGCCAACCTCTCCCTCCGCCGTCCCTTCCTTCTCTGCTCTCGCCTGGGAGTAAGCGACTGGGGGAGGTGGGTGGGGGAGAGATGGGTGGGGTGGGGGGGGGGTAAGGCTGGACATTATTCCCCCCCTCCCCACCCCCACACCCTGAGCTGAGGCTGATGTTTGTGATGATAATAAACTGATGTTTTTATTCTTCATGTCCTTGGTGTCTCGGTGGTCCTGCCCTCTCCAGCCAACATTCCCACACTCTCTCTCTCTCTCTCTCTCTCTCGGTCTCTCACTGCCGCTGTTTATCCAGTTCCCTTTGGAGTGAGGCTATTGATCCTGTCTTGTTTGCCGCTCATAGGATTGAATTCCAAACATTGACATCACTCAGTAACACTCCATCCTCAGTGCGAAGCTCGGCCAGTCAGCGCTCCCAATGGCAAGCTATGTGTTTTAGCTGTTAGGCTGCAGCAGTTACCCCCAACCCACACTCTGGAGTCCCTAAGCCTTAGCCCTTGTGAACCTGCGTCTAATACTCTCCGGAATTAAGTAAGCAGGAGGCGCCCCTCCCCTCCAGGGAGAGAGTACTTTCCATGTGGAGGTGACAGACATAGGGTGAGTACTCAGTCTGGTTTAGAAAGTGGTAAACACGATGACGGGTTTCCGTGTGTGTCAGACACCCGGCCGGTCACGGTGACGGGTGTCCGTGTGTGTCAGACGCCCGGCCGGTCACGGTGACGGGTTTCCATGTGTGTGTGTCGGACGCCCGGCCAGTCACGGTGACGGGTTTCCATGTGTGTGTGTCAGACGCCCGGCCGGTCACGGTGACGGGTTTCCGTGTGTGTGTGTCAGACGCCCGGCCGGTCACGGTGACGGGTTTCCGTGTGTGTGTGTCAGACGCCCGGCTGGTCACGGTGACGGGTTTCCGTGTGTGTCAGACGCCCGGCCGGTCACGGTGACGGGTGTCCGTGTGTGTCAGATGCTGTGAACGCGAGCGCCTGATCGATTCTGTGCTGCAAACTCCCCGCGGGCAGGTCACAGCGATCAGCGTCGTCAAAGCTAATCACTAATTAGTGATTGATTAATTGGCCGTCACCCTACTCTCTCTGCTCTGCCATTGTCCCTGTGCCTGTAGTAACCTATATTCCTGTTGGAACATCGTGATGACATCGGTTCTCTGCCGGGAGGGGAAGGTTGGTGATTATTTATCTGTTGGTTATTTTCTGTAATAACAATAATAATCCTTGCATTTGATACAGCGCCTTATCACAGCTTCGAGGCGTCTCAAAGCGCTTCACAGAATACACTGTAAAGCGAATTGACTATTTTTTGAGGGCGAAACGTGGCAGCCGATTGCGCACAGCAATGGATTGAGGGATCAAATTATTACTATTGCTTTGTTTAAGGAATTATTATCCCTGGAAAAGCAATCCGCCAATCGCCTAACGTCCAGGGTGCTCCTTGCTGCCTGGTAAACCATCGTGTGGAGTTAGGAAACTTGCCCAACATTTGGCTTGTGAGTGTTCTGACCACTAAAGCTACAGGACTCCACGATTATTATTTTTATTCTGTAATGTTTTATGAGGCGGATGGCTCTTTAACACGCCAGACAGCAGAGACAGTTCTGGGGGTGCGTGTGAGTGGTGTATGTGTGTGAGTGGTGTATGTGTGTGTGTGTGTGTGGGGGGGGTGGGGGGCTGTGTGTGAGCGGGCTGTGTGTATGTATGTGTGAGTGGTGTGAGCGGGGTGTGTGTGTGAATGGTGTGAGCGGGGTGTGTGTGAATAGTGTGAGTGGGGGGTGTGTGATGGTGTGAGCGGGGTGTGTGTGTGAGGGGTGTGTGATGGTGTGAGCGGGGGGTGTGTGTGAGCGGGGGGGGAGGTGAGCGTGTGTGTGTGAGAGAGATGGACTGAGAGCTGCAGGTCCCAGTGTGGGGCTCAGACACACAGCCTCCTGACCCGCAGCCCAGAGTGTGACTGACTGACAGACACCGGTGGGAAGGCTCTCCACACCCGGGTGGACACCATCCTGTATTGTCTGTAACTGGGGTTGTCTCTGACAGGCAGACTGGTGTCTGGAGGCTCTCTCTCTCTCTCTCTCTCGCACGCTGTCTGTCGCTCGCTCGCTCGCTCGCTCGCTGGCTTGTGTAAATGATTGCTGTCAGCTTCCCCTTGTTTTCTCTCCTCACTGAGATTGACATGTCAGCCCAGGTCAGCGCTAGTTATTCCCTCAGCTCGTGTCTGAAAGTTATATTGAAAGCCTCGTTCTGCCTCTCACTCTCTCACAGCCTCTCTACACACTCCCTGTCCCCTTCTCTGCCCTTCTCTCTCTCTCCCCCTATCGTTCTCTGTCTTTCTTTGTTCTCCCATCTTTAATATAATAATACCCGCATTTGATACAGCGCCTTATCACGTCTTCTCGCCGTCCCAAAGCACTTCACAGAATACACTGTAAAGTGAATTGACTGTATTTGTGGGCGAAACGCGGCAGCAGCGTCTCACACACAGTCGTGGGTTGAGTGACAAAATTCTTTCTGTTTTCTTTCTTCTTGAGGGATTATTAGAAGACATCTATAAAATGAGAAAAGCGCTATATCAAATGCAAAGATTATTATTATTATGTTATTACAGGTGTGTGGAGTAAGGAAACTTGCCCAAGGTTTCGCCCTCTGCCGGGAATCGAACACTAGTCTCTCGCTTGTGAGGCGAGTGCTCCAACCACTGAGCTACAGGACTGCAATCCCTGCCAACCTGCCTGTCTGTCTGCCTGTCTGTCTGTCTGTCTGTCTGTCTCCGTTGCTCCCCCACCCCCCCCCCCACCCCCCACGTCTCTCTGTCTCTCTCTGGCTGTGCTGTAATGGCTCAGGCACCGGACTGGAGGCAGAGGGCGGCTCTCGGTTCTGACATTCCGTTGCTAAACATGACACCTCGGAGCCATTCAGATCCGAGGAGAACCCACTTACCGACCCACCCCCGAACCCCATGGAGTCCTGTAGCTCAGTGGTTAGAGCATTCGCCTCGCAAGCGAGAGACCTGGGTTTGATCCCCGGCAGGATGAAATGTTGGGCAAGTTTCCTTACTCCACACGCCCCTGTTTACCAGCAGTCAGTAGGAACCCGGTTGTTAGTCAATTAGCGGATCGCTTTTCCAGGGGTAATAATCCCTTTCAGAATAATAATAATTTGGTCACTCAATCTACGACTGTTTGTGGGACGCTGCTGTGCGCAATTGTCTGCCATGTTTCACTCACAAAACTTACAATCAATTCACTTTACAGTGTATCCTGTGAAGCGCTTTGAAACGAATCGGAGACTGATAAGGCGCCGTATCAAATGCATAATAATCATAATCTTTCCATTTAATATAGTGCCTTTTTATGTCTTCGCGACGTCTCAAAGTGCTTCACAGGATACACTGTAAAGTGAATTGACTGTATATTTTGTGGGTGAAATATTATTATTATAAGAGCTTTCAGTTTCCCCGTGACTGAGTGTAGCTTTAAGTCCGAGAGACTAATTTAAATATTGCATAATTAAATCTAATCAGTGCTTTCCCGCTGAGTCGCTTGTGGTGAAGTATAAAGAGTTTAGAGTTTACCAGCTGCCTTTTACATCTGCTGACGTTCAATATTTTACTGTGATTCACATCAATACTGCATGTTTGTCCCAGTAAAGAGAGACAGAGAGAGAGAAGGCTTCAGAGAGAGGCGTGCACTGCTTTCTCACTGCGATGTTCTATCGAGGGAGAGAGAGAGGCTGAGAGCGAGAACTACCCCCCACCTCTCCCCCCAGTCTAAATCCACTCTCCCCTCACTCCCCCGCTGGAACTCTCCAATCCCATCCCCTGCTCCCTCCCCATCGTGTCTGTGCCGGGGCTCGCTCCCCCACTGGAGCTCTTCACACTCCTGTCTCTGAAATCCCTGTCTCGCTCTTTATCGGTCTCACCTTCTCTCTCTCTTTCTCTCTCTCTCCCATTCTCTCTCTCGCCTCACAATCTCCACACTTAGCGCTCTCTAATTGGGCTTCTTGATGATCACAATCCATCATCGTTTACAGACCAGAGCAGCCTGACAGTAAACATGGCAACCAGCCCAACCCAGCCAACCAACCCTAGTGAGAGAGAGAGCAGAGTATGAGAGTGTGAGGACACTGATCATGAGGCTGGGGGGTTGGGGAAAGGCTGGAGCTGAGGAGATTAAGGGATGATTGAGGTGTAGGCTGGTTATTTTCTGTAATAATATTAATAATCATTGCATCTGCTATAGCTCCTTATGTCTTTAAGACGTCTCAAAGCGCTTCACAGGATACACTGTAAAGTGAATTGACTGTATAATGTGTGGGTTAAACACGGCAGCCAATTGCGCACAGGAGCGTCTTGGGTTGAGTGACCAAATTATTACTATTTTTTGAAGGGATTATTACCCTGGAAAAGTGATCTGGAAATCGACTAACAACCGGGTTCTTACTGACTGCTGGTAAACAGAGGCGTGGGGAGTACGGACCTTGCCCAACATTTTTCCCTGACCCAGGAATCGAACCCGGGTCCTCTCGCTTGTGAGGTGAGTGCTCTAACCACTGAACTGCATAAATGATGAGGGAGTGAGGGGTGAGACAGGGATGGCTTCGCTGAGGCAGGCATTGTCACACAGGATGTGCTGTTGAACAAGGGATGAGAACAGATTGGCTGAAGGGCCTTTATCATCCAAACCCATCCCGAGTCCTCGTGAAGATGTTAAACACAAGCTTGCTCTCTCTGTCTATTTATCTCTCTCTCTTTATTATTCCTGTCTCTCCTATTCCCTATATATTCTCTGTATCTCCCTTAGTCTCTCTGTATCTCTCTATTTATCTCTCTCTGTCTCTTTATATCTCTCTCTCTCCATCTCTCTCTCAGTCTATCTCACTCTCTATCTCTCTCCCTCTCTCTCTTTTGTTCAGTCACTGTCACATTTCCTTCAACACAGAGCTGAACGAGATTTTAATTTTTCTTTCACTAAAAATATCTTTAAATATAAACCTCATCTTTCTACTGTCTAATAACACAGCAAAGTTAACCCTTCACTTTGCTCAGCCCAACACACCCCAACCCCCAACATACACCAACCCCTCCCCCCGTCTCAGTTCACGTGTGTAAATACAGGTGATGAGTTTGCGAGGCTGTCGGTGAGATTAATAACAATAATCCTTGCATTTGATACGTGCCTTATCATGTCTTAGAGACGTCTCAAAGCGCTTCAAAGTGAACTGATTGTATATTTTGTGGGCAAAACGTGGCAGACAATTGTGCACAGCAGCGTCCCACAAACAGTCATGGATTGAGTGACCAAATTGATTTCTTTTTATATTACCCCCTAGAAAGCCATCCTGGCAATCGACTAACAACTGGGCTCCTACTGACTGCTGGTAAACAGAGGCGTGTGTGTGGATTAAGGAAACTGGCCTCAGGTCTCACCCTGACCGGGAATCGAAATCAGGTCCTCTCGCTTGCGAGGCGAGGGCTCTAACCACTGAGCTACAGGACTCTACAGGATTCCACTACTTTAATCTGTGGTAAAACCGTGGGTCCCAGCAGGTGGGAGGGGAGCTGTGTGTGTGGGGGGGGTCCGTGCGGTGTGGGTGTGGATGGGCAGATGTGGAGGGGCTCCACAGAGAAGGCGGTGGGGGGGGGGCTGTGTTGCTCCGCCTTGCTGCCTGTACTGCAGAGATTGGGAACATGCAGTGTTCCTGCAAGGTGCTTCCTGAGCGCAGCGATATTCCAGATTTGAGTCACATCCTGACATTTTCCTGGTGGGAATGTTTCCTGTGGGGAGAGGAGAGGGGAGGGGTGAGAGCGGGGGAGGGGGTTGTGTCTGCGCACTCTCTCTGGCTCTCTCGCTGAGCTCAGTTTTGCCGAGTTCGCGAGGTGGGAGTGGGTGGTGAGACCCTCTCTCTGTGCGCGAGTCGGGAATCAGACACGAGGTGATTCCGGTCAGATTTATTCTCTCAGTGTCTCGCCCCCACACCACCCCTCCGTGGAATCTGGACGGTTTATCTCACACAGGAGGTTAAGGTAAGAGACGGTCATTATGTGGTGGTGTCTCTTGGTGTAATAATAATAATCCTTACATTTCATACAGCACCTTATCACGTCATTGAGACATCGCAAAGCGCTTCAAAGGATATGCTGTAAAGTGGATCGATTGTATATTTTGTGGGCGAAAATTGGCAGCCAATTGCGCACAACAGCCTAATTTTTTGGAGGGATTATTACCCCCAGAGAGCAATCCACTAATCGACTAACAACTGGGTTCCTGCTTATTGCGAAGTAAACAGAGGTTTGTGGAGTAAGAAAAATTGCCTTAAGGTTTCGCCCTGTCTGGGAATCAACCCGGGTCCTCTTGCTTGCGAGTGCTCCAACCACTACACTACAGGACTCTACTCCTATTGTTCTACTGTCGTGGGGAATCGTAAAGTGTTAATCTGGATTTAATTTTTCAATCCCATTTAAAATGTTATACACCTCAATACCCTCTGGAGATGTCTTCTCTCAAGACTGAAATGCCCGAGCTTGTCTAATCGTTGCTCTTAGCTCATTCCTGTAACAGCCTCACTGTCCCCTCTGTCTCTAACACTGGGATCAGCCTCACTGTCCCCTCTGTCTCTAACACTGGGATCAGCCTCACTGTCCCCTCTGTCTCTAACACTGGGATCAGTCTCACTGTCCCCTCTGCAGTCTCTGGGGTCAGCGCAGCCCCTCGAAGCTCCTCACAAACGAGCAGAAATTGGGAAGGAACTGAGAGGAACTGTGTCCTAAAGGGAACGGCAGTGACAGGAAAAGGAACCGGGAGAGGAAATAGGCAGTGCTCTATGCCATGCCTGGCACTATCAGTGTGAGGGCTACCGTGAGTGTGAGCCAGTCAGTGTGTGTGAACGAGTGTGTGTGAGTGTTGATGAATGAGTGTGCGATAGTGAGTGTGTGTCAGTGAGTGTGAGTTTGTATGAGTGTGTGATAGTGTGTCAGTGAGTGTGTGCGTTAGTGAGTGTGTGTGTTAGTGTCAGTGTGTGTGGGTGTGTGTGACAGTGTACATGTGACAGTGTGTGTGACGGTGTGTGACCGTGTGTGTGTGACGGTGTGTGTGTGACGGTGTGTGTGGGTGTGTGTGACGGTGTGTGTGTGGGTGTGTATGACGGTGTGTGTGGGTGTGTGTGACGGTGTGTGTGTGGGTGTGTGTGACACTGACCTCTGACCCAGTCAGTGCTGATGGCTGTCCTGCGCATGTGCAGAAGTATGCGCCAATGAGCATGCGCGGCGCGGGGGCTGCCGGGACAGCGGCGGGAAACCCACTTCGCCTCAGAGTCAGAACCGCGGCCCCGCGGGGGGTCTCTGTCTGTCTGTGAGGGTGAGAGTCTGAGGCCCCGGGGGGTGGGGGGTCTCTGTCTGTCTGTGAGGGTGAGAGTCTGAGGCCCCGGGGGGTGGGGGGTCTCTGTCTGTCTGTCTGTGAGGGTGAGAGTCTGAGGCCCCGGGGGGTGGGGGGTCTCTGTCTGTCTGTGAGGGTGAGTGTCTGAGGCCCCGGGGGGTGGGGGGTCTCTGTCTGTCTGTCTGTGAGGGTGAGTGTCTGAGGCCCCGGGGGGTGGGGGGTCTCTGTCTGTCTGTGAGGGTGAGAGTCTGAGGCCCCGGGGGGTGGGGGGTCTCTGTCTGTCTGTGAGGGTGAGAGTCTGAGGCCCCGGGGGTGGGGGGTCTCTGTCTGTCTGTGAGGGTGAGAGTCTGAGGCCCCGGGGGGCGGGGGGTCTCTGTCTGTCTGTGAGGGTGAGTGTCTGAGGCCCCGGGGGGTGGGGGGTCTCTGTCTGTCTGTGAGGGTGAGTGTCTGAGGCCCCGGGGGGTGGGGGGTCTCTGTCTGTCTGTGAGGGTGAGAGTCTGAGGCCCCGGGGGGTGGGGGGTCTCTGTCTGTCTGTCTGTGAGGGTGAGAGTCTGAGGCCCCGGGGGGTGGGGGGTCTCTGTCTGTCTGTGAGGGTGAGTGTCTGAGGCCCCGGGGGGTGGGGGGTCTCTGTCTGTCTGTGAGGGTGAGAGTCTGAGGCCCCGCGGGGGGTCTCTGTCTGTCTGTCTGTGAGGGTGAGTGTCTGAGGCCCCGGGGGTGGGGGGTCTCTGTCTGTCTGTCTGTGAGGGTGAGAGTCTGAGGCCCCGGGGGGTGGGGGGTCTCTGTCTGTCTGTCTGTGAGGGTGAGAGTCTGAGGCCCCGGGGGGTGGGGGGTCTCTGTCTGTCTGTCTGTGAGGGTGAGAGTCTGAGGCCCCGGGGGGTGGGGGGTCTCTGTCTGTCTTTGAGGGTGAGAGTCTGAGGCCCCGGGGGGTGGGGGGTCTCTGTCTGTCTGTCTGTGAGGGTGAGTGTCTGAGGCCCCGGGGGGTGGGGGGTCTCTGTCTGTCTGTCTGTCTGTCTGTCTGTCTGTCTGTCTGTCTGTCTGTCTGTGAGGGTGAGTGTCTGAGGCCCCGGGGGGTGGGGGGTCTCTGTCCCCATCTACACCGCCCCCGGGGCCCCATCGTGCTTACTATGGGCCTGAGTCTTGGGTGTGTGGGTGTGTGTGACGGTGTGTGTGAGGGTGTGTGTGACGGTGGGTGTGTGTGACGGTGTGTGTGTGGGTGTGTGTGTGACGGTGTGTGTGTGGGTGTGTGTGACTGTGGGTGTGTGTGACGGTGTGTGTGTGTGTCAGTGTGTGAATGAGTCGAAGTCAATGTGAATGACAGTGTGAGTGAATGAGTGAGTGAGTGAATGAGTGAGAGTGTGAGTGAGTGAGAGTGTGAGTGAGTGAGAGTGTGAGTGAGTGTGTGAGTGAGTGAGTGAGAGTGAGTGTGTGAGTGAGTGAGTGAGTGAGTGAGTGAGAGTGAGTGAGTGAGAGTGTGAGTGAGTGAGAGTGTGAGTGAGAGTGAGTGAGTGAGAGTGAGTGAGAGTGTGAGTGAGTGAGTGAGAGTGAGTGTGAGTGAGAGTGAGTGAGAGTGTGAGTGAGTGTGAGTGAGTGAGTGAGTGAGTGAGTGTGAGTGAGTGAGTGAGTGAGTGTGTGAGAGTGAGTGAGTGAGAGTGTGAGTGAGTGAGAGTGAGAGTGAGTGTGTGAGTGAGTGAGTGAATGAGTGAGAGTGTGAGTGAGTGAGAGTGTGAGTGAGTGTGTGAGTGAGTGAGAGTGAGAGTGAGTGAGTGTGTGAGTGAGTGAGTGAGTGAGAGTGTGAGTGAATGAGTGAGAGTGTGAGTGAGTGTGTGAGTGAGTGAGTGAGTGTGAGTGAGTGAGTGAGTGAGAGTGTGAGTGAGAGTGTGAGTGAGTGAGTGAGTGAGTGAGTGTGTGAGTGAGTGAGTGTGAGTGAGTGAGTGAGTGAGAGTGTGAGTGAGAGTGTGAGTGAGTGAGTGTGTGAGTGAGTGAGTGAGTGTGAGTGAGTGAGTGAGTGAGAGTGTGAGTGAGAGTGTGAGTGAGTGTGTGAGTGAGTGAGTGAGTGAGTGAGAGTGTGAGTGAGTGAGAGTGTGAGTGAGTGAGTGTGAGTGAGTGAGTGAGTGAGTGTGAGTGAGTGAGTGAGTGTGAGTGAGTGAGTGAGTGAGTGTGTGAGTGAGTGAGTGAGTGTGTGAGTGAGTGAGTGAGTGTGAGTGAGAGTGAGTGTGTGAGTGAGTGAGTGAGTGAGTGAGAGTGTGAGTGAGTGAGAGTGTGAGTGAGTGAGTGTGAGTGAGTGAGTGAGTGAGTGTGAGTGAGTGAGTGAGTGTGAGTGAGTGAGTGAGTGAGTGTGTGAGTGAGTGAGTGAGTGAGTGAGTGAGTGAGTGTGAGTGAGTGAGTGTGATCGTGGGCTCACTGCTGTACTGGGGGTTGGGCTGTGATGAGCTGTGTTCAATGTGAGATGAGCCTCTCCCACTCTGCGCTGACAAGCCTTGCTGTGTCTCCATGGTAACCTGGCTGGCATTCCCTCAGCCTTCAGCCGCTTCCCAGAGCCGAAGCTCAGCCGCTCGCCGGGACCAGAGCTCAGGGAGTCCACATTCAGCCCAGCGGCTCCGAGAGAGGGAGCGGAGCTCCCAGGGGAGTCAGAGCAAGAGAGACGGGGAGACACAGAGAGGGAGAGACGGAGATAGAGAGGTTCCTCTCCTCGTCAGTGAGGTTTGACACGGATGGTAACTAACACCTGCTTTAATATTTACACCTGTTCGGCGCTCACTGAGCGATGCTGTCACTGTCGCCTCCTCAATACTGACAGGTGTAGTGACTGTGTGTTCTGTAGGCGAATGTCGCAGCCAATTTGCACAAAGCGGTGTCCCCGCAAACAGCCGTGAAGTGAGTGATTTTATCTGACGGATTGTTGGCCAGGACACCGGGGGGGGGTCTCATCTGAAGCATGGTGTCTCCCCCCAGTGCTGCGCTGGAACATCAGCCTGGACTGTGAGCTTGTAGTCCCCGATATGGGGGCTTGAACCCACAACCTCCTGACTCTGAAGCGAGAGTGAGTGGCTGAGCCAGGCTGTGTGTTATTGAGGGGTTATCATCAGTGACTGTATAAGAGCTGAATTGGCTCCAAGGTGACATGTTTGGCAACGGAATGTTGGAACCCACCCTCTGTGACAGTCTCTAGTCCCAACTCCTGAGCGATGTGGGTCCGCAGTTTTCCAGGGCACTGCTTATGCCAGCACAGCCTAGCCTGGTTCATCGGCAGGACTGGAAGGGCAATCAGTCACTGGGGGTAAGGATTCTTCCCACTCAGTGCCCTATAACCCTGCAAGCCAAAGCCCTAATGGTTAGGGTGGTCCTAGCTGGACAACCAGTGGGAAAGTTTGCCAGGTAGTGCTCTCAATGGAAGGGTATGTAATTTTAGCTGGTTAGATTCCACATTGTTAGAGACCCCTCTGGCTGTGTTGTGTGTGGGTATGTGACAGAGAGAGGGAGGAGGAGGGAGGAAGGAAGAGGGAGGGAGGAGGAGGAGGGAGGGAGGAGAAAGGAGGAGGAGGGAGGGAGGCGGGATGAATTGAAATGGAGGATGGGGAGGGTGAAACAGGTTGTCTTTAATTAATCAAAATCTTATACAAGATCAAGGGCGGAGAGTGAGGAGAATTCTAAACACATTTTAATGAGACCTTTAAGGAATTCCAGATTAATGCCGAGTCCAACTGTACGTGTGTGGGTGTGAGTGCGCGTGTGTGTGTGCATGTGAGGGTACATGTGTGGGTCTGCAAGTGTGTGAGGGTGGTGAGTGAGGGGAGTACGTGAGGTGGAGAATGTGTGTGTGTGTGTGTGTGAAGGCGGAATGATGGGGAGGGGGAATGTGTGAGGAGCAGGGTGGGGAGTGTGTGAGGTGGGAGTGTAAGTAATTGTGACTGAAATAGCTGTGTATAAGGGCTGAGCCCATCCGGCTCACATCCTGTAAGGATTATTATTATTGTTGTTGACGGAGATGGAATGTGACCCTGGTTAGACTGAGCTGAGCTAGGCTCCCGAACACTCTCTCACACTCGTCACTCTCACATGACAATCCTACGACAACAAATTACATTTGTATAGTGTCTTTCACGTCAGGAGGACGTCCCAAGGCGCTGAATGTCTAACGTGACGTCTATAATATCAAAGTGTCTTGCAGCGCCTCACAGAGTCAGTGCACAGTGTAATGACTGTGTGTTTAATAGCCAGACATTGCAGAGTCCTGTAGTGTAGTGGTTAGAGCACTCACCTTGCAAGCAAGAGGACCTGGGTTTGATTCCCAGGCAGGACGAAACGTTGGGCAAGTTTCCTTAAACCAAATGCCTTTGTTTATCAGCAGTAAGTAGGAACCCAGTTGTCGATTGCTTTTCCGGGGTAATAATCCCTTCCAAAAAAAGAATAATAATTTGGTCACTCAATCCACGACTGTTTGTGGGACACCTCTGTGGGCAATTGGCTGCTGTGTTTCGCTTACAAAATATATGGTCAATTCACTTTCCAGTACATCCTGTGAAGCACTTTGAGACATCTCGAAGACACGATAAGGCGCTATATCAAATGCAAGGTTTATTATTATTAATGTCACTCATTTTCATTTCCAGGTTGCCGGGCATCACGTGGATCTCCCCCCGCAGGTGAGAGCGAAGGAGCTTCCTGAGAGCTCCTCAGTGGGCACCTCAGTGGGAACATGGCAAATGGAAGATGTATTACATTGTAATGTAGTCCCATTCTCTGTCAGGAAAGACCATTGCTCTCTCACTGACCACAGAATGTCCTGAAAGCTTCCTATCACCTGTGAATCTGATGATTTGAAACTGAAATTATGGGCTGTTTGTTTTGCATGTTTCAGTTGTGGGTCATTCTCTCTCCCACCCTCTGCCCGCCCGCCCACTTTACCCTTCTCACTGGCCCCTCTTTCCTCACACTCAGAGCCCTCCTCAAGATGGAGCTCTTTGCTCATTTGGTCTCCGGGATGCTACGCACATGAAGGGCGCAATATGATAATAATAATAATATACTAATCCTTGCATTTCATATGCTGCCTTATCACGTCCTCGAGACGTCTCAAAGCGCTTCACAGAATATACTGTAAAGTGAATTGACTGTATATTTTGTGAGCGAAATGAGGCAGCCAATTGCAAGTTGTTGTTGTTGGTCATCTTTCCCCTACCGGACTTTTTCGGGGCTGGTGAGGTTAGATTCAGGAGATTAGTGAGGTTCTAGCGGGGCTGAGATCAACCACTCAGCACAGAGCGGGGCTCAGGGTGAGAGTGAGCAGTGGAGGGCTGTGACACAGAGACATGGTGGATGGCTGGCAGTATGGTGGGGAAGCGAGTGGGCTGTGGCTGACACTGACTCACAGATTTACGTCACTGTTAAATTGTCCTTTCAAAGGAAATCTCGACTCACGGATGCTGGTTGCTAATGGTAACCGGGCAGTGAATCTACAAAAGGAATAGCCCACGCATGCCCCCCCGCCCTGTCAGGTACTCCCTGGGAAGGGGGAGAGCGAGGCTGGTGGTGGGGGGGGAAGGGGGAGAGCGAGGCAGGGGTGGGAGGGAGGTGAGCGAGATAGGGGTGGGAGGGGGAAAGTGAGGCTGGGCGGGGAGGGGGAGAGGGAGGCTGGGGGGGAGGGAGAGAACGAGGCTGGGGGGTTGGGGAGAGGTGGGAAAGAACATATGACGTAGGAACAGGAGGAGGCCATTCAGCTTCTCTAGCCTGTGCCACCATTCTATAAGATCATGGCTGATTTGTACCTTAACTGCAGTTATCCGCTCTAGTCCCATATTGGAGGGGAGAGGTGGGAGAAGGGGCAGAGGCAGTGTGGGGGTTATGTGAGGCTGGAGTTATGGAATTTATGGGTTGGTGGTGTGATTGAGTTATAAAATGATAATAATAATCCTTGCATTTGATATAGCGCTTTTCACGTCTTCTCGATGTCTCAAAGCGCTTCACAGAATATGCTGTAAAGTGAATTGACTGTATATTTGTGGGCGAAATGTAGCAGCCAATTGCGCACAGCAATGTCCCACAAACAGTCGTGGATTGAGTGACCAAATTATTTTTTTGAGGGATTATTATCCCCGGAAAAGCAATCCGTCAATCGACTAACAACCGGGTTCCTACTTACTAAAATAATGATGGAGTGAGGGGTTGGAGAGTGAGACCCCCCCCCCCCACACACACACACACACACAGTGAGAGAGAGAGGAGAGTGAGGCAGTGTATAGGCAGGTGGAGGCAGGGTGTGTGTTTGTTGCTGGAGTGTTTGATGAGGCTGAGATGACAGTGAAGAGCTCCCCAGTCTGAGGCACTTTGAAGTCTATCTTTAATGTTGGTTAAAAAGACAGCTCACAGCTCTCCTCCCATGTCAGCCCAGCTCAGCGTCTCTCACACACACACGAAGGCACATACAGCCCGGCTCAGCTTCTCTCTCTCACACACACACACACACACACACAGCCCGGCTCAGCGTCTCACACACACGCACACACAGCCCGGCTCAGCGTCTCACGCACACACACACACACAGAGCCCGGCTCAGCGTCTCACACACACACACAGCCTGGCTCAGCGTCTCGCACTCACACACAGCCTGGCTCAGCGTCTCACGCACACACAGCTCGGCTCAGCGTCTCTCTCACACACACACACACAGCCTGGCTCAGCGTCTCGCACTCACACACAGCCCGGCTCAGCATCTCACACTCACACACAGCCTGGCTCAGCGTCTCACACTCAGACACAGCCTGGCTCAGCATCTCACACTCACTCACAGCCTGTCTCAGCGTCTCTCACACACAGCCCGGCTCAGCGTCTCACACTCACACACAGCCTGGCTCAGCATCTCACACTCACTCACAGCCTGTCTCAGCGTCTCTCACACACAGCCTGTCTCAGCGTCTCTCACACACAGCCTGGCTCAGCGTCTCTCACACACACAGCCTGGCTCAACATCTCACACTCACACACAGCCTGGCTCAGCATCTCACACTCACACAGCCCGGCTCAGCATCTCTCACACAGCCCGGCTCAGCATCTCACACGCACAGCCTGGCTCAGCGTCAGACACACACACACACACACACAGCCTGGCTCAGCGTCACACACACACATACACAGCCCGCCTCAGCGTCTCTCACACACAGACACAACCCGACTCAGCGTCTCACACACACAGACACACAACCCAGCTCAGTGTCTCTCACACACAGCCCAGCTAGCGTCTCTCACACACGCGCACACACACCAGCTCAGCGTCTCTCACGTGCACACAGGGTCTCTCATACATACACACTCACACATGCACACACACAGCCCAAATCAGCGTCTCACATGCACACTCACATACACAGCTCGGATCAGAGTCTCACATATGCTCAGACGAACACACCGACTCACACACACAAGCACACACACAGTCTCTCACACATACACACTCAAACACACAGCCTCCCCCACACAGCCTCCCCTACACACACTTACCCCTGAAAGCACTCTTTCGCCCGTGCGCCCCCCACCACACACACACACGCTCCACCTCCCCCCTTCCCACTGTGTGGGATAGAGATGAGCTGATATGTTTATGTTTAGGAGCTGGTCACTGGAGGCCGGGGGCTGGGACCCTGGGAACAGTTTCCATTCACAAACTGAGAGCGAGAATGTGGCCTCCCGGGGGGAACAGGAGGCCATTGTGAGGCCTGGCTCACACACACACACACAGCAGACCTCAGTGAGAGCACAGGCCGGGCTGCTCGCCAGCCCGCAGGTTGGACGCCCTGCAGAGAGCTGACACTACATACAGGCTCCATTGTATCCCCCCAGCCCCCAGCAAGGCCGCTCCAGCCAATCAGGGCTGGCGTTCCCAGGCGACAGGCCCTTTTTTGGGACTTAGCTGGACATTCATCACTGGGGCAGAGAAGCTCTCTACTCTAACCCCATTCCCTGCTCTCTCTCCCCATCGTGTCTGTGCTGGGGCTCGCTCCCCCACTGGAGCTCTCTACTCTCACCCCATTCCCTGCTCTCTCTCCATCGTGTCTGTGCTGGGGCTCGCTCCCCCACTGGAGCTCTCTACTCTAACCCCATTCCCTGCTCTCTCTCCATCGTGTCTATGCTGGTGCTCGCTCCCCCACTGGATTGACTGGGCCTTGGTTTACCCCAGTGCCGAAGGCTGGATGAGACTAAGCTGGTGTTGCTGGGGAGATCAGGTTAGGGGTGAGGTGACGGGGGCGGTGAGGGTATGGAGGCAGAGCTGCTGCTAGGAATAGTTTTGCTGGAATGTTTGTTTTGGCAGTGATCGTCCCTCCCCCTCAAGAGAGACAGTTAATCTTTAACATCTCCTCATCACCTGGCGGGGAGGGGCCGCCTGAAATATGACAGCCTGGCCACCCCACTGCCCCCGAGTCTCTATCAACAGTGGCTCCAACCAGGGCCCGCATTCAGCAACGAGCGTCAGCTTCTCCAGAGGGAGCGCGGAGGGAAGAATGAGGGAGGTGAGGAGTCCGGTAGAGTGTAGGAGGAAGGGAAGAGTGAGGGAGTTATTTTCTGGGAAAGAATGGTTTGGGTGAATATGTCTACCGGGTGTCTGACACACGTGGAAACCCATCACTGTGCTTAAGAGTCTTAAAACGAGCCTGAGAATTCCCTGCCTTCCACCTACACATGGAAATTCCAGAGATGTTTCTTCACATGGTGGGTGAGAGGCTGGTCAGCTGGTTATTGCATCTGGTCACCACCAGAAGGCAGGGCAGTGTCCGGCCGGCAGTGCACTCACTGCTCACTGCTGTCCCCAGTGCTCACGGGGAATGTGAGAAAGCCTGAGAGAGAGAGGGAGTGAGAGAGTCTGGGAGATAGAGAAACTGAGAGAGAGGGGGAGGGAGTGTGAGAGACTGGGAGATCGAGAGAGACGCCATGTGAGAGGGAGAGAAACAGAAAAGGAAGCGGGAGAGAGACTGAGAGAAGCAGTGTGTGACAGAGTGAGACAACAGCAACAACAAGATTACATTTGTATAGCGCTTTTCACGTCAGGAGGACGTCCCAAGGCGCTGGACAGTGTAGAGCATTTCAGACCCGAGCTGGGGTCAAGGAGGGGGGGTCACCGATGGCATGGTTGAAGAGGAGAGCCTTGAGGCTGGACTTGAAGCAGGCTGAGGAGGGGGTGAGGCGGAGTGATTGAGGGATGGAATTCCAGAGGTTGGGGGCAGAGTGGCTGAAGGCTCTCCCGCCAATGATAGGGCGGGTGGGTCGGGGGACATGGAGCAGCCAGAGCCGGCTGAGCGGAGGGAGCGGGCGGGTTGGTAAGGGGTTAGGAGGTCACAGAGGTAGGGTGGGGCGAGACCATGGAGGACTTTGTAGGTGAGGACCAGGATCTTGAACTGAATCCTCTGAAGGATAGGGAGCCAATGGAGTCGGGCGAGAGTGGGGGAGATGGGGTCACGGAGTTTGGTGCGGGAGAGGACACGGGCTGCAGAGTTCTGGACTATCTGCAGTCTGTGGAGGGAGGAGTTGGGAAGGCCGACAAGCAGGGCGTTTGCATAGTCGAGCCTGGAGGCGATGAAAGCATGAACAAGAGTTTCAGCGCCTGAGGGGTGAGGTAGTGGCGAAGTCAGGCAATGTTACGGAGGTGAGGGAAGGCAGAGCGGGTCATGGCTTGAATGTGGGGAAGAAAAGACCCCCAGGTTCCTGACTGGCTTGGTCAGTTGAAGTGTGCAACCATGGAGGTTGATGCTGCCGGAGCCTGAGGTGCGGAGCCGCTGGCACGAGCCAATCAGGAGGGCCTCAGTCTTGTTCACATTCAACTGTAGGAAGTTTGCCCTCATCCAGGACTTGATGTACGACAGCAGTCTGTCAGGACAGCAGTGGGTCTGGAGTTGAGGGTGGGGGCAGACAGGCAGTCTGTCAGGACAGCAGTGGCCCTGGAGTTGAGGGTGGGGCGGGACGCCAGACATGACAGTGCGGGGCCTGGAGGAGAAACCGTTAGAGGCAACAAAGTGGAGACGGTGAGAGAGATAGGAATTGAACCAGGCAAAGGCAGGTCCGCAAAGGTTAAGTAAAGAGGAGAGGCGGTGTATAAGGATGGAGTGGTCGACAGTGTCGAAGGCAGCAGAGAGGTCGAGGAAGTCAAGGAGGCAGAGGGAGCCCTGATCACAGATGTTCAGAATGTCATTAGTGACTGTGACCAGAGCTGTTTCCAAGCTGTGGGCAGCGCGGAAGCCGGATTGGAGGGGATCAAAGAGGGAATGGAGAGAAAGAAAGGAGCGGAGCTGGGACGCGACAACTCGTTCCAGGACCTTGGAGAGGAATGGGAGGTTAGAGATGGGGCGGTAGCCGGAGAGGAGGGATGGGTCCAGGGAAGGTTTTTTCAGGATGGGGATGATGACGGCTATTTTTAGGGGGGTGAGAACTGAACCGGTGGACAAGAAGAGGTTGATGACAACGGACAATAGAGGCGCCAGAAGGTGGAGCTGGGAGATGAGGAGAGGTGGGGATGGGATCGAGGGACCAGGTGGTGGGTTTGAGTTTGTGAACGATGGCAATGAGGGAGAGATAGGGTCAAAAGAGTATAGGGGGGATGGGTGGGGGGTGGGTCATTGAGAGAGGTGATGTGGGGGTGGTGGTGGATGGGGCAGAGGTGTCTGAACTTATCCCCTCGATTTGGGACAGAATGTCAGAGAGGGGGGAGAGAGTGAGAATGTGACAGCGTGAGCATGACAGAGAGTGGGGGAGAGAGTAATGTGACAGAGAGCGGAAGGTGGAAATGAATGTGAGAGAGAAGCAAGGAGAGAGAGACTGAGGGAATGAGAAAGGGAGGCAGGGAGACACAGTGCTACATACATCCGTGGAGTAAGTGAATGATCGTATTTGGGGGATTGTCGGCCAGGACACAGGGAGAGTGAGAGAGAGAGAGAGAAAAACTCCTTTCTCTTTCCTGACAGCACTGCGGGAGCTTTAACATCCCCCTGTACAGGCAGAGACAGGAGCTGGGTTTGAGGTCTGATCTGAGAGACGGTGTCTCTGAAGCTGGGATGGAGTGTCAGCCAGACTGAGCTCAGAGCCCCCGACAATTAGTTGTATAACGTTTCAGTGAGTGTTACCTGGCCTCTCAGTTACACTCTGATTCTCTGGGGAACAAGCGTGTATATATATATCAGCATCCTCTCAGCAACTCCCTTAATATTACGCCAGCTCAGTCTCACTCTCTCTCAGACTCACTCTCTCTCAATCTCACTCTCGCACTGTCTCTCTCTCTCACAGTCTCCCTCTCTCACAGTCTCCCCCCTCACAGTCTCACCCTCACATATTCTCACTCTCTGTCAGTCTCACTCTCACCATCTCACTGTCAGTCTCACACAGTCTCACTCTCTCACCGTCTCACTCTCACCGTCTGAGTCTCACTCTCTCACCGTCTCACTCTCTCACCGTCTCACTGTCTCACAGTCTCACTCTCTGTCAGTCTCACTCTCTCATAGCCTCCCTCCCTGTCTCTGTTCTGCTTACGCTGAAATTAATCTGTAAATTGTTTGTTGACAAAATTGACTTTTCACCTCGTGATTTTCCGTCAGGTGCAATTCAGACACTGACCTCACCCAGGTCAGCAACAGCTTGGGTTAGAGACAGAGTAAAACTCCCTCTACATTGTCCGTCCACACTCCCAGGTCAGGGTTAGAGACACAGTAAAGCTTCCACTACAGTCTTTCTACACTCCCAGGTCAGGGGTAGAAACAGAGTCTGGTTGGCCTGTGACTGGCTGGCTGCTGCCCCCACCTGTCCGCTCTCCACTCCATTCCCTGTCACAATCTCTGCTCTCTTGAGCAAACGGTTTGTGAACTCTGTGTAGACGGGATTAGTAACCCTAATGACAGTGGTAATCACCTATTTGTCACGACTGCGCGAGAAAGGAACGGGAGAGACAGGATGAGAGAAGGGAAAGGGAGAGAGAGAGGAAAGGGAATGACAGAGTGAGAGAGGAAATGTAGAGATATGGAGACGGGTGGAGGGCAGAGGTAAGTGAAGGTGCATTTATCAGAGGACAGATCCGTCCCTGGTCACTGTTTGCCTCTGGCCAGACCCCTGGTTACTAGCTGTGCCCCTGCTGATGTTCCTCCATCTCCCTTGCTCGCAGAATAATAATAATAATAATACTTGCATTTGATATAGCGCTTTATTATGTCTTCGAGACATCTCAAAGTGCTTCACAGAATAATCCTTACACCCACCCCCCGGCTGTACTTTGTTGGGCAGACGAGGTAGGCTGAGCCCTCCTCTGTTGTTTCACTGGTGAATATTTACCCAGTGAGACGTGGATTTAGTGATCGATGCTGGTCAGACCAGGGGGAGGCGGGGTGGGGGGCGGTGTGCCGGACCCCCTGGCTCTGTGTGGCTGATTCTCACCCATATTTACACACAGCCAAGGTCACCCTGCTCCCTGGGAGGTGCTGTCTGAGGCCATGTGTGATGAATACACTGGAGCTACTCTGTGAGGTGCGTGCGTATGTGCGAGGTGGCAGTGCTCTCAATGTCCCCAAGCCTTGGTTCTTGCCAACCGGCACCTGATACTCACTCACTGGTTTAGGTAAACAGGATGCGTCCCTCCAGGGAGAGACGGGTTCCATTCCAACAAATATCTCTGGAATTTCCATCTGTAGGTAGGTTGCATGAAATGCGCAGTTTGGATAAACTTTAAGAAAGGTGATTGGTTTCCCCCCGACTGTTTTAAAAATATACTCTAACCCCATTCCCTGCTCTCTCTCTCCCCATCGTGTCTGTGTTGGTGCTCACTCACCATTGGAGCTCTTTATTCTAACCCCATTCCCTGCTCTCTAGTGATGACTGACATCCCCACTCTTGTAATGGTTACTCTCTCCGTGTTACACACACATAGATCTCCCTGTTCCTGTCTCTGTCGCACATTCACTCAATATATTTTACACTACTGCCCTGTTTGTACTCTGACACACACACACACTGTCTCTCACACATATTCTCTATTTTACACACTGATCACACACACTGTCTCTCTCACACGTACAGGTAGAGTCCAGTAATTTTGTGGTTACTGTCGGGCAGCTTTCTCTGCCCAACAAGCAAAGAGCACTGCCTTGCAAACGAGAGGACCTGGGTTTGATTCCCGGGCGGGGCAAAATGTTGGGCAAGTTTCCTTACGAAACATGCCTCTGTTTACCAAGCAGTAAGTAGGAACCCAGTTGTTAGTCGATTGGCGGATCACTTTCTGGGACAATAACCCCTTCAAAAAAATAATGATAATTTGGTGATTCAACCCACGACTGGTTGTGGGACATTGTGCAATTGGCTGCCACATTTACCCCACAAAGTATAGTCAATTCACTTTACTGTGTATTTTGTGAAGCACTTTGAGACATCTTGAATACATGAGAGGCGCTATATCAAATGTAAGGATTATCATACACAAATAATGCACACACACATCCACTCTCTCTTTCTCTGTTTTACACACTGAATGACCATTACCTGTTTGTACTCTCTCACACACACACTCCCCCTCTCTAAGAGCTAGACAGCGTGTGTATATGTTCCCTGTTAGCAGTGAATGCTTTCTGCAGTGCAGCAGGTGAATGAGCAGGAAACCCGAGGCCAGCAGCACAGCCAGTCACTGTATTATTGAGGAGGGCTGTGTTAGCTCAGTGTGTGTGTGTGAGGGAGAGCGAGGGCTCTCTTTACTGTGTGTATGTGAGATCTACTCTGCTCTGTGTGTGTGTGAGAGGGAGAGAGAGAGCGATCCAGAGTGTGTGAGGAAGAGCTCTACTGTGTGAGTGTGTGAAGGAGATCTCTGCTGTGTGTGTGTGTAAGAGAGAGAGAGAGAGTAAGCACAGTAGTGTGTATGTGAGAGAGAGAGGGAGCACCATAGTGTGTGTGGCAGAGACCTGTATGTATGCTGGACTCTGTATGAGAGAGCGGAGAGGCTGTACACATGCTGGGCTGAGTCTGTGTGTGTGTGAGAGAGATCTGCTCTGCTCAGTGTGTGTGAGGGTGGGTGTGTGTGTGTGTGAGGGTGAGGGTGGGTGGGTGCTCTGCACTGTGTGTGTGTGTGTGAGGGTGGGTGAGGGTGGGTGGGTGCTCTGCACTGTGTGTGTGTGTGTGAGGGTGGGTGAGGGTGGGTGGGTGCTCTGCACTGTGTGTGTGTGAGGGTGGGTGGGTGTTCTGCACTGTGTGTGTGTGTGTGAGGGTGGGTGGGTGTGTGAGGGTGTGTGTGTGTGTGTGTGTGTGAGGGTGTGTGTGTGTGTGAGGGTGTGTGTGTGTGTGTGAGAGGGTGTGTGTGAGGGTGTGTGTGTGTGTGAGGGTGTGTGTGTGTGTGTGTGAGGGTGTGTGTGTGTGTGTGTGTGTGAGGGTGTGTGTGTGTGTGAGGGTGTGTGTGTGTGTGTGTGAGGGTGTGTGTGTGTGTGTGTGAGGGTGTGTGTGTGTGTGAGGGTGTGTGTGTGTGTGAGGGTGTGTGTGTGAGGGTGTGTGCTCTGCACGGTGTGGTGTGAGAGGGAGGGAGGGGGCTGTGCACATGCTGGACTGTCTCTCGTGTCTCCCCCAGTGACAGTGCTGTGAGCCGGGCTGGCTGGCAAGTGTATGGAGCATGCCTGTGAGTGCGAGCGGCGGCTGGCGATGCAGTGTCGGCGGCGGGGAGAGCTGGGAGAGCAGCCGGGATCAGAGCAGCGGCAGCGGCAGCAGCCACATGGACAACCCGGCCCCCAGCACCATCGTCATCCGTGTGGGCATCCCTGATCTCCAGCAGACGGTCAGTGTCTACCGGATCTCTGGCATTTGGTGCAGAGAGAGAGCACCCCTCCTATTGCCACTCCTGCCTGGCATCCTCTAACAGCCCCTTGCCCTCCCTCCCTCCCTGCCTCCCTCTCCCTCCTGTTGCTTTCCTCCCTGCCTGTTGCTTGTTTGGGGGTGTGATGGCTGGGGAACCCCCCTATCTCCACCCCCCCCCCCCCAACCCAACCCAACCCGCCCTGACAGAGGTGTGACTGTCCCCAGCAGCTGTCTTGCAGAATATTAATGTGCGAATAATAATGGACCAAAGCCATTGCCTCTACTGTCATCTCCCTTCTCGCTCAGCCGAGGGAGGGAGGGAGGGGCTGAGAGAGAGGGAGGGAGGGGCTGAGAGGGAGGGAGGGAGGGGCTGAGAGGGAGGGAGGGGCTGAGAGGGAGGGAAGGGCTGAGAGGGAGGGAGGGGCTGAGAGGGAGGGAGGGGCTGAGAGGGAGGGAGGGGCTGGGAGGGAGGGGCTGAGGGAGGGAGGGAGGGGCTGAGAGGGAGGGAGGGGCTGAGAGTGGGGGGGGGCTGAGAGGGAGGGATGGGGGGGCTGAGAGGGAGGGACGGGGTGGCAGTCCGTGTGATGTCAGAGAGTGGTACTTGGTCACAGGTGTCAGGGTTAATGGGAGCACCGCTCACTCTCACCCCCAACCTCCCCTCGGGGTCTCTGAGCTCACAGTCCAGGCTGACCCTGGGCGTGTCGTTGCGTGCACTGTGTTCTTTATGTGTTGCTACATGTTCTCGTTGTGTTATGCGCCCCATGTTCCCGACGTGTCGTTGCATGTCCCATGTTCCCGACGTGTCGTTGCGTGTCCCATGTTCCCGGCGTGTTGTTGTGTATCCCGTGTTCTGGGCGTGTCATTATGTGTCTTGTGTCCTGGGCATGTGTGAAACACTCAGTTTTACTGGAAAATATTTTGAAGTCGACGGAGGGTTATTGTACTGGTAACTGAGGTCTTTAACACATTGTGTCTATACCACACCATGTGTAAACTGTGGGTATAACACGCTGTGTATAAACCGGGTAAACTCAGGGCTATTGTGCACTAACCCGAGGACCCACAAACAGCCATGATCTTTAATGTCCGCCTGAGCAGGGCACAGATGGGAGCTGATTTTAGCAGTTTAATGCGGATGGTATCTGACAGGACAGAGGTCTCTCCCCCAGCATTGCACTGGAGCGTCAGCCTGGTCTGTGAGCTCAGAGTCTGCGATGTGGGGTTGCTCGAACCCACAACCTCCTGACTCAGAGGGGAGAGCGAGTGGCAGAGGTGGGCTGCGGACGATCTGTGACGTTTTCCGGTTCTGGCCGGATGTGCAGAGTCTCGTGTCTGCTCGATCGGGAGTGACACCGTTTGTTACTCGAGTGGTTATATGTGGAGTCCTGCAGTGTAGTGGTGAGAGCACTCGCCTCACAAGCCAGAGGACTCGGGTTTGATTCCCGGGCAGAGCGAAACCTTAGGCAAGTTTCCTTACTCCACACGCCTGTTTACCCAGCAGTAAGTAGGAACCTGGTTATTGGTTGATTGGCGGATCACTTTTCCAGTGGAATAATCCCTTTAAAAAATCTTTTTTAAAAGAAATAATTAAATAATTTGGTCACTCAACCCAAAGCTGTTTGTGGGACACTGTTGTGCGTAATTGGCTGCCGAGTTTCACCCACAAAATGTGCAGTCAATCCACTTTACAGTGAAGCACTTTGAGACGTCTCGAAGACGTGATAAGGCGCTCTATAAAATGTAAGGATTATTATTATAGAGTGAAAGAGACACTGAGAGAGGGACAGACAGAGAGTGAGTGAAAGAGAGAGAGAGGGAGAGAGCGATGCTGTGGGAGCGCAGGGTTGGGTGTGAGAGGCTGTGGATTTGCTTCATTGCTCACACAGTGCAGGGCTGGAGCTGAATAATGCAGTACTCGGCCAATTAGTGAGCTCTGTGCGAGTGTCAGATCTTTGTGAGTGTGTGAGAGGGTGTCAGCTGTGTGTGTGAGTGTGTCATATGTGTGTGTGAGCGGTGTGTGCGTGAGAACGGTGTGCGTGTCAGAGCTGTGTGTGTGTCAGAGCTCTGTGCGTGAGATCTGTGAGAGTGTGTGAGAGCTGTGTGCGCTCTGAGACACTGTTCGGTGTGGAGGGCGCTATATAAATCCAAGTTGTTGTTGTGTGTGAGCTGAGTGTGTGTGTGAGCTGAGTGTGTGTGTGAGCTGAGTGTGTGTGTGAGCTGAGTGTGTGTGTGAGCTGAGTGTGTGAGCTGAGTGTGTGTGGGTGAGCTGTGTGTGTGAGAGAGCTGTGTGTGTGAGAGCTCTGTGTGTGTGAGAGTTGTGTGTGTGTGTGTGGGCGAGAGCTGTGTGTGTGTGTGCGAGAGCTGTGTGTGTGAGTGAGAGCTGAGTATGTGTGAGCTCTGTGTGTGTGTGAGCTCTGTGTGTGTGCGAGCTCTGTGTGTGTGCGAGAGCTGTGTGTGCGCGCGTGAGAACTATGTGTGTGCGTGTGAGAGCTGTGTGTGTGTGAGAGAGAGCTGTGTGTGAGAGAGAGCTGTGTGTGAGAGAGAGCTGTGTGTGAGAGAGAGCTGTGTGTGTGTGAGAGCTGTGTGTGTGAGAGTTGTGTGTGTATGTGAGAGCTGTGTGTGTGAGTGAGAGAGCTGAGTGTGTGTGTGTGAGCTGTGTGTGTGAGAGTTGTGTGTGTGTGTGAGAGCTGTGTGCGCGAGAGCTGTGTGTGTGTGCGAGAGCTGTGTGTGCAAGAGCTGTGTGTATGTTCGCGAGAGCTGTGTGTGCATGTGCGGGACAGCTGTGTATGTGTGAGAGTTGTGTGTGTGTGGGAGAACTGTGTGTGTGCGCGAGAGCTGTGTGTGTGCGAGAGCTGTGTGTGCGAGAGCTTTGTGTGTGTGTGTGTGTGTGTGAGAGCCACACGTGTGTATGTTCGCGAGAGCTGTGTGTGCACGTGCGGGAGAGCTGTGTGCGTGTGTGCGCGATAGCTGCGTGTGTCTGTGTGCGCGAGAGCTGTGTGTGTGAGAGTGTGAGAGCAGTGTGAGCACGAGTGTGAGCGTGTCAGAGCTGTAGTCTGAGCATGTCAAAGCTGTATGTGTGTGTGTCAGAGCTGTACGCCTGCATGCACTGGCCAGTAGTGAGTGAGCGTTATACGCCGCAGCCTGAGACCATCTATGGCTAATAATATATAATAATATTATCAAATATATCATATCAGCAGTGGAGTCCTGTAGCTAACGAGTTAGAGCATTCACTGCGCAAGTGAGAGAACCTCGTTTAGATTCCCGGGTGAGGCGAAACCTTAGGCGACTTTCCTTGCTCTGCGCGCCTCTGTTAACCTGGCAGTGAGTAGGAATCCGGTTGTTAGTCGATTGGTAGTTCGCTTTTCCGGGGGTAATAATCCCCTCATAAAAATAATGTGATCACTCGATCCCGACTGTTTGTGGGACACCACAATTGTGTGCAATTGGCTGACACGTTTTGACCACAATATACAGTCAATTCACTTTACAATATATTTTTTGAAGCACTTTGAGACATCTCCTTGATGTGATAAGCCGCTAAAGGATTATTAATAATATAATAATATACATTATATAAATATTGATATCAACAATAATATAATTGTAAATTATATAATAACAAAAATATAATAATAACATTATAATATCAGTAATAAAATAATATATTGTTAAGTGGATTGACTGTATTTTATGGGCGAAACATTTTGAGGACAGTGTAGAGGAGCTTTACTGCGTCTCTAACCCTGACCTGGGAGTGTGGACGGACACACAGTGTAGAGGGAGCTTTACTGTGTCTCTAACCCTGACCTGGGAGTGTGGACGGACAGTGTAGAGGGAGCGTTACTGTGTCTCTAACCCTGACCTGGGAGTGTGGACACACAGTGTAGAGGAGCTTTACTGTGTCTCTAACCCTGACCTGGGAGTGTGGACACACAGTGTAGAGGAGCTTTACTGTGTCTCTAACCCTGACCTGGGAGTGTGGACACACAGTGTAGAGGGAGCGTTACTGTGTCTCTAACCCTGACCTGGGAGTGTGGACGCACAGTGTAGAGGAGCGTTACTGTGTCTCTAACCCTGACCTGGGAGTGTGGACGCACAGTGTAGAGGAGCTTTACTGTGTCTCTAACCCTGACCTGGGAGTGTGGATGCACAGTGTAGAGGGAGTGTGAAAAGGCATCTAATTAATTGGAACCAGTGGACCGTAGAAAGGATTTACAAAAAATTCTCCCTTGGAATAAAATATCAGTTTGGTAATTGTAAATCTGGAGAATAAAGAGCTGGAGACCGCGCAGAGCAGATCACAAGTCGGCAGGGAGGAGACAGCCCAGTTGGGGAGGAGGGGGAGGCAAGTGGTGGCGGTGGGCGCTGTGGGAGAGATAGGTGGGAGGGGAAATAGGCCGTGAGGGGGAGACAGGATGGGTTGGAGATGGGGAGCCAGGTCGAGGTGTGGCGGGGGTTACAGGCTGGGGTGCGGAGCGAGGAGACCTGTTTTCTGAGGAATCCGGTCAGTCTGTTGAGGGAGTTCAGGGTTTGAACATGATCAGGAACTCACTGAGCCCATTCTCAATACACGCCACAGTGCACGTGCACACACATGCATTTGCATTCACATGCATTATCTCGCACATCTTGTGTGTGCTGCTGGCGTGTGTGTTCCTGATAGACTGGTGTAACGTGTTGAGCGAGGACCTGACTGTCATGTGGAACAGGCCACACGGGGGCGGAATCAACAGAGTGGAGTTTATCAGCTCTCAGCCCGGCTCACTCACTCACTCACACTGTCAGGGGGTTTGTGGGTTTGAGCCCTTCATCAGGAACTGAGCTCACAGTCCAGGCTGACCCTCCAGTGCAGTGCTGGGGGGAGTGCGGCATTGTCAGAGACACAGTCCTTCAAATGAGACATTAAAGCTCCCACCCTGTTCAGGTGGACGTTAAAGATACCGTGGCGCTGTCGGGGAAAGAGAAGAGAGTTCCTCGCTCCCTTCTGGTGTCCTGGCTGACCATCCCCAGATAACATCACTCACTTCAAGGCTGTGTGTGGAAGTCGCTGTTCCCACAGTTACTGCCGTGGAGCCACATTACACAGGTTGTAATGTGAGTCTGATTGGGACTGTTCCCCCAACGCCACCTGGAGGGCAGCGTGTCACTGCCCGTGGACAGTCTCTGTCACAGGCTGAGCCGGGGTGTTTGCGCACAGCAATGTCCCACAAACTGTCGTAGATTGAAAATGACCAATTTATTATTGTTTTTGTTTTTGGAGGGATTATTATTAGGCTCTGTGTGGAGTAAGGAAACTTGCCCAAGGTTTGGCCCTCTGCCTGGAATTGAACTCAGGTCTCTCACTTGCAAAGCGAGTGCTCTAACCACTGAGCTACAGGACTCCATGATACAGGGTGATTACTGGGTGTTTATGAGGTGATTGCTAGGTGTTTATGGGGTGATTACCATGTGTTTATGAAGTGGTTATCGGGTGTTTATGAGGTGCTTACCAAGTGTTTATTGGGTTATTTCCAGGTGTTTATGGGGTGATTACTGAGGTAATTATCGGGTGTTTCTGAGGTGGTTACCGGGTGTTTACGGGATGTTTATGGGGGTGATTATTTGATGTTTCTGAGGTGAATACTGGGTGTTTATAGGGTGATTGTCAGGTGTTTATGGAGTGTTTCTGGGTGTGTAGCGAGTGATTACCGGGTGTTTGTTGAGTGTTTACGGGGTGTATGGCGAGTGATTTACCGGGTGTTTACAAGGTGTATGGTGATTACCGGATGTTTATGGGGTGTGTAGCGAGTGGTTACCGGGTGTTTACGGGGTGTGTAGCGAGTGAATACCAGGTGTTTACTGAATGATTATCGATTGTTTATTGAATGATTGCCAGGTGTTTACAGAGTGATTACCGGGTGTTTACGGGGTGTGCAGCGAGTGATTACCGGGTGTTTACGGGGTGTGTTGCGGGTGATTACCGGGTGTTTAGGGGGTGTGAGCGAGTGATTACCGGGTGTTTACGGGGTGTGTAGCGGGTGATTACCGGGTGTTTACGGGGTGTGTAGCGAGTGATTACCGGGTGTTTAGGGGGTGTGTAGCGAGTGATTACCGGGTGTTTAGGGGGTGTGTAGCGAGTGTTTACCGGGTGTTTACCGGGTGTGTAGCGAGTGGTTACCGGGTGTTTACCGGGTGTGTAGCGAGTGGTTACCGGGTGTTTACCGGGTGTGTAGCGAGTGGTTACTAGGTGTTTACGGGGTGTGTAGCGGGTGATTACCGGGTGTTTACGGGGTGTGTAGCGAGTGATTACCGGGTGTTTAGGGGGTGTGTAGCGAGTGGTTACCGGGTGTTTAGGGGGTGTAGCGAGTGGTTACCGGGTGTGTAGTGAGTGTGGAGGGCCGGGGTGGAGGCGGAGCTGATGGTGAGGGAGCGGGGTTGCGGTGACGAGACCTTGGGGCAGCAGGATATTGAAGCGTAGTAATTAAGGTTTATGAATATAAACTGGTTTATTTCCCCGGACGGTTACCGTAGAGATTGCTGACTATTAGGCTTCCAACTATCGTCAGCCTCAGATACAGCCCATAATATCACCACATTAACCCCTTCCTCCCTGCACAGTAACCCCAGCAACTATTAGACCCCAATCCTCTGGAGTCCCGTAGCTTAGTGGTTGGAGTGCTCACCTCGCAAGTGAGAGCACCTGGGTTCGGTTCCTGGGCAGGGCGAAACGTTGGGCAAGTTTCATTACTCCGCATGTCTGTTTACCAGCAGTAAGTAGGAACCCTGTTGTTAGTCAACTGGCGGATCGCTTTTCCAGGGGTAATAATCCCTTTAAAAAATGTATATAATAATGTGGTCACTCAATCCATGACTGTTTGTGGGACCCTGCTTCCGCAATTGGCTGCTGTGTTTCGCCTACAAAATATACAGTCAGTTCACTTTATGGTATATTCTATGAAGCGCTTTGAAACGTCTCGAAGACATGATAAGGCGCCATATAAATTGCAAGGATTATTATTATTATCATCAATTCCCCCCTCCCCCCAGTCTCAATCTGTCAGATTCCAAACACCCCCCAGTCTGTATCTGTCGGCCAGGACACTGGGAGAGAAACTCTCTTCTCTTTCCCAACAAGTTAGCCTGCGGGATCTTTAACATCCTATGTACAGGGCACAGACAGCGCCTTGGCTTCACATCTCATCCGAAGGATGGGGCTTCCAACAATATGGTGCTCTCTTCCTCAAGCACTGCCCTGGAGAGTCAGCTTGAACTGTGAGCTCAGAGGGAGCTTGAACCCCATCCTCCTGACTGAGAAGTGAGAGTGAGACACAGCCTGAGCCACAGCTCATTCCAATTGAAAAGTTTGTAATTAGACTGAGAGATAATGACGCTGTGATGGTTCCCGCACGCAGAGACTGAGGAACCAGGCTGTAGGCGGTGAGGATTGTCACCGGGAGAGTTAGGAAAAGACTAAAGAACAATTTCAGGCAAACAGTGATTAACCTGAACATCAGGCACAAGCGAGAGCTGTAGAACTCACTCTGTTGTTTCCAGGCAACTGAGTAATGGGTCTGAAAAGAGAGAATAAATAGGCAGAGAACTCCAGTGCAGACACGATGGGCAGAGATCAGGGAATGGGATTAGAGTAGAGAGCTCCAGTGGGGGAGCGAGCCCCAGCACAGACACCATGGGGGGAGAGAGAGAGAGAGAGAGCAGGGAATGGGGTTAGAGTAGAGAGCTCTTCCTTTTCACTTGTCCACCCACTGGCATATTGGTGGTGAGAGGACAGATAGAGACATTGTGGTGAATGCCCCCCTTGCCCCTCGCTCGCCCTCGCTGAGCCCCGCTGTGTGGCTGGCCCGCACGGTGCTGGCAATCCCAAGCGATGTGTCGCCGTGTCCTCAGGGTTTACCTTTGATAAGCTGTTGTATGTAAGCAGGTGGAGGATGAATTGAGGTATTTCATTGCTGTATTTGTGAGATGTGATCTTATAGAACTGTCACAGTCCCCGAACCTCTCACCAAATCACTGTCATCACTCATCACATCACACTCCCCATTAACAACGTTTTTCGCAGTCTGTCCATTCACTCCTACTCTACTCGCTGTGTGTTTGTGTGTGTGTGTGTTTGTACGCGGTCAGTGTGCTGTGTGTCTGTATGTGTGTGCTGTCAGGATGTGTGTGTGTATGTAGTCAGTGTGCTTTGTGTATATGCGGTCAGTGTGCTGGGTGTATCTGGTCAGTGTCCAGCGCTTTGGGACATCTTCCCGACGTGAAAGGCACTCTATAAATGTAATTTTGTTGTTATTGTTGTGTATGCGGTCAGTGTGTCTGTGTGCGGTCAGTATGCTGTGTGTGTGCGATCAGTGTGTGTGTGTATGCGGTCTGTGTGCTGGGTGTCTGTGTATGTGCGGTGGGCAGTCAATGTACGTGTGTGTTCAGTGTGTGTGTGTGTGTGGTCAGTGTGTGTGTGGTCAGTGTGTGTGTGTGCGTGGTCAGTGTGTGTGTGCGTGGTCAGTGTGTGTGTGTGGTCAGTGTGTATGTGGTCAGTGTGTGTGTGTGGTCAGTGAGTATGTGTGGTCAGTGTGTGTGTGGTCAGTGTGTGTGCGTGGTCAGTGTGTGTGTGCGTGGTCAGTGTGTGTGTGCGTGGTCAGTGTGTGTGTGCGTGGTCAGTGTGTGTGTGGTCAGTGTGTGTGTGTGCGTGGTCAGTGTGTGTGTGTGCGTGGTCAGTGTGTGTGTGCGTGGTCAGTGAGTATGTGTGGTCAGTGTGTGTGTGGTCAGTGTGTGTGTGTGTGTGGTCAGTGTGTGTGTGTGGTCAGTGTGTGTGGTCTGTGTGTGTGTGGTGTGTATTTGTGTGGTCTGTGTGTGTGTGATCAGTGTGTAATAATAATAATAATCCTTGCATTTGATATAGCGCTGTTCACGTCGGGAGGACGTCCCAAAGCGCTTCACAGAACACACTGTAAAGTGAAATGACTGTATATTTGTATGCAGTCAGTGTGCTGTATGTCTGTATGTGAGGTGTGCGGTCAGTGTGTGTGTGTGTGTGTGTGGTCAGTGTGTGTGTATGTGAGGAGATGCGGTCAGTGTGTGTGTATGCGGTCAGTGTGCTGTGTGTCTGTATGTGAGGAGTGCGGTCAGTGTGTGTGTATGCGGTCAGTGTGTGTGTATGCGGTCAGTGTGTGTATGCGGTCAGTGCGTGTGGTCAGTGTGTGTGTGTGCTGCTCCTGGATCACTGTGCAGGGCTCAGGCTCTCAGGTACAAAACCTGTTCGATAGCAGTTCAGCCTCGGTCTCTGCATCCGGTTTCCAATGTCGGTTTTCCCTCCTCTCGTGCAGTGCAGTGCAGTGCAGTGCAGTGTCTGTGCTGTGACCGCAGCGGCTGCTCTCTGCTCCCAGGACACCTCTGGTTGTGTTCAGCATCTCAACATTGCTGTTTGCTGCATTGCCCAGTGAGCTGAGCGTCTTAAATAACAATAATAATAATCCCGGCATTTGATACAGCGCCTTATCACGTCTTCGAGATGTCTCAAAGCGCTTCGCAGAATGTACTGTAAAGTGTAGTGACTGTATGTTTTGGGGGCGAAACACAGCAGCCAATCGCGCACAGCAGCGTCCCCCCAAACAGTCGTGGATTGAGTGACCAAATTATTATTTTTTAAAATGTGTTTTTGTTTTGAAGGGATTATTGGGCTGATATTGAGCTATAGTAGGCTGTAATAGGAGTTATAATATCAGGTTGTATGCAGAGGTGGGGAGGGAGAGAGAGAGTGAAAGGGAGAGACGGGCAGGCGGGTGTAAATGCAGGTTAATGTGAAACATGTTGAAACGCTTATCCCGTGTGTAAAGCCTATTTTTGGAGTCTGAGCTGTGTGATTTCAGTTGAAGGTTAGAATTGTGTCCCGGTGACACTACAATACATCTGCACATCGTCTGAACAGAGATTAGCACTGGATGGGTGTGAGGTTTATACAGAGCACAGCGACACAACAGCAATACAGAGAAACACAGCAGCAATACAGGGGTCATGTAGTGAGTGTAGTGGTTAGAGCACTCGACTCGCAAGCAAGAGGACCTGGGCTCAATTCCCGGCCAGGGAGAGACATCGGGGGGGAGGAGGAGTGAGCCCGGGGGTCAGGGGGAGTGAGCCCGGGGGTCAGGGGGAGTGAGCCTGGCGAGGGTGTTGGGGGGAGTGACGATGCTCAGTTCCCACAGATTCTGTATTCAGGCCATGTGTTTACTCTGAAGTGCAGCTACTGTGTATTTTGTGAGCGAATGTGGCGGCCAATTGGCACACAGCAACATCCCACAGCCGTGAAGCGAGTGAGCAGTGTTATCTGTGGGGAATTCTTGACCATGACAACAGGAGAGAGAAACTCCCTTCTCTTTTCAAATCGTGGAGCAGAGATCTTTGATGTGCGCCCACTCTGACAATGTCACTCTTCTCCCTCGCAGTGCGCTGGAGTAATCAGGTCCCTGAATGTGGGGGGGAGGGAGGGGACTCGAACCCACCGCTGACCTCCCCAGAGGCAGGGAGTGTGAGTGGTTGGGCTGAGACCCAATGAGAATAATAATAATCATTGCATTTGATATCGTGCCTCATCACGTCTTCTAGACACCTCAAAGCTTCACAGAATATACTGTAAAGTGAATTGACTGTATTTTTTGGGCAAAACATGGCATCCAGTTGCGCACAGCAGTGTCCCACAAACGTCGTGAAGACACTATATCAAACACAAGGATTATTATTATTATTATTTCTGTCTCCTCAGCCCTTCTGAATACGGAGTAACTTTAAAATGTAGTGTGGCCCTGGGCGATCAGAGGGAAATGTACTGTGGCTTCGGAAACATTGAGCTAATAGTTTCTGTCTTGTAAATTGGATTATGTCGCTGTTTATGTAAATCTTTGGCCTTCACTGTTCATTTACTTCCCTCATTTATTGTTCTCCTCAAAACACATCTGTGTTTCCTCTTCCCAGCTGCCGTGCTGGAAAGAGAATAGCAGAGAGTACCTGACTGGGATTCCCTCAGTCTTGTCATCATTCACACCCAGGCCTGCCTGCCTGCCTGCCTGCTGTAGTGACTGTTTATGAAGGCAGGAGGCGGGGGTAATAATCCCTCCAAATTTTTTTTAAAAATCAATAATGTGGTCACTCAAATTATTGTGACTGTTTGCGGGACACTGCTGTGTGCGCTTTGCCCACACAATACGCAGTCACTACACTTTACAGTATATCCTGTGAAGCGCTTTGAGACGTCTCAACCACATGATAAGGCGCCGTATCAAATGCCGGGATTATTATTAACAGTGGTAGGGCCATTCAGACCCTTGAGCCTGTCCTGCCATTCTGTGGGATCGTGGCTGATCCACACCTCAACTCCAATTACAAGAGGTTTGTGTGGAGTATAAACGCGGTCTGTAACGCTCTGTATAATCCTCTGTGTAATGTCAAAACATCTCCCGTCAGAAGGCAAAAAAGAAAATGGCGGCAGCAGCTGCGTGTGCCCCCTTGTGTCTGCATAGTGTTTTACACCCTGTTCAGTGCTGTTTGAAACTGGAGCCAGCACAGAGCAGTGTGACTTTACCCCTGGGGGTAAAGAAGGAACCAGGAGACTCCCCCCGCCCCAAGGACTCTGAGAGGCTTACACAGTGTCAGACCATTGAACTCTTCTTGTCCACTCCTGCCCCAAAAGTCCCAAACCGCCGGTTTCCCACACCCCACTACGTCTGCTCTCCGCTCTCACTCCTGGTCTCACTCCTGTCTTTGTCTCCACAGAAATGTATGCGGTTTAACCTGGATGCTCCGGTCTGGGTGTCCAAACAGCGCATCCTGTGCACCCTCAACCACACCCTGAAGGACGTCCTCAACTACGGCCTCTTCCAGCCCGCGTTCAATGGCCGAGCTGGGAAGTTCCTGGACGAGGAGCGCCTCCTGCGAGAGTACCCCACTCCCCCAGACACCCCCGTGCCCTACTTAGAGGTCAGTCACCCACTAGGCCCCAGCCCATCACCTGGCACTGTTCACCGACATTGGGAGTGAGGGGGCAGGTGTAGGGCAGTGAGCGGAAGTGTAAAGGGAGTGGTGCAGTGTAGTGGTTAAAGCACTTGCCTCGCAAGCGAGAGGACCCAGGTTTGATTCCTGGGAAAGGACGGAACGTTCGGTAAGTTTCCTTACTCCATTTACCCAGCAGTAAGGAGGAACCCAGTTGTTAGTCGATTGGCAGATTGCTTTTCCAGAAGTAATACAATTCCTTCTAAATAAATAAATAAATAAATAATTTGTTTATTCAATCCACGACTGTTTGTGGAACACTTCTGGGAGCAATTGGCTGCCGTGTTTCGCCCACAAAATATACAGTCGTTACATTTTACATTACATCCTGTGAAGCGCTTTGAGATGAAGGGGTGATAAGGCGCTATATCAAATGCAAGGATTTATTATTATTAAGAGAGGAGGTGAGAGAGTGGGAGGATGAAAGGAGAGAGAAGAAGAGGGTGGGATGGGATGATGTCTCCACCTGACAGATGGGGGAGAGGGAATGGGGATGAAGGTTAGAGCCTGACTCAGCCTCTCTCTTCTCCACAGTTCCGGTATAAGAAGCGAGTGTACAGTCAGAGCTACGTGGATGAGAAACAACTAGCCAAATTGCATACCAAGGTAAGTGCTCGGGGTGGGGGGGGGAGTCGGGGTGGGGTGCCCTGCAAGCTAAAGCCCTAACAGGGAGGGTGATACGAGCTGGACAAGCAGTGGGAAAGTTTGCCAGACTGCGATATGGATGGCAAACTATGCTGTTTTACCTGGTTAGACTCCAGCAGTCACCCCAACGCACGCTCTGGGGTTCCCAAGCCATAGCTCTTGGCAATCTGCACCTAATACTTCAATATTCTTAAGTTATAGTGATGGGTTTCCATGTGTTAGATACTGACAAAAAAATGAAGGGAATAGGGTTAGAATAGAGAGCTCCAGTGGGGGAGCGAGCCCCAGCATAGATACGATGGGGAGAGAGCAGGGAATGGGGTTAGAGTAGAGAGCTCCAGTGGGGGAGTGAGCCCCAGCACCGACACGATGGGGAGAGAGAGAGAGAGAGCAGGGAATGGGGATAGAGAGCTCCAGTGGGGAACAAGGTAGTTAGGAGCCAGCCTAGCATAGCTGTAATTTATTAAAATTTGATTATGGCTGTTTGCTGCTCAGTCAGAAAGTTAATTACTGGCTGATCAATGAGAGGTTAACAGAGGAACACAGAGCAGAAGTGCGGGAGAGACACAAATAGAGCGAGAGAGAGATGCATAATGAGAGCCAAAGAAATGCAACAACAACAATAAGATTACATTTGTATTGCGCCTTTCACGTCAGGACGTCCCAAGGTGCTGGACAGTGTACAGCATTTCAGACCCGAGCTGGGGTCAGGGAGGGAGAAGGGAGGGGAAGGGGAAGTGGCCGATGGCATGATCGAAGAGGAGGGTTTTGAGGCGGGACTTGAAGGAGGCTAAGGAGGGGGTGAGGCGGAGTGATTGGGGGATGAAATTCCAGAGGTTGGGGGCAGAGTGGCTGAAGGCTCTCCCACCAATGGTGGGGCGGGTGGGTCGGAGAAACACATACTGTGAGAGAGAGAGAGAGAGAGAGTGAGAAAGACAGAGTGAGATATAGAGCGAGATATAGAGCAACAGAGAGATACAGAATGAGAGATAGGAAGACATATAGAGTGAGAGAGATGGAGCAACCATGATCTAATACAGTGGCGGAACAAAGTCGAGGGGCAGAATCTATTCCCTATGTACCTGTGAGGCAGAGCAAGAGCAAGGCAGAGCGAGAGAGAGACAGTAAGAGAAACAGACAGAGAGCAAGAGAGGGACAGAGCAAGAGAGAGATAGACACAGGGCGAGAGAGGGGCACAGAGAGAGAGAGAAAGAGAGAGAGAGAGCTGCTTGTGTTTGGAGTGAGTGGTGTTGTCGGTCCCAAGGACCGATGTCCAATCACATGTATGAAAGGGCTTTGTTCGGCCCAGACAATAGTTCAGGCTGTAGGAAGTGGAAAGTGACGCGGATGCCCTCCCCCCACTTTGTGTAAGAACTGTAGCATTAACTTTGTACACTTTCACCAGAGAGAGAGAGTGTGTGTACGAGTGAGAGCATGGAATGTGTGGCGTGGCTCCCTGTACAGTCAGACTCCCTCGTCTCTGAAAGTAAAAACATAAACATTACTTGTCCCCGTGTAATAATCCCTTCAAAATGTTTTTAATCATAATAATAATTTGGTCAATCAATCCACTACTGTGCGCAATTGGCTACTGCATTTCGCCTATAAAATATACAGTCAATTCAGCATATTTACATATATCGTGTGAAGCGCTTTGAGACATCTCAGGAGGTGAGGAGATGCTAAATCAAATGTAAAGATTATTATTATTATCTGTGGTTTAATCCCACTGCTCCGTTTCTCTGCCAGCACTCAGACCGTTAGACACTGGGCAGTCTGGGCTTGTGAGCTTGTGCTCAGTCACATACACACACGCGGCTCTGACACGTCAGGGCACAGGCTAACATGGGGAATTCACGTGTGCCCTTTGTGGGGCTGTGTGTGATCAAATTGCCCCCATTACCGTTTCCCTAGTGACTGAAAGCTTTTCTCTGCCGGATCATAGCACTGTGTGACAAAATACATCATTGATCACTCTGTCAGCCAGAATTAACCACTCACCCAGCCCAAGAGCCAGAGCGATCTCTTCCCTCTGAGTGTGTCAATCACAGTCCGACCCTGATCTGCCCGACTCTGACACCAGCCATGAGCTCCACACCACCCTGAACTCCACCCCCCCTCCACCCCCCCACCCCCATGACTCCAATCCTGATATGTCAACAACAGCAACAAATTACATTTGTATAGCGTTTTTTACGTCGGGAGGATGTCCCAAGGCGCTGGACAGACAGGAATTTGGACCTGAGCCAGGGGTTGGGATCAGGAGCGGTGGAGGGCAGGGATAGGATACATGGCATGATTCAAGAGAGTTTCCCTGTCCTGGCCGACAATCCCCAAGAAAAAAATCACTTGCTTATTTCATGCCTGTTTGAGGGATATTGCACTGCACAATTTGGTTGCTGCGTTTGCCCTTAAACACACAGTCATTGCACTTTATAGCACTCTGAAGTGCTCTGAGACGTACTCCTGATGTGAAAGGTGCTGTTTCAAATGAAAGATTATTATTAACATTCAAACCCCCCACACACCAACAACCAACACCCCCACTCTGTAATTTGTCAGCCGGGTGCCTGACCCTTACATAAAACCCATCGCCATGCTTAAGCCTCCAAACCAAACTGAGAATTCCATGCATCCCACCTACACATCCGGAAATGTTTATTGGAATGGAATGCTCACTCTCTCTCCCTGAAGGGACACATCCTGCTTACCCAACCCTAGAGAGGCTTAGGAGCAGGTTGGCAAGAACGAAGCTTGGGGACCCCAGAGTGTGCGTTGCGGTAACTGCTGCAGTCTAACCAGATAAACCCACATAGCTTGACTATTGCTAGCACCGTCTGGCCAGCTTTCCCGCTGCTTGTCCAGCTAGGACCACCCTCTCCGTTAGTTCAGGCTTTGGCGGCAGGGTTAACAGGAGCTGAGGGGGAGGATTCCCTACCCCCAGTGACTGGTCTGCCCTTCCAAGTCAAGTCAAGCTGATGAGCCAGGCCGGGCTGTGTTGTCATCAGGACCCATCTGGCTCAGGACCGGAGACCGTCACAGAGGGCTGGCTCGATTCCGGCATTCCATTGCCAAACATGCCACCTTGGAGCCCGTTTAGCTCCATGAAACTTTCGCTTACCTCCCCACCTCCGGGAGGATTGTCCCCACACCAATTCCTTTTCACTCCCTCCCACGTACACCCTCCAGGAATTGGATTGCCGGGGGAGATCCAGTCAGTGACACGGCTTTTCATTCCCTTTCGGAGGGCGACATCTTTATCAATGCGGCGTTCCCCCAGCGCAGTCAGTGCTGTCCGATGGGATTGGATGGGATTTGTTGTGACTGGTGCGTTGGGAAGAAGCTGAAGGTTCCATTAACGTTAACAATTCATGGAGCTGAGAATGTGGAATCGTGCGCATGGGGGTGGGAAGGGCCTGAGACGTCACGTGAGGCAGACGTGAGCCAGAGTCTGTGAGGGAGGAGGCCGCCCTGGTCAATGCTCGCTCTTTTCCCTCCTCATCCTAATCCCTCATAGTTCCTTGTCCCAATTCTGTCTGACCTGTCAGTCAGTAGCCCTGGTTAGACAGCTGTTGGTTACTATTGGTTAGCCAGGCGTGGTTAGCTGGGCACTGGTTAGTGTTATTTGGCTGGCAGATTGCCGTTTTCCCTCAAGGCTGAGCTGCTGTGATAATTATTAATTGTGGCAGTGAATGCAAGTCCATTATGGTCACATCACATTGAGCACAGCTGTCCGTCTGTCCAGGCTGATCGGCCGGCAGTGACTGGGTGGGCAGCGGATGGACTGGTGGGCAGGACGGTGGGCAAGGCAGACCTTCCCTTGCTGTGACGCTGGGGTTCACAGTTGGAAACAAAGCTCTCTCTGTGACACTCTATTGAGGGCGGTGCCTTTCCTCATCCTCTGAGGATGGGGGCACGGGGGAGGGGAACAAGGTCCACATCATAAACATCTGGGCACAAGACGCTGTGTGAGAGAGAGAGCGACGGATAGAGCCAGTCAGTCAGAGAGCGGCATACAGTGTGAGAGACAGAGATAGAAACTGCCAGAGAGAGAGATTCAGAGAGACAGAGAGTGAGAAAAAGAGACCAAGCAAAACGCTGTGAGAGACACAGAGCGACAGTCAGGAAGAGAGAGAGAAACAGCCAAAGAGATAGTGTTTGTGAGCGAGAGAGAGACACTGTGTGTGTGTGTGTGTGTGTGAGAGAGAGAGAGAGGGGCGGGGGGAAGAGGAACATTACAGAGAGAGTGAGGGGGGAGAGAGACAGACAGACAGACGGAGATACGGAGAGCGGGAGAGACGGAGAAAGCAACAGAGAGGGAGAGAGCGACAAAGAGGGGTAGACGGAGAGAACGACAGAGAGGGAGAGACGGGGAGAGCGACAGAGAGGGAGACGGAGAGCAACAGAGGGGGAGACGGGGAGAGCGACAGAGAGGGAGACGGGGAGAGCGACAGAGAGGGAGACGGAGAGCGCGACAGAGGGGGAGACGGGGAGAGCGACAGAGAGGGAGACGGGGAGAGCGACAGAGAGGGGGCTTGTCTTCACATCCCCCGAGGTGGATTATTCCGAGACTTGGAATATCTCTCTTTCCGTGACCTGGAAGTCTTGTGTCCAGGATGGGATCTGTGCTGAGCAGGAGAGAGACGCGGGAGGAAGGGGAGCAGCGTTTACAGAGACAGCGCGTGGCCAAGATTAATAGTAAGGTACCCGGAGTCTGTGCCTGCCAGGCTCAGCTCAGCCTCTTCGGGACAGGAGCACGAGAGTGTGTATGTGTGAGAGTGTGTGTGAGAGCACGAGTGTGAGAGCACGAGTGTGAGAGAGCGAGTGTGAGAGTGAGAGAGAGTGAGTGTGTGTGAGTGTGTGAGAGAGTGTGTGTGAGTGTGGGCGTGAGTGTCTGGGAGTGACTGAGAGAGAAAGATACAAAATGAGCATGTGAGAGTGAGCTGGAGGAGTGGGGCGGGGATGGGTGATGGTGTGAGAGAGAGAATATGCTGTGGAGTTCTAGTGATCTGGAGTTGCGGAGGGCGGAGCTGAAGAGACCAGCTTCAAAACACTGCTTACATTAATCCTTCATCTCAATTACCCTCATTTTGTAATAAGTAATTATGAGGCTCCGCTCGTCTCATATTCAGACAAGTGTTGTTTACATGTGTTTGTGGAGTCCTGTAGCTCAGTGGTTAGAGCATTCACTTTGCAAGTGAGAGACCTGAGTTCAATTCCAGGCAGAGGGCGAAACCTTGGGCAAGTTTCCTTACTCCACACAGAGCCTAATAATAATCCCTCCAAAACCAAAAACAATAATAAATTGGTCATTTTCAATCTACGACTGTTTGTGGGACATTGCTGTGCGCAATTGGCTGCCGCGTTCGCCCTCAAATATACAGTCAATTCACTTTACAGTGTGTTCTGTGAAGCGCTTTGGGACGTCCTCCCGACGTGAAAAGCGCTATATCAAATGCAACGATTATTATTATTATTATTCAACGTTTATATTTCTCTCCATTGGGGACTTACTACCTAACCATATCATCAACACATGTTAGAGATAAAGCTCCCTCTACCCTGTCCATGCCCACTCCCAGGTCAGTGACCACAGAATAGACACACAGTAAAGCCCTCTCTACACTATCTGTCCACTTCACAATAACTCCACCATTGTGAAGCACTCTGGGAACGCTATCCCACGTGAAGGGCGCTATATAAACCCAAATTCTTGCAGTCCACACTCCCAGGTCGGTGATGGCACGGGTTCCCTCTACACTATGCGTCCACGCTCCCAGGTCAGGGCTCGATTCCCAGTCAGGCAAAACGTTAGGAAACATTAGTTTCCTTACTCCACACGCCTCTGTTTACCAGCAGTAAGTAGAAACCTGATTGTTAGTCGATTGGCGGTTCGCTTTTCCAGAAAATAATCCCTTTTTTAAAAAAAACTTGTACTTATATAGCGCCCCCCACACAGGGTAGAGTCCCAGAGCGCTTGCCAGTGGCGGGAGGGATAGAGGAAGAGTGGTCCATAGTTTTGGGATGTAGTGGCTAAACCCACAACCTCCTGTTCGGGAGGTGAGAGCAAGTGACAGAGCATGGCTGGAAGCTGATTCCTTTACAATGAAAGTTTTTATTACAAAGGACAGAAATGGCAGATTCACAGCAAAATGGTTACAGAATGGAAGGGGAGGAAATCAGAGCCCATCGTCGCCCGGGGGAGTGGGGTGTGGAGGAGCGGGGGGAGAGCACAACAAAATGACTGACTGCTGCCGGCCATTTGCTTCCTGGTGTTTTGTTGAAGTTCCTGGCCAAGGAACAGGATAACATGGACCGAGGCCCAGAAGAGGTGGTTACACTGAGTCTGCGGTTTATCAGACTCAAACCCTGGTAGGGAAGCGCTGGAATTGGCTCTTCGTCACATACATGTTTAATGTGACCTCTTTACATGCTGCTCTCTCTGTCAGTATGGTTAATAATGGAACAGCAGTGAGGTGCAGGGCCCAGAGACCAGCAATGGTTCGTGATGCAGAGGTGCTGACTCTTCAGAAAGCTTCTTTAATAGAACTCACATTCGCTTTGCCTTTCACACTTCAACATAAGCTCTGTCTGTTAGCAAATGGTGGTGGGGGAATTCTAGCAAACCCAACTCCTTCCCATTAACTCCTGCTGTCCACATTCAGTCCACAAATGTGGGTGAGAGGAGCGGTTTGAATGTGTGGTGTTAGTTAGCTCGCGGAATGAAGGCTGATACCAAGCTGAGGTGCCTGAGGCATGCAGCTCGCTGCTAATTGGTGCAGGAGATGGGAGTCTGTCTGGCCGTGCGGACGGACAGCTGTGGGAATTTGCTGTGTTATTGGCCGGTTTGTGTATGTTTTCTGGTCAGTAGCTGCTTACGGAGAGACTGAAGGAGGGAGGGGGAGAAGGGGAGGGACTCCAGGAGGGAGGGGGAGAGGGGGAGGGACTCCAGGAGGGAGGGGGAGAGGGGGAGGGACTCCAGAAGGGAGGGGAGAGGGGGAGGGACTCCAGGAGGGAGGGGGAGAGGGGAGGGACTCCAGGAGGGAGGGGGAGAGGGGGACCGACTCCAGAGGGAGGGGGAGAGGGACTCCAGGAGGGAGGGGGAGAGGGGGAGGGACTCCAGGAGGGAGGGGGAGGGACTCCAGGAGGGAGGGGTAGGGACTCCAGGAGGGAGGGGGAGAGGGGGAGGGACTCCAGGAGGAGGGGGAGGGACTCCAGGAAAGAGGGGGAGGTACTCCAAGAAGGAGGGGGAGAGGGAGGGAGAGGGATTCCAGGATGGAATTCCGGAGAATGGAGGCAGAATGGCAGAAAGTCCGGCGGCTGATGGTGGGTTGCGTCAGGCGGGGGTTTGCTGAACTGTACATTTCATGTGAAATGTAGTGACTGTGTATGTTATAGGCAAATGTGGGAGCCAATTGCCACGCAGCGATGTCCCGCCAAACAGCTATGAAGTGAATGACCAATTCTATCTGGGGCATTGTCAGTCAGCACATCGGGAGACACACAGAAACTCCCTTCTCTTTCCCAACAGTGCCACGGGATCTTTAATATCAAATGCAAGGATTATTATTATGTCCACCTGAACAGGCACAGGCAGAGCCTCACTTTAATGTCTCATTTGTTTGTTAACAATCCTGAGACAAAAGGAATTGTTTGTCTGATTTTCCCCGTCATGTCTCCTCACTATGTTAAAGCCTTGAACACATCGCCTCTGGGTATGTGCAGCTCACCTCTGGCTGCTTGTGGATGGCTGTCGCACTTTGATCACCTCTCCCTTTCTCCTCTCTCATAGGCTGTGAACTGTCTCTGTTCCTCACAGCTCCGCGCTCTCTAAAGACTCTCTATCCTCACTGTTCTCACATACAACACTCTGATAATTATTATAAGAACGCAAGAATTTGCTAGACGCAAGTAGACCAAGGTCCATCTTGTTCACCTTCCACCATCCTGGCAGCTGCTTGACATGTCGTGTCCCAAACTATATACTGTATCTCTCCCCAGATATTACTTACTAGCAGAAACCCATCTAATTTGTTCTTGAAACAAACAACACTTTCTGCTTCCACCGTCTGCCTCCCTCGGGAGCCTGTTCCATACACTTACTACCCGCTCACTGAAGTAGTGTCTCTGCAGATTTGTTCTGAATTTACCCCCTTTCAATCGCAGGCCGTGTCCTGTGGTTCTACTGTTCAGCACAAGATAAAACAGCTTGTCATGGTCTACATTATCTATTCCCTTCAGAATCTTAAAGAGCGTAATCATATCGCCCGTCAACCTAATCTTTTCCAGTGTAAATATGCCTAGTTTATCTAATCGTTCCTCGTAGTCCAGTCCCTCCATCCCCTCAATCATTTTGGTTGCCCTCCTCTGTATCCTCTCAATCGCTGCAATATCCTTTTTATATTGCGGTGACCAGAACTGCGCACAGTACTCCAAGTGCGATCGTACTATTGTCTCCTTGTGGTTCTCACAAGCTGCTCGCTCTAATCACCGCGCTTTCCTCACAACTCTCACTCTGCTCTCTCTCTCCTCACATGTCTCACAGGCGAATCTGAAGAAATTTATGGAGAACATTCAGCTTTATAACTTCGAGAAAGTTTCCAAGATGCTGGAGAAAGGGCTGGACCCCAACTACCACGACCCGGACACGGGAGGTGAGGGGGAGGGAGAGCAGCATTCAGGACACATGGAATCCACATCTCTGGATCCTGTAGCTTAGTGGTTAGAGCGCTCACCTCGCAAACGAGAGGACCTGGGTTTGATTCCTGGACAGGGCGAAACGTTAGGCAAGTTTCCTTACACTCCGCCTCTGTTTACCAGCAGTAAGTAGTGGATTGACAGATTGCTTTCCGGGGGTGATAATCCTTTTTAAAAAAAATTTTTAAAATGTGGTCACTCAATTTGGTCACGGCTGTTTGTGGGACGCTGCTGTGCGCTATTGGCTGCTGAGTTTCACCCACAAAATATAAAGTCAATTCACTTCACAGATATTCTGTGAAGCGCTTTGAGACGTCTTGAAAACGTGATAAGATGCTATATCAAATGTAAGGATTATTATTATTGTTGTTATTATGCCTCTCGGGAGCTTGGCAATGACCTGTGAGGCATGACCACCCTCCCCATGATTCCTGGCCCCCTTGTGTCCCCTCCCCCCCCGTGGTGGGTGCTGTAAGCAGTGTCTCTCACTCTGACCCACAGAATGCCCTCTGACTGCGGCTGCCCAGCTGGTGAACAATGCTGACATCATCAAGGTGCTGCGCAATGGTGGAGCTCATCTGGACTTCAGGACGAGGGACGGGCTGACGGCACTTCACAAGGCAGCGCGTTGTCGCAACCACACGGCCCTGATAGTAGGTACCGCGTCATGGCTCCCTCCCCCTCACTCAGTCCCTCCCCCTCACTCAGTCCCTCTCCCTCACTCAGTTAAACCAAGGCCTCCTTCTGTCCCCCATTCAAGCAGAAGTTAAGGATCTATTGAGAAAAGAGAAGGGACTTTTGCTCTCCTGGTGTCCTGGCCAGCAATCTCCCACATAAACTGCACAGCTGTTTATGGCTGCTGCATTCATGTACACAACACACAATACACTTCAACAACAACAACAGCAAATTACATGCGTACAGCACCTTTCACGTCGAGAGGACGTCCCAAGGCGCTGGACAGTTAGGGATTTGTACCCAAGCTGGGGGTTAGGATCAGGAAGGTTGGAGGGCAGTGAAGGTGGGGGTAGAAAGGTGACCAAAGGCATGGTCAAAGAGGACGATCTTGACATGTGCCTTGAAGGAGGCAAGAGAGGGAGTGAGGCAAAGGGACTGTGGGATGGAATTCCAAAGGGTGGGGGCAGAGAAGGCTCGACCATCGATTCACTTCAGTGAATACCTTCCCAGCTCACATTCCTCACGATTTTCCACAACTGGTGGCGTTTGAATGTGTAAGATCGTTTGCCTCCACGGTCACTACATGATGATAAAGACGGCAGGTGGTGAGGCGTGTATCAGATGAAGGCTGAGACCAACATGTGGCCTGTTCACACACAGACGCTGCTGGACCTGGGAGCATCTCCGGATTACAAGGACAGCCGGGGCCTGACACCACTGTACCACAGCGCCATGGTGGGTGGTGATCCCTACTGCTGTGAGCTCATCCTCCACGACCATGCCACTGTGGGCTGCATGGATGAAAATGGCTGGCAGGAAATCCACCAAGTAAGTGTCCTGGCTCATTCCATAGCTCTAAATGGCTGTATCACACCAGAACCCTGACTTACACCCGCACTCTTCCCCTCCTTCCCCTGCTATCCTCTGCTGTCTCCTGTATCCCTAATATTCACCTCTGCTTCACTCTCTGTGCTGGTTGACGTGTATGTGTTGTGGATAACACGTGTATGCTGTGTTGTGACTGACTTGCATGTGTTGTGGCTGACACGTGTGTGCTGTGTCGTTGACAGGCCTGTCGTTACGGACACGTGCAGCAGTTGGAGCATTTGCTGTTCTATGGGGCAGACATGGGGGCTCAAAATGCCTCGGGCAACACTGCATTGCACATCTGTGCCCTCTACAACCAGGTCAGTGCGGTGGGGAGGAAGTGCAGTGGAGGGGGGATGTGGGAGGGGCTTAGGTGGGCTGGGGAGGAAGTGTAGTGGTGGGGAGTGGGGCTGTGGGGGGAGTGGGGCTGTGTGGGGAGGGGTATAGGCGGAATGGGGGGAGGGCGGTAGTGGTGGGGAGTGGGGCTGTGGGGGAAGTGGGGCTGTCGGGGCATGGGCTTGTGGGGGGAGTGGGCTTGTGGGGGGCATGGGCTTGTGGGGGGAGTGGGCTTGTGGGGGAGAGGTGGTAAAGGATGGCTGTGGGGGGCAGTGGGCTGTGGGCGCTGGTTGGCAGCACTTGTGAATTATGAACTTACACAATTTTGTATAAATTTAAACTTAAGAATTCTCCACAATTTTGCGGCGACTTTAGCGATAGGGAGATGTGTGTCAGGCTGTGCGCAGACACAGACTCACATCATTGACATTTTGTGAGAGAGAGAGAGAGACAGAGAGACAGAGAGACCAGTGTGGAGAGGAGGGTTTATTTGCTGTGGGGACGAAGGTCAGAGTGTTGCTGTTACACGCTCAGTCTCATTTGTAAATCTCAAGCAGATTCACGGTCAATAAAATAATCTGACGTTTGATACATTGCCGTTCACGACAGACGTGTCAGGATTCACTGTAAATTCATTGTCTTTGTCTGTATTTGTCCCAGGATTGTTGTCATCCAAACCTACACAGGCAGGCCCTTGGTTTAAGGTCTGGTCTGAAGTGGGTATAATGTGATGCTAATAATACTTGCATTTGATATAGCACTTTATCAACAACAGCTTGCACTTTTATAGCACCCTCCATGCAGGGTAGCAATTCAGGGCGCTTAACACTGACTCCGGAGGGAGGGGGAGGTGACCATAGGTATGGTCGAAAAGGAAGGTTTTCAGGCAAGACTTGAAAAAGGGGAGAGAAGGGGCAAGCGGAGGGAATGAGGGAGAGTGTTCCACAGTTTCAGAGGCATAGTGGCTGAAATGGTGGAGTGGAGGGTGCAAGGGACAAGTAAGAGGCCGATGCCAGTCGAGCGGAGGCGTCAGGTGGTGAATTGGGGAGTGAGGAGGTCGGAGAGCTTATCACGTTTTCGAGACGTCTCAAAACGCTTCACAGAATATACTGTAAAGTGGATTCACTGTGTATTTTGAGGGCGAAACGCGGCAGCCATTTGCACACAGCAGTGTCCCGTAAAGAGTCGTGGATTGAGTGACCAAATTATTATTATTATTTTGTTCAAGGAATTATTTTGCCCAGAAAAGCAATCCGCCAATCAACCAACAACTGGGTACCTTCTTAACTGCTAGGCAAACAGAGGCGTGTGGTGTAAGGAAACTTTCCTAATGTTTCGCCCTGACTGGGAATCGAATTTAGGTCCTCTCGCTTGCGAGGTGAACCCTCCAACCACTACGCTACAGGAATCCATAATCTCATTCTGCTAATACCCAGTATGTATATGAGCGTCCGAACCAGCTAAAACCTCATTATATCATTGTACAAACTGTCTGAATGTTGACCTACAAATCCACGGTCACTACACTTGGTGGTGGATCCCGTGAAGCACTTTAAAGAGGAGAGAGAGAAGCAGTCATGGTGTGGAGGTTAATCCCAATTGTCAGTGAAGGACAGAAGATAAGGGCAGAGTGTGGGTGGGGGGATATTGATTGAAATTAGTGCTAAATTTACAAGCTTATAGAGCAGTGGCAGCCCTGGGCCCTGAGGAGCCTGTGTGAGTGACAGCCCGCCTCAGCCCCATTACAGATAACGCTGGCTGCTCAGACTGTTTCATGCTCTGACTGGTAATCCATGCTGGAGATTAGCATTTCATTCCGAGACAGCACATCTGTCCTTGACTTGTTCCCGATCCAACCTCCGGGGCAGAGGGAGAGAGGAAAGAAGAGCAAAGAGTAGAAATGCAAACATTTTATCACGGCTTAAAGCTCTTCACAGGATCTGCTGTGAGGCGCAGTGATTGTGCACTTGTCGGTCAACATTCAGACAATTTGCGTAGTTTTTTTTACTGTTTGTGGGACGTCGAGGTGCGCAATTGGCTGCCGCATTTCGCACACAAGATATGCAGTCAATTCACATTACAGTATATCCTGTGTAGCGCTTTGGGACGTCTCAATGACGTGATAAGGCGCAATATCAAATGCAAGGATTATTATCATTATTAGTGACATAACAATGCAGTGCTTCCTCCAGCACTGTGCTGGAGCATCAGCTCAGACTATGAGCTCAAAGTACCTGATATAAAGAAGGAGAGTGTGAGAGACAAAAGGAGAGTGGGGGTGTGGAGAGAGAGACTGGAGAAGGAAAATGAGAGAGAGCGCGAGAGAAGCCAAGAGAGATAGTAAGCAAAGAGAAACAATAATACTCCTTGCATTTGATATAGCGCCTTATAACGTCTTTGAGATGTCTCAAAGCGCTTTGCAGAATATAAAGTGAATTGACTGTATATGTTGTGGGCGAAAGAAAAAGAAGAGAGAGAGTGGGGTGAGGTGACGTGAGAGCGAGAGAGAAGCCAAGAGAGAGCAGGAGTGAAGCTGTGCAGGGTGATTGAAGTCAGGATTGTCTGACTCAGCACGAAACACACTGACACGGAAAGCTCGCCTCTGGGAACCAATTAAGATCTCTTTAGATCTTTAGATCTAAAGCCCACTTTAGATCTCTTATGCTGAGAAGCATTTTCCCTTTTTAAGATCATCTTTAATAAGCCTTACGCCACATTTGATGTATGAGATCTTCAGCTGCTGAAATCAGACCTCCTCCCTGAGTGTGAGGACACCGATCGGTCAAAGAAAACTCTCAAACAAGACAACACTGCTACCAACACATTTCTATGGAATCCTGAAGCTCAGTGGTTAGAGAACTCGCTTTGCAAGCAAGAGGACTTGGGTTCGATTCCCAGACAGAGCCAAACCTTAGGCAAGTTTCCTTACTCCACACGCCTGTTTACCTAGCAGTAAGTAGGAACCTGGTTATTAGTTGATTGGTGGATCGCTTTACCGGGGCTAATCCCTTCAAAATAATAATAATAATTTGATCACTCAGTCCATGACTGTTTCTGGGACGCTGCTGTGCGCAATTAGTTGCCATGTTTTGCCCACAAAATATACAATCAATTCACTTTACAGCATATTCTATGAAGCGCTTTGAGACGTCTCGAAGACATGATAACAACAACAACAAGATTCCATTTATAGAGCGCCTTTCACGTCGGGAGGACGTCCCAAGGCGCTGTACAGTTGGGTCAGGACCCGAGCATTGGGGGAAATGGTCAGGGTGAGGAGAGTGAAGGGAGGGAGCGAGGAGAGGGTAGAGAGTCGAGAGGGGAGCTGAAGGCACGGTCAAAGAGAAAGGTCTTGAGACCGGCCTTGAAGGAGGAAAGGGAGGAAGCGACGAAGGCACTGGGGGATGGAGTTCCAGAGCCTCGGGGCTGAGAGGCTGAAGGCCACTGATGGTAGGGCGGTTGGGGCGGGGGATGTGGAGCAGACCGGAGCCAGAGGAACGGAGGGTACGGGCAGGTAAGTAGGGGGATAGTAGGTCGGAGAGGTAGGAGGGAGCAAGGCCGTGAATGGCCTTGTAGGTGAGGATGAGGATCTTGAATTCGATCCTCTGGGGGATGGGGAGCCAGTGGAGGCGAGCGAGGGCGAGGGTGGGAGTGATGTGGTTGCGAAGCCTGGTGCGGGACAGTACACGAGCTGCAGAGTTCTGAAGGCGTAATATCAAGTGCAACTATTATTATTTCATCCCAGCTCAGCTCTCCGAAAATAAAACAGCAAATGCCTCTCATTACCACTCTTTGATGAAGAGACACAGAGGTGCGTGGGGGAAGGGTTGTCTTGCTTTTAAATCCTTCGTTCACTCATCTTTTTGGATGTCTCTATGAAGCACAGAGATGAAATGGAAATGACTGTGTTTGGATTTCATCATGTTTGTTAACAGTGAATCCACAGATACAGCCTGCCTTGTGACAGCTCCTTGTGTCCTTAATTTTATGCCGAGTGTAGGATGGTTTCATACACAGAACGAATTATGTAACGTTTCCATGGGATTTTTCTCTGGCTTGCCTCGTGGTGAGCACAGACGCACTGTGTTAGGAATGAGGTGACACATTGTGTGTGCAGAGGAGGGTTGTCTGAAGCTCTGGGGGTGCCAGGTATGATTAACTCCAATGCTTTGCGCACACTGTGTGTTTGTGTGTGTACATGTGTGTACATGTGTGTACAGTGTGTGCATGTATGTGTGCCTGTTCAGGCAGACATTAAAAATCTCATGACACGACTTGAAAAGAAAAGGGAGTTTCTCTCTCCCCACAGTGTCCTGGCCGACAATCCCCCAGATAAAATCGCTCGCTCACTTCATGGCTGTTTGTGGGACATGGCTGTGTGCAGATTGGTTGTTGTATTCGCCTAAAGACACAGTCACCACACTTTACAATGAATCCTGTGAAGTGCTTTGAGATGTCCTCCTGATGTGAAAGCATGATATCAAAATCAAAATGACTGTTATTTTATTTTTGCCGAGGCAGCCAGTGTGTTGGCGTTGCAGGTGGTCTGCGCTCAGTGAGACTGTGGGGTGAACCGGAGACTCAGCAGATAGTTCCCAGAACTCTGAAAAATGGCTGACAGCCAGTGGCAGCGCCAAGACCCAAACCGGGACTGTATCCATGACGATTATCATAACTATGACTGACTGAAACCACTACGCTGTAACCAACTGTATATTCACTGTGTACAGCGAGCTGTACTCTATATATAGTGGAGGCCTGTAGCTTGGTGGTTAGAGCACTCGCCTCGCAAGCGAGAGGACATGCGTTCGATTCCCGGCAGGGTGAAACGTTGGACAAGTTTCCTTATTCCACACACCTCTGTTTACCAGCAGTCAGTAGGAACCCGGTTGTTATTCGATTGGCTTTTCCAGGGGTAATAACCCCTTCACAAAAAAATAATAATATTAATAATTTAGTCACTCAATCCACGACTGTTTGTGGGACATTGCTGTGCGCAATTGGCGGCCGCCTTTCATCAACAACAAAATTACATTTATAGAGCGCCTTTCATGTCGGGAGGACGTCCCAAAGTGCTGGACAGTCAGAGGTCGGGACCCGAACATGGGCGAGGGTGGGAGTGATGGTGTCATGGAGGCTGGTGCACGAGAGTACACGAGCTGCAGAGTTTTGGATGATCTACAGCTTGTGAAGGGAAGAGTCGGGAAGGCCGATGAGGAGGGAGTTTCCATAATCGAGCCTTGATGTGACGAATGCGTGGGTGAGGGTTTGGGGGCCTGAGGGGTGAGGCAGTGGCGGAGTCTGGCAATGTTGCGGAGGTGGTGGTAGGCCGTGCCAGTCATGGTGCGGATGTGGGGGAGAAAGGCAGTTCATGGTCAAACAAGACACAGGGTCCTGACTGGCTCAGTGAGATTGAGTGTGCAGCCGTGGTTGCTGACGCTGCCAGTGCCTGAGGTGCAGAGGCGCTGGCACGAGCTAATCAGGAGGGCCTCGGTCTTGCTGACGTTCAGCTGGAAAAAATTGTCCCTCGACCAGGACTTGATGTCGGACAGGCAGTCGATCAGGACGCCAGTTGTCCCGGAGGGTGGAAGCAGAGAGATAGAGTTGAGTGTCATCCGCATACATGTGGAAATTTACCCCATGTCTGCGGATGATATCACCAAGTGGGAGCATGTAGAGGGTGAAGAGGAGAGGACCGAGGACAGAGCTCTGAGGAACACCACACGCCCACAAAATGTACAGTCAATTCAGTTTACAGTATATCCTGGGAAGTGCTTTGAGACTCTCGAAGACGTGATAAGAAGCTATTATCAAACACAAGGTTATCATTACCATATATAATAATAATAATCCTCGCATTTGATACAACGCCTTATCACATCGTTGAAACTTCTCAAAGCGTTTCACAGGATTTTTTTGGAGGGATTATTACCCCTGGAAAGCGATCCCCCAATCAACTAACAAGCGAGTTTCTAGTTACTGCTAGGTAAACAGAGGCATGTGTGGAGTAAGGCAACTTGCCGAAGGTTTCGCCCTGTCCTGCCCGGGAATCAAACGCAGGTCCTCTCGCTTGCGAGGCGAGGGCTCTAACCACTAAGGTACAGGGCATCACGTCTTAAATGGGGAAACTCTCCTCTCTCCCGTCAATGTGTTTCAATCGAAGAGAGGACATCTGTCCCAATGTCCTGTAGAGACTGAAACACTAAACTCCCACTTAGATATTCCACATATGCTCTGGATGACAGTCCAAACCCAAACTTGTGCATCGGGGTAGTCTGTCCACTGTTGATGAGATCCACCCCAGGTCTGAGGAGAATCGGCCTCACTCATGGTGAAGTGGTAATTCATCACCTGGCTCAGCCATTCGTGGGGATTCCCACCTCTGCGGTCTGAGATCCGAATGATGAAATCAATGCTGTTGTTGGCAATGGTGACCACAATGTCTGGCACGTTATATGGACTCTCAATGTGGCTCTCCATCGTGGCTCTCATGGAGTTTTTCAGCAGTTTGGGCAGGATGTAATAAGAGGGATAGGAATGTAGGGAAAACGAGCAGCGACATGTCCACTGATCCTGACACGAGGAGTGTTCCCATACTTGTGCTCACGCAGCCACCCATTTCTCTGATATTTTTGGGAGAAAGTCTAGTGCAGATAATTCCTAGAAAGTCAGGCTTATCTTTGTGCAGTGCGAGGCGCTGCGAAGCTAATATGCAGATTCCTAGCTAAGATATTCCCTGTGTACAGGGAGCTGTACTGTATATTCACTGTGTACAGGAAGCTGTACTGTATATTCACTGTGTACAGAAAGCTGTACTGTATACTCACCATGTACAGGGAGTTGTACTGTGTATGCTACGTGTACGGGGAGCTGTACTGTATATTCACAGTGTACAGGGAGCTATACTGTATACGCGCCAAGTATGGGGAGCTGTACTGTATATTCACAGCGTATACAGGGAGCTGTACTGAATATGTGCCGTGTGCAGGGTGCTGTGCTGTATATGCGGTGTGTACAGAGAGTTGTACGCTATATGCGCTGTGCACAGGGAGCTGTACGGATTTGTGCAGTGCACAGGGAGCTGTACGGATTTGTGCAGTGCACAGGAGCTGTAGTGTATATGCGCTGTGTCCAGGGAGCTGTACTGTATATGCGCTGTGTACAGGGAGCTGTACGGTGTATGCCCTGTGTACGGGGAGCTGTACAGTGTATGCCCTGTGTACAGGGAGCTGTACGGTGTATGCCATGTGTACGGGAAGCTGTACGGTGTATGCCCCGTGTACGGGGAGCTGTACGGTGTATTCCCTGTGTACGGGGAGCTGCACGGTGTATGCCCTGTGTACGGGGAGCTGTACGGTGTATGCCCTGTGTACGGGGAGCTGTACAGTGTATGGGGAGTTGTATTTGCCATGGGGACTCTATTTAGAGTCGGATTTTGGCCAAAACCAATTTTAAAAGTAAAAAATCAGTGAGAGGACATTGGCTGTGAGGATAGAGAGGATATAGGCTGTGGGGAGTGAGGGCATGGCTGTGGGGAGTGAGGGCATGGCTGTGGGGAGAGAGAGAAGCTGTGAGAGGGAGAGAGAGAGAGGCTGTGAGGTGAGAGAGAAGCTGTGAGGGAGAGTGGACATGGCTGTGAGGAGAGAGAGAAGCTGTGAGGGGGAGGGCAGACATGGGCTGTGAAGAGAGAGAGAGGACATGACTGTGAGGAGGTGATAGATAACCAAAGGTCTGGTCAAAGAGAGGTAGGTTTTGAGACTGACCTTGAATGAGATGAGGGAGGGAAGGAGTTTGAGGGATCAGGCTGGGGTGGAGTTCAAGCACAGAGAGGCTGAAAATCGGTGGTGGGCAGTGAATTCACTGATGTGCATGAAGTGTGGGGCTGGCTGTTGGCCAGGATGCTTTTGTTGGTGAGCGAGTTTGTCCCCACTTAGCCCCCACTGAGCAGAATTAAAGTGAATCATGTTCCTGAAACGGGAACTTAGGTTGATCCCAGGTAGTCCTTTCCCCTTAAATCTGGGTCAAATTTTTAGAAGACTACAAAGTCCCGATTCTTTGCTCATGACCATTCGTGTAATTGAAATGGCTGGATTGCCTCTCCAACCAACGTAAGCCTGGCATGAGCCTGGTGATTATTGCCATGGGCTCAGGATAGATCAGTATTCCAATTTCTCCACTGCTCGGTGTGAGGGCTGATCAACTCCTCAGATCGGGACCCCTGTAATCCCACTCGCAGCCAAGAGGAGCTAAAGTTCTGTGTAATGGGTGTTGTACAATATATTCACTGTGTACAAGCTGCTGTAAGTTATATTCACTGTGTACAAGGCGCTGCACTTTATATTCACTGTGCCACAGGGTGCTGGATGCCAGCATTTGCCCTGTGTATGTAGTGCTGTGTTGCTGTGTGTGTGCTGTGTGTAACCTCTGCTCTGCACTCTTTCTGCAGGACAGCTGTGCAAGGGTGTTGCTTTTCCGAGGGGCTGACAAGGAGATTAAGAACTACAACAGTCAGTCGGCATTCCAGGTAGGAGAGAGATTCTGAGCCACATTCCCTCTGCCCTGGAGCTCAGAGAATGTCACAGCGCAGGAGGAGGCCATTTGGCCCTATCCCAGATCTCTGACCGAGCTCTCCCACCAAACACCTTTTTATATTTTTATTATGAATTCTATATAAGTGCAAGTTGTTCAACCACATAACTTACTATTGAGACAACTTGGGAAGCTTTCCTACTGCTTGTCCAACTTGGGCTATCCTACCTGTTAGGGCTTTCGCTCGCAGGGTTAACAGGAGCTGAGCGGGAAGAATCCCTGCTAAGAATGTCTGGTCTGGTCTAAGAATGTCGAATTGAAGATCCTCATCCTCACCTACAAGGCCATTCACCGCCTCACTCCCTCCTACCTCTCCGACCTACTATCCCCCTACCTACCTACCCATACCCTCCGTTCCTCCGGCTCCGGTCTGCTCCACATCCCCCGCCCCAACCGCCCGACCATCGGTGGCCTTCAGCCTCTCAGCCCCGAGGCTCTGGAACTCTATCCCCTAGTGCCTTCGCCGCTTCCTCCCTTTCCTCCTTCAAGGCCGGTCTCAAGACCTTTCTCTTTGACTGTGCCTTCAGCTCCCCTCTCGACTCTACCCCCTCCTCGTTCCCTCCCTTCCCTCCCCTCACCCTGACCATTTCCCCCCTCCTCGCTCCCTCCTCCCTCCCCTCCCCCGACCATATCCCCCCTCCTCGCTCCCCCTTCCCTCCTCTCACCCTGACCATCTCCCCTCCTCGCTCCCTCCCTTCCCTCACCCTGACCATTTCCCCCTCCTCGCTCCCTCCCTTCCCTCCCCTTGACCATTTCCCCCAATGCTCGGGTCCTGACCCAACTGTACAGCGCCTTGGGACGTCCTCCCGACGTGAAAGGCGCTCTATAAATGGAACCTTGTTGTTGTTGTTGTCTGCACCTCCAAGACTTGCCAATGAGCCAGGCTGGGCTGGCTTATCAGCCGTGCCCTGGAATACTGTGGACATGCCTGGCTCAGGAGCCGGACTACCAGACCGCCACAGAGGGCTAACTGGCAGAAATTAATGTATAGATTCTCAGTATGGTGGGGGTTAACACCGATTCCCAGGCTGTTGAGTGTTAATGCAGGGATTCCTGGTCTGGAAAGGTTTAACAGAGATTCCCGATCTGGCGGGGGTTTATGAACTCTATTCTCAACATGTTTCCCGATTGGCATCCACTGCCACTCACTGTGGTGATCAATCTCCAACAGCCGTGCCGATGCTGGTTGCCATAGTGATGCCGAGCAGTAATTACACATATTTCCGCTCCAGCCCCTCATCAGTCACAGTGACACGAACACGGTCAGATTACAGATTTTACAGTGAACAGTGAAGGCCTCTAACTCAGTGGTTAGAGCACTCTGCCACCACCCTCTTAAACTCTATCCCACAGTCCCTCCGCCTCGCCCCCTCCCTTGCCTCGTTCAAGACCCGTCTCAAGACCTTCCTCTTCGACCATGACTTTGGTCACCCTCCTTCCCTCCCCTGCCCCCCCACCCCGCCACCCTGATCCTGACCCTCAGTTTGAGTCTGAAGCAGATTGTCCAGCGCCTTGGGATGTCCTCCCGACATGACATGCTATACAAATGTAACCTTGTTGTTGTTGTTGATGTGAGGCTTGAACCTACAGCCTCTTGACTCAGGGGTACCAGTGTGACTGACATATTTAAGGTTGCCTCCTGTGCTCTCCAGTGAATCCAAGGTAAAGGCCGGGCCCAGTGTGGACTTGAGAGTGCAGATCAGCAGGCCCCAGGTGCTCTTAGTAATCCATGTGTTCTTCCCTCATTTCAACAAGGTTCAGAAGTCTCGCTTACAGTTGGCCTCAGTGCTCCCTGGGCTGGGGAAAGGGTAGGGAATAAGCCATGGTTCCTGCTCCAATCTATAGAATAACAGCCTGTGTGTGTATTATGGAGAATAGCAACCTGTGTGTGTGTGTGTGTTATAGAGAATAGCAGCCCATGTGTGTACTATAGAGAAAAGCAGCCTGTATGTGTTATAGAGAATAGCACTCCCTGCGTGTGTGTGTTATTGAGAATAGCAGCTCGTGTACGTGTGATTTATAGAATAGCAGTCTCTGTTACTGAATTGTGAATCCATTTACGGAGACCAGAGCATTCTGCGGTCTGTTTAATAACCTCTGTACAGACAGTCACAGCACTGAATGAAAGTCATGTGTGGAGAGATTGAGGATGCAGGTTTGTGTGTGCAGGGTGGAGAGGAGCTGCTTATTGTAACCGCCTGTGCACGCTTGGTCAGGCTGTGACAAGCAATGTGTAACTCTTGTGTATTACAAGTGGCTGCTGGAGGAGCCCTGCGACAGCTCCAGCGTGTAAATGAGGGCTGTGCTGGGGCGGAGGAGCTGGCACAACACAGGCTGCGAGGCTGCAGCAGTGATAAATCTCCGGGTATTTTTAGGTGCCGTGTCAGCACTGGTTTGCGATGTGCTCTGGATATTGAAAGTTCCTGGATGATAAATGACCAGCTTCATGAATGTGTTTTTGGGCAATCAGGCAGCAATCTGTTTCTGAGAGGAAAGGGAGGGGGCGAGAGGCGGAGAGGAGAGATGTAGAGTGGGGGGGAAGAGAGGGGTAAAGAAGGGAGAATAGGAGAGAGGGGTAAAAGTAAGAGAGCGAGAGAAGGGAAGGGGGTAAAGGAGGAAGAGAGAAGGGAGTGGGCGTGGGGGGTGAGAGTGGGTGTGGGGGGTGAGAGTGGGCGTGGGGGGCAGAGTGGGCGTGGGGGGCAGAGTGGGCGTGGGGGGCAGAGTGGGCGTGGGGGGCAGAGTGGGCGTGGGGGGCAGAGTGGGCGTGGGGGGCAGAGTGGGCGTGGGGGGCAGAGTAGGGGTGCGGGGCAGAGTGGGCGTGGGGGGGAGAGTGGGCGTGGGGGGGAGAGTGAGTGTGGCCGGGGAGGGAGGGGACAATTTCAAGAGAAGTGAGGATTGGTGAAATGGAGCCAGGCAGATTACAGGGGGAATCATGCCAGTGGCTATGGGAAGCACGGTGTGGTGTGGTGGGACCTGGTGAGAGAGCAGGGTGTGAGCCTGACACTAACCACACCATTCTCTTACCTGGTATTCACTACTCATGCTCTGACTTTCTATATCCACACAACGGCTCTGCTCATTTGACAGCTGTGAGACAATATGGCACTAGCAACTATCAGAGGGTCATAGAATTATACAGGACAGAAGGAGGCCATTCAGTCCATCGTTGTCTGTGTCGGCTCTTTGAAAAGAGCTACTAAATCAATCCCATTTCCCATAGCCGTGGGTCTCTCTCTCTGGGGCCCTGCACAAATAATTGTCTCCTCTCCACATGCTGCTTCAGATCCCTTCTTCTTACCCACCTCCCCCGAATCATCTGATGAGACGTTAAACCGAGTTGCTACCTGCCTTTAGAGATCCTTTGACTTTATTGGAAAGAAAAGAGCATTTCTCCTGGTGATGGCCAATAATGCTCCTGAGAATTTTTTTCTCCAGTTGAATGTCGACAAGACCGAGGCTCTCCTGATTGGCTCCTGTCAGCGCCTCCTCACCTCAGGTGCTGACAGCTTCACTATTCATGGATGCCCTGAGCCACCTCACTGAGCCGGTCTGGAACCTTGGCGTCTTGTCTGACCCTCAATTGTCCTTTCTACCCCACATCCGTGCCATGACCCTCTCTGCCTTCACCCACCTCCATAATATTACCCGCCTCAGCCATTGTCTCTCCCCTATCCATGCCTTAATTATGATAATTCCCTACTCACTGGACTTCCCAACTCTTCCCTCCACAAACTGCGGATTATTTGTGGAGTGAGAGACGGACGGGGTGGGGAGTGAGAGACGGACTGGGTGGGGAGTGAGAGACGGACGGGGTGGGGAGTGAGAGACGGACGGGGTGGGGAGTGAGAGACGGACGGGGTGGGGAGTGAGAGACGGACGGGGTGGGGAGTGAGAGGCGGACGGGGTGGGGAGTGAGAGACGGACGGGGTGGGGAGTGAGTGACGGACGGGGTGGGGAGTGAGAGACGGACTGGGTGGGGAGTGAGAGACGGACGGGGTGGGGAGTGAGAGACGGACGGGGTGGGGAGTGAGAGACGGACGGGGTGGGGAGTGAGTGACGGACCGGGTTGGGGAGTGAGTGACGGACGGCGTGGGGAGTGACGACTGCACAGTGATATTGTTGTTTGCTCTCTTCGCTGCAGGTTGCTATTATTGCTGGGAACTTTGAGCTGGCTGAGATCATCAAACATCACAAGCAAGCCGATGTTGGTGAGTGTGAGCCTCACTTTCACTCTCACTTCAGTGCCTGACCGTTTAATGGTTGCTTCTTCAGAGGAGAGGTTCTTTTTTTTCTCCAGTTGAATGTCGACAAGACCGAGGCTCTCCTGATTGGCTCCTATCAGCGCCTCCTCACCTCAGGTGCTGACAGCTTCACTGTTCATGGATGCCCTGAGCCACCTCACTGAGCCGGTCTGAAACCTTGGGGGGAGGGGGGAGGAAGCACAGCTCAGACTGACGCTCTGGTACAGTGCTGAGGGAAGAGAAACATCAAAGGTACCGAATTTGGATTAGATGTTGAGCCGTCCTGTGACACTACTGAAAAAGAGAAGGGAGTTTCTCCTGGTGTCTGGGCAAAGAATAGAGCCCTCGCCTCGCAAGCAAGAGGACCTGGTTTTGATTCCCAGGCAGGGCGAAACGTTAGGCAAGTCTCCTTACTCCACACACCTCTGTTTACCCAGCAGTAAGTAGGAACGTGGTTGTTAGTCAATTGGTGGATCACTTTTCCGGGAGTAACAATCCCTTCAAATGTTTTTTGAAACAGTAATAATAAATTGCTCATTCAATCCACAGCTGTCTGTGGGACGCTCTGTGCACAATTGGCTGCCGCGTTTCACCCACAACTTACAGTCAATTCAATTTACAGTTTATTTGGGAAGCGCTTTGAGACGTCTCGAAGATGTGATAAGTCGCTGTATCAAATACAAGGATTTATTATCTGAACATCTTACTTTGGAGTTGATCCTCTAATTTATAGCATTTGCTGCTAGTGCTGAGCCTGGTATGCTGCTGGTGTGGGGGGAGTTGTCTGTGATTGTAGATGACTTGCCAGCTAGTTATGTTGTCCTGTATCACCCGGGATGGGATGTGGGGCAGCGAGCTGGCTCTCACACTGCTCGGCTGCTTGGCCTGTCTCCCTAATTGATTTCTCTCTCTGCACCGAGAGACAAGTTTCCATTAATCCTCGCTACTGAAACTGGCCGAATAAAATTAAAAAACGCCTGGTGATCACAAATGTAATTTGTATTCAGTTCTGGGCATCCGACTGAAGCAAGGATATATACTGGCCTTGAGAGGAGCGAGAGCCAGCAGTGACTCAGCAGCCTCCGCTCGGCTGGCTCTGGCCGCCTGTTTGTCCCTCGTGCCCCCCGCTCCACCAGCGGTGGCTGCGCTTTCACTCTCTCCCTCAATCCCTCCGCCATGCCCCCTACCCCCTTCCCCTCCGCCATGCCCCCTACCCCCTTCCCCCCCCCCCCCCCCCCCCCCGCCATGCCCCCTACCCCCTTCCCCTCCGCCATGCCCCCTACCCCCTTCCCCTCCGCCATGCCCCCTACCCCCTTCCCCTCCGCCATGCCCCCTACCCCCTTCCCCTCCGCCATGCCCCCTACCCCCTTCCCCTCCGCCATGCCCCCTACCCCCTTCCCCTCCGCCATGCCCCCTACCCCCTTCCCCTCCGCCATGCCCCCTACCCCCTTCCCCCCGCCATGCCCCCTACCCCCTTCCCCTCCGCCATGCCCCCTACCCCCTTCCCCCCGCCATGCCCCCTACCCCCTTCCCCTCCGCCATGCCCCCTACCCCCTTCCCCTCCGCCATGCCCCCTACCCCCTTCCCCTCCGCCATGCCCCCTACCCCCTTCCCCTCCGCCATGCCCCCTACCCCCTTCCCCTCCGCCATGCCCCCTACCCCTTCCCCTCCGCCATGCCCCCTACCCCCTTCCCCTCCGCCATGCCCCCTACCCCTTCCCCTCCGCCATGCCCCTACCCCCTTCCCCCCGCCATGCCCCCTACCCCCTTCCCCTCCGCCATGCCCCCTACCCCCTTCCCCCCGCCATGCCCCCTACCCCCTTCCCCCCGCCATGCCCCCTACCCCCTTCCCCTCCGCCATGCCCCCTACCCCCTTCCCCTCCGCCATGCCCCCTACCCCCTTCCCCTCCGCCATGCCCCCTACCCCCTTCCCCTCCGCCATGCCCCCTACCCCCTTCCCCCCGCCATGCCCCCTACCCCCTTCCCCTCCGCCATGCCCCCTACCCCCTTCCCCTCCGCCATGCCCCCTACCCCCTTCCCCTCCGCCATGCCCCCTACCCCCTTCCCCTCCGCCATGCCCCCTACCCCCTTCCCCTCCGCCATGCCCCCCTACCCCCTTCCCCTCCTTTAGACCACAACTGAAGACCTTGCTCTTCGACCAGGCTTATGGTCACCTCCTCCCTTCCCTCCGGCTTGGCATCAGGCTCCGACACTGCTAAGCACTCCCAAGACACTGCCCTGCGTGAAGGGTGCTGTGTAAATGCAAGTTGTTGTTGTAGTCAGGCTAACTGCACCTGTTACACAAACTAGCGGTCACACAGTGACAGAGCCGGGCTTTGGTGCTTTCTCGTAGCCACTCCTGATCCACCTTTATTTGCTTCATGATGAGCCACGGAGTGTGTATGGATCCAGGTACACAGCGTGGAGAGGGAGCCCAGGAAAACATCATAACACTCAACAGTCCTATCTCTCCCTTGCCTTCTCGCTCGCCCACTCCCTCGCTCGCCCACTCCCTCCCTCGCCCTTTCCCTCGCCCACTCCCTCGCTCGCCCACTCCCTCGCTCGCCCACTCCCTCCCTCGCCCTTTCCCTCGCCCACTCCCTCCTTCGCCCACTCCCTAGCTCGCCCACTTCCTCCTTCATTTTCCCGCTCTCTTCACCTCATTCTTTCATTCTTTACCTCATTTTTCATTCTCCACCACCACCATCAGCTCCCTCTCAGCCTGGGATCCCACTCAGTCTTTGTAAAGTGCTTTGAGACATTCGTCCATCTCATGAAAAATTGCTGTTCTAGTGAAAAAAGCTCCAACTTCTCAAGTCTCTTCAAAACTGAAAACCCTCATCTCTGATAACAAGCTGCCTCTCAATCAGAAGGTTGTGGGTTCAAGCCTCGAGTCGGGACTTGCAATCCTTATCGTCTAGGCAGACACTCCAGTGCACAGCTTTCCGACGCTGTACTTTCCTGTGTCTTGATGTCCTTCCTAAGGCAGAAATGGGGAGGGAGAGAGGAAGAATGTTGGATTCAGGGGGGACAGCTTCAGCCTCACTGCGGATAGGAAAAGTGAGGAAGAACTGGGAGTCGCTGGGCATTGGAGGCTTTTGTCAGGAAGTTTGAAAGGCGTCAGCAGCTTGAAGCCCCCGGTGGAAACACTGATCAAAGTGAGTGCAGTAAATAATTCAAATTAATTCAGAAAGAAAATCTGGTAGGAGTTGAGAGCAGAAGATGAGGGAGAGACAGCACGAGAGCAGGGGCACGACAGGGAGAGAGTGGCAGCCAGCGTGGAAGCTGCAGTGGCAGGTAGGGGCCGAGGGGAAAGTGCAGTGCTGTTGGGGGTGGGGGAAGGCGCTAACCTGGAGACCCTCCACTGAGGAGTCCAGGCCTGAAACCTAAATGAGCAGTGAAGACACAACTCTAAACATTAATGAGTCAAATGCACAGCGATAGCTCTCCAAGACTCCGGATAATTTAGTTAAATTGTATTTGATTTAAAATAATTGAGCTGGCTTCACATGAGCTCAGTGGACAGTGGTGACTAACGGTTGACTAACTGTTCATTGGGCTTGGCAGATCTATGAATCGCTATGGATTGACGTGCAGGTTGTGGAGTGGGCAGAGAGGAGCCACGGCTGGTACCGTCTCACACACAGGCCTGAGAGCACAGCACACATATGCCCGGTAGTCTCAGTGTTGCACATGTGTGTCATGCTCTGTGAGCTGTCCTAGTTACAGTGTGAAATCACTGCGTGTAATCCACTGCCTTACAAATCAGCTCACCTAGTTACAGTGTACCAACTAGTGACAATGCTTCCGAGGAGAGGGAGGTAAGCAGGGGCTCGTCAGGGCTGAGCTGGCTCCAACGTGACGTTCTTGGTAACGGAGTGTCGAAATCTAGTCAATTGTGACAGCCTTTAGTCCGGTTCCTGAGCCAGACGGGTCCGCAGTATTCCAGGGCACTGCTGGTGACAGCACAGACCAGTCACTGGGGGCAGGGAATCTTCCCATTCTTAGACAGAAGCAGCGAGAAGTTTGTCAGAGTTCTCTCAGAGTTCTTTGCTGGTTGAACTCCAGCAGTTACTCTCCCCCTCTTGCCCTTCTCCTCAATGTACATTCTTGGGTCTCCAAGCTTTGGCACTCACCAACCTGCGCCTAATACACCATGGAATTAGGTAAGCAGGGGTCGTGCCTCCAGGGAGAGAGTGTATGTTGCATTCCGGATACAGAGAAATTTACATGTGTAGGTGACACATACATGTGAACTCTGTCTGGCTTGTGTGGAGTTTAAACACTGACACAGAATTTGTTGGGTGGAATGACCTGTTTCTACACTGTACATTCTATCTAAATCTATGGTTAGGAAACTCTTAACGACAGTGATGAGTTTTCATGTGTGTCAGACACCCGGCTGAGCAACAAAAGTTAGTTATAAAATGTCATCCTATACCTCACTGTTAGCTGCCTGCTCTCCTAGTTATCCCACACGGAATCTGTAGGATACAGACCCTACCGGGGTAATCCAGGTACAGATGGCAGCTTGGCTCAGTTGATAGCAATCTCTCTGAGTCAGTTAGAAGATTGTGCATTCAATCCCACAAAAATCCAGTAGGGCAATGGAAAAGAGAAGGAAGTTTTTCAGTTCGTCAGTGTTTGGCCAAACAGCTGCTGTGTGTGTGTGTGGGGGGGGGGGCACCATCTCATTCCCGAGATTCCCAGAGCTGCTGCGTTGTGTAGGACACATCGTCTCTCAGCCTCCCGAGAGCCTTCCCTTCCCTTTGTACAATATTTCTCTGCCACTTACCTTCTGTCCCAGATTCTTCTGTCGGAGTCTCTGAGTGAGATAGCTAGGGCCACATGTGCTGCGGGTCTATGTGGTAATGGCAGCCCTGAAGTGCTGGGGGATGCCGGTATCCAGGAACATCAAGGCACATTAATAATACTAACATTGGATACAGTGTCTTCTCAACTCATCAGGATGTCTCAAAGTGCTTCACTGAATTTTACTGTGAAATGTAGTGACTACGAATTTGTAGGCAAACGTGACAGCCAATTTGTGCAGTTAGAGACAGTAATGCTTCCTCTACACTGTCCATCCACACTCCCAGGTCAGTGACAACACGGGTGTGAGCTGTGCGATTCTCAATGTTCCTAATTCCCTCCAGGCTCCAGTCACCAGAACCCAGAGCAGCTGCTCGCTAATTACTGTTTACCTAATGTTTCTGTTGGTTTCTTGCATGAATGGTCCTCAGTTTTGGATTGAGCTGTGTATTTTGGAGCTTTTTGTCATGTTTGCCAACAGTTGTATGTTGCTCATTCAGTTTACCCCCGTCCCTCTCCATTGCCTCTTCCAGTCCAGATCCTGAGACTGTCCCAGTCACAGAGTGTGTGTGCATACTGCACCTGAGCCCTGCAATCCTACATGATTATAGTCTACAAGACTGCTTTTGACTTAAAACTTAAGGTGGCGCTGTGAAGCACTTTGTGACATTCTGCCAATGTGAAAGGCACTGTGTAAATGTACAGTGTAACAGGTACTGTGCAAACGTACAGTGTAACAGGTACTGTGTAAATGTACAGTGTAAATGTACAGTGTAACAGACACTGTGTAAATATACAGTGTAAATGTACAGTGTAACAGACACTGTGTAAATATACAGTGTAAATGTACAGTGTAACAGGCACTGTGTAAATGTACAGTGTAAATGTACAGTGTAAATGTACAGTGTAACAGGCACTGTGTAAATCTGAATTCTTCAATCCATTTAAGTCTTTTTCAGAATTGCAGACACAGGTTTCAAGTTAAGGCTGAATTTAAGAATTTTCCACAATTCTGCAACAAATATTAAGACAAAATAGATTTACAAGCTGACACTGGGGAGGATTCGGGATTTGACAGGCTGAGACGAGGAGGGTAGCTGGCTGCCTCAGGTACCTGGCACAGAGAGGGATTCAACCTTTCCTTCACTCATCCATTCCTCCTACACTTTGCAGGACTCCTCACCTCCCTCACTCTTCCCTTCCTCCTACACTCTACAGGACTCCTCACCTCCCTCACTCTTCCCTTCCTCCTACACTCTACAGGACTCCTCACCTCCGTCACTGTTCCCTTCCTCCTACTTCTCTACACTCGTTTTTCTCAGGGCTGCTACTCTGGTGGTGTATGTGGGACACGGAGTGTGGGCGTAGGCCAGGTTGGGCTCCGAGGTTGAAGCAAGTGAGAGGATCTTGTATGAAGGGAGGAAGAGGGAGAAAGAGTTGAGCTCAGCTCCAGCAGCTGACTGGAGTACTTCTGCATCCTAATGAGCCAGTTCCATGCTCCAATCGCAGTGAATAACTTGCGCCTCCTCCTGGGACTCGGTAATGAGCCGGTGGGCGGACGGGACGTTAATTGGTTGATAATTTGTATTGTTTGTGATGGGCTTTGATTAGAGTGTGAACTGACAGCATGTCTTTAGCAGAACAACCCAGCGCCCTGTTTATGGATCACTGCCGGCCTCTCTCACTGAACATCGTTCTCTCCTGCACCTCAGCTCATGCTTCACACTGTGATTTGTGATCTCTTGTGCGTAGGCATGTGTTTGTGTGATCAACTCTCAGCCTCACGCAGCCGTTCGCACCCTCCGCTCCGTGTCGGAAGGTTGTGGGTTCAAGGTCCACTTTCCTCCAACTCTGCCATATTGCATACCTCACACCCAACCCAGCGAAACCCCTATTCACACTTTCACGTGTAAATATTCACGTGTGTGTGTGTGTGTGTGAGAGAGAGAGAGACTTTGCTGTGTGCTTAAGTGATTTCTTGTGTTTACCAACAAATATTCAATCACAACACTTGTGTTTGGTGTTATAGTATATCATTCCTTTCTTCAGTTTGTGTTTGAGATTCCTCTCTCCGCCCACCCTGTCCTTCTTCCCATATTTCTCTCCAGAATCTGCTTCATCCTGCCTCTCACATTTGTTTTTTGGTTTAGCCCCAAACAGTGATATCAATGGCAAACTATGTGGGTTTATCTGGTTAGACTCCAGCAGTTACCCCAACGCACACTCTGGGGTCCCCAAGTCTTAGCTCTGGCCAACCTGCAGAATTAAGAAGAGTCCCTCCAGAAAGGGAGTGCACATTCCATTCCAACAATTTACTTCTGATATTTCCACGTGTAGGTGGGATGCGTGGAATCCTCGGTTGGTTCCTCGTAAGCACGTGATTGTTTTCTGTCAAAAAGAACGCACAACCTTCTACTCAGAGGCCAGAGTGCAGCCACTGAGCCCAAACTGACACCACACGCTCCCCTTTCCATGTCTATTTTCCAGTGATCAGCAGTGACATTGGTCTGAGCTGCTGCAGTTGTGATTTCTACCATTAGAGGGCGCCAACAGCCTGCCTCGGCACTGCACCGCCCCCTAGTGGCCAGAAGCAACAGTTGCAGCCTCCCTGCTTGGTCTCCCAATCTGTGTGAGCGCTGTCCCTTTAAACCTCACCTATTGCTAACTCAGTGGGTGAATTACACTGTTAACACATCACAAACATAAATAGACACACACAGGCAGCGAGAAAGGGCCTCACAGAGAGAAGGGTCCAGAAACAGAGGAAGATACCACACATCACTAATGTACCACATCTGAATATAGCATTATTTAGGTCAATGGGACTGAAAGTACAGTATTGCTCTTTAAAAGAATAGCATAGACACGGTGGCCAAATTACTTTCCTCTGTGCTGTGCATTTCTAAGGTTCTACTGTCTAACCCCACTCTTTCCCCCCCTGTCCCACCCCACTCCCCTCACTCCCACCCCACTCTCCCCTCACTCCCACCCCCGTCTAAACCCACTTTCTCCCCTCGCTCGCTCCAGTCCAACCCTACTCTCTGTTCACTCCCCCCAGTAAACCTCGAGATGTCCTCACCCCTCTATTCCTTATGAATTCAGGAGAGAATTGGGTAATTATCTGGGGAGGAAATGGGTCAATGGCTGAGAGAGTGTGGGTGAGACAATGCACTGCCTCTCCTGACTCACTGCGATACCAAAGTTAAATAGTTTCAAATAAATGTAAATTGAAATGTTGCTATGTGCTTTACTGTAATTGCTGTCCAGTTTAGTGACTGTGTATTGGTAGACAATCATGGCAGACATTTTTCACACAGCAATTTACTACAAACATTGTATCTGGGGGATTGGCAACCAGGACAAAAGTAAAGAGAAACTCCCTTCTCTTTTCCAATAGCACCATGGGATCTTTAATAGTGACCAAACGGGCACAAATGGGCCCTTAGTTTAATGTGTTATCTGAAGCACACATCTCCAACAATGCAGCACTCCCCCAGCATTGTGCTGGAGCATCAGACTGGACTTCAGGTCCCTGACGTAGAGTTTGGCCCCATAAGCTGGTGACCAGGAGGCGAGAGTGTGGTTGGCTGAGCCAGGATGGTATAATGATAATATATAAATAATAATAATTCTTGTATTTGATATTAAGCCTTATCACGTCATTGAAATGTCTCAAAGCGCTTCACACGATATACTGTAAAGTATATTGTGAGTGAAATGCGGTAGCCAATTGTGCACAACAGTGTCCCACAAACAGTCGTGGATTGAGTGACCAAATTATTATTATTTTGTTCATGGGATTATTACCCCCAGAAAGTGATCCACCAATCGACTAACAACCGAGTTCCTACTTACTGCTGGTAAACAACGGCGTATAGATTAAGGAATCTTGCCCATTGGTTCGCTCTGCCCGGGAATTGAACTCGGGTCTCTCGCTTGTGAAGCGAATGCTCTAACCACTACACTACAGGACTCCACATAAGCTGTGGGCAGAGACTAACGCGTTGGTGACTTTCAGTGCCTTTCAGGGAGACCCCGACATACACCAACAGGAGACGGAGCGCAGGAAGCACCCTGTCATCGCCCCGCACCTTGCTACGATCCACCAGTGACAACAACATCAACGAGCTGCAGGAGCGATCAGCGCATTCGCCAGTTCTGTCGCTCCGCAGCCTGCCGCCACAGCTACTGGTGCATATGCAGGAGAGCGTGGAAGGGGGGCCACAGAGTGCAGGCAGCTCCCACAGCTCCCACAGCCGCTCGCCCTCCCTCCAGTGTGTCCAGGAGGAGATTGAGGCCGACAGCTCCACTCTGCGCAGGCAGACCAAGGCCAGGTTCAGGTAAGGACCGCCAGCCCCAGAGCCCAGGCTCGACCGTGGGAGGGGAGGGTGGACAGAGGGAGGCTGGCACTCTCACATTCACTGAGGCAATCAGAAGGATTTGGAGTGATAGCAAAGTGTACAGTAAAAGTGGCGACATGTGTTTGTGTAATTCCTTGTGTGTGTGTGTGTGTTCTATGCATCAATGTGGAATGAGAATCTTGCTGTAAATCGGGACTGGTGTAGCTGGGTGTCTGGCACATGCAGAAACCCTTCCCCACGCTTAAGAGTCTCCAAAACAAGCTGAGATTTCCATGCATCCCACCTACTCACAGACATCATAAACCTCTTCCTGTCCACTAGTACTGTTCCCACCCCATTAAAAACCTCATATCCTTAAAAAACTCTCCCTGGACCCATCTCTACTCTCAAACTACCATCTCCAACCTCCCTTTCCTCTCCAAGATCCTGGAAGGAGTTGTTGTTTCCCAGCTTCGCTCCTTCCTCTCCCGCCATTCCCTTCTCAAACCCCTCCAATCGGGTTTCCGTGCCACCCACAGCACAGAAACAGCCCTGGTCACAGTGACAAATGGCATTCTGTCCATCTGGGCCCAGGGCTCCCTCTGCCTCCTCGTCCTCCTTCACCTTTCTGCTGCCTTTGACACCATCGACCACTCTATTCTCCACCGCCTCTCCTCTCACCTCAACCTCGTGGAGTCCTGTAGCTCAGTGGTTAGAGCACTCGCTTTGCAAGCGAGAGACCTGAGTTCAATTCCAGTCAGAGGGTGAAACCTTGGGCAAGTTTCCTTACTCCACACAGAGCCTAATAATAATCCTCCAAAAAACAAAAACAATAATAAAATTGGTCATTTTCAATCTATGACTGTTTGTGGGACATTGCTGTGCGCAATTGGCTGCCGCGTTCGCCCACAAATATACAGTCAACTCACTTTACAGTATTTTCTGTGAAGCGCTTTGGGACGTCCTCCCGACGTGAAAAGCGCTATATCAAATGCGAGGATTATTATTATTATTATTATAACCTTCATGGCGCTGTCCTTGACTGGTTCAGATCGTACCTCTCACACCACCTGCACTTCACCAAACGGCTTCTCCTCCAGACCCTGCACCGTCTCGTGCGGCATTCCTCAGGGCTCTGGTTCCCTCTTGGTCCCCTCTTCTTCAATATATGCTCCCTCTTGGTGACATCACCCACAGATATGGGGTCAACTCCCACATGTATGCAGATGACACCCAACTGTACCTCTCTGCCTCCACCCTTGACTCCAGGACCCACTGCTGTCCTGACAGAATGTCTGTCAGACGTCAAGGCCTGGATGAGAGTAACTTTCTTCAGTTGAACGTCACCAAGACTGAGGCTCCTAATTGGCTCCCGTCAGCGCGTCCTCACCTCAGGCTGACAGATCACCATCCATGGGGCTCACTCCCCCTCACTGAGCCAGTCCCGAACCTTGGGGTCTTGTTTGACCCTCAACTATCCTTTCTACCCCACATCTGCGCCATGACCCGCTCTGCCTTCCCCCACCTCCGCAACATCGCCCGGCTCCCCCACTGTCTCACTCCGCAGGCCACCGAGACCCTCGTACACTCCTTCATTACATCGACTTGACTATGCAAACTCCCTGCTTGTCGGCCCCCAACTCCTCCCTCCACAGGCTGCAAATCATCCAGAACTCTGCAGCCCGTGACCTCTCCCACACCAGGCTCCGCGACCCTATCACCCCATCCTCGCCCGACCCCACTGTCTCCCCATCACACAGAGGATACAGGTCAAGATCCTGGTCCTTAGCTTCAAAGCCCTCCATGGTCTTGCTCCCCCCAACCTCTTCGACCTCCTAACCCCCTACCATCCTGTTCGCTCCCTCCGTACAGTGGGCTCCGGGCTGCTTCACGTCCCCCGCCTTGCTCGCCCCACTATTGGTGGGTGGGCCTTCTGCCACTCTGCCCCCACCCTCTGGAATTCCATCCTGTAGTCTCTCCACCTCGCCCCCTCCCTTGCCTACTTTAAGACCCATCTCAAGACCCTCCTCTTCAACCGTGCTTTTGATTACTCTGCTTCCTCCCCTGCCCTCCACCTTACCTGATCCCGACCCCCATCTCGGGTCCGAAACTCTGACTGTCCAGCACCTTGGGATGTCCTCCCAACATGAAAGGCACTATACAAATATAATTTTGTTGTTGTACACATGGAAATCCCAAAGATAGAATGTTGGAATTGAATGCGCGCTCTCCCTGGAGGGACACATCCTGCTTAACTAATTTCGGAGTATTAGGCGCACGTTGGCAAGTCTCAAGGCTTGAGGAGCCCAGAGTGTGCATTGGGGTAAATGCTGGAGTCTAACCAGATAAAACCGCATAGCTTGCCATTGATATTGCTTCTGGCAAGCTTTCCGCTGCTTGTCCAGCTAGGACCACCTTATCTTTGGCTGCAGGGTTAACAGGAGCTGAGGGGGAGGATTTCCTGCCCCCAGTGACTGGTCAGCCCTTCCAGGTCCTGCTGTTGAGCCAGGCCGGGCTGTGCTGTCATTGGCAGTGAGTGGCCTGGGATACTGTGGCCCCTCCTGGCTCAGGAACCGGACTAGAGACCGTCACAGAGGGGGTGCGGATTTGGACATTCCGTTGCCAGACATGTCAGCTTTGAGCCAGTTCAGCTTCACAGAGACCCCACTTAGTATAGAGTAACCCAAATGATGAAGAGCTGATGTAGAGTAGTTACTGATGGTGTTAGCGAGCTCTTCACTCTGTGTTAGTTATCACAGAGTTATTGACTGGAGCAGAGCATGTGTTGGTTCAAGGTGTGATCAGCCAAGTGTGTCACAGCATCCCCCCCCCCATCATCAGGCCTCCGCTGTGGGCTCACAGGTCAGCTGCCTACCCTGGGGGTGACCAGCTGGTCAACTCATTTTCTGAGCGGGCCGGGGGAAGGTGTGTGGCTGACGTGGTGAGGGGAAAGCTGGCACGGAGACCAGAGCAGCTTGTACCCTATAGGGTAGCCTCGGAGTTAGAGGAAGGGGTGGGACTCATTATGTCTGGAGATTAGTTCCTTGCTGCTCTGAGTGTTTGTCCTTCGTACCAGGGCTGAGAAGAGATTTCTACCTAATCAATGGCTCTGACTCGTCACAACCTAAATAAAAGCTTTCAACAACAACTATCCTGCTATAATAATAATGGTGTATTTGATCCATCACCTATACCATCATGTAGAGTCATGTAGCTCAGTGGTTAGAGCCCTCACCTCGCGAGTGAGAGGACCTGGGTTTGATCCCCAGCTAGGGAGAAACGTTGAGCAAGTTTGCTTACTCCACACGCCTCTGTTTACCAGCAGTAAGTAGGAACCTGGTTATTAGTCGATTGGCGGATCGCTTTTCTGGGCGTAATAATCCCAATGCACTTTACCCTCGGAATATGCTACAGGACTCCAAATGTCTACTGTGTTTGCCTTAACACACTACATGAGACTGTAATTACAGGAAAGGTCTTTGAAACGGTGGATGGTACAGGCACTCTTAAAAAAGTCTTTCTTGTAACGGTGTCAGACTACAGCTTAGCAGAGAACCATGAATGTGGGTAGAATACAGTACACCGGCCTCTGGAGTGTGATGTAGCCTGTCATGGCTTTCCCCGTCACTGTACATCTTCTGCCCCGGACCTCCAGCAACACTGTGCCAGGGTAGAGCACAGCTTTGTTCCCGTAAGGTCAGGAAGGCTGTATCTGGGGCCGGCCAGGCTCTGGTTAGCTCCCATTTGTGTTCGCCCATAAAAATACAGTCACTACACTTTACACTATATTCTGTGAAGAGCTTTGAAATGTCTCAACCACGTGATAAGGAACTATACCAAATGCAAGGATTATTATTATTTGGTTTGTGGGATTGAGTAAATCGCTTCAAGATGTCACCCTGTGTGAAGGGCGCTGTATAAATGCAAGTTGTTGTCAATAGGATGGAGTGTTTTGCTGTGATGGCAGCCTGTAGCTTTGCTTCTGACTTCAGCCCAGACTCCAGCAAAGCCAAGACTCCATCCAAAGCTCAAAATTCCTGTCTGCTGTTATCTGGAGATGAGCAAAAGCATGTTCAGTTGCTCTGTGTAGGTATATATGGCGAGAAATGTGATGCAGTGGAAACACACTGGACAACCAGTACATCAACAGAGTGAGGCTTTGGGGGGGGGGAAAGCGGGCTGAAAGTATTGTGGAGTCCTATAGCTCAGTGGTTAGACCACTCGCCTCGTAAGCGAAAGGACCTGGGTTTGATTCCCAGGCAGGGAGAAACGTTGGGCAAATGTTTCCTTACTCCACACATCTCTGTTTACCTAGCAGTAGGTAGGAACTCGGTTGGCGGATCGCTTTTCCGGGGGAAATAATCCCTTCAAAAAAAATAATAATTTGGTCACTTAAATACACAACTGTCTGTGGGACACTCTGTGCGCATTTAGCTGCCGCACTTTGCTCAACAAATACACAGTCACTACGCTTTACAATGTATACAGTGAAACGCTTTGAGATGTCTCATTATCAAATGCAAGGATTATTATTTATATAGAATAGCTGATGCGTGCTGATGGTGGGGCGGGTCAAGCGGGGTCTGGATGGCAGAGGTGTGTTGCGGAGGTGACAGAAAGCCAAGCGAGTGAGTGAATGCCTGGTTGTGGGGTTTGAAGGACAATCAAGGGTCAATCAAGACACCATGATGGAGTCAGCATCTCTGCAGGTCGATGCGATCAGCGCCTGAGGTGAGAAGACACTGATGGGAGACGAGCAGGAGAGCTTCTGTCTTGTTGATATTTACCTGTAGAAAGTTACCTATCATCCAGGTGTCTGGCATGTCTGAGAGGCAATCGGTCAGGTCAGCAATGATCCTGGAGCAGAGCGGAGAGGAGCAGGTTGAGATCAGGCACTCTGGGCTTCAGTGTGAGAGCAGTCTGTTGCCAATGAAACTCTCCACTTTATAAAGTGGGACAGTGTATAACAGAGGCATCACACTGAATAACAAGTTATGTAAATGAGGTGGAATCTGCTTATGGACATTCTTTTAATTAGCAGATAAAGCATCCCATGCGATCCGGAATTCAAACACTGCCATTTGTGGATGTTATTGATGCGTTGGAACTAATGTGGGAATGACTGTGTGTGTGTGGTGGGTGTGTGTGTGTTTTGCGCTCATGCTGCCCTGGTTGACAATCCTTCTCCAATAAAATTGCTCATTCACTTCACATCACTTCAACGTGTGTGTAAGATAATGCTGTGTGCAAATTGGCTGCTGCTTTTGCTTGCAAATAGAGTCACTCCACAAAGAAGTCCTATAGCTCAGTGGTTTGAGGACTCGTCTTGCAAGCAAGAGGACCTGAGTTTGATTCCCAGCCAGGCAGGGCGAAACCATAGGCAAGTTTCCTTACTCCACACACCTCTGTTTATCTAGCAGTAAATAGGAACCCGGTTGCTAATCAATTGGTGGATCGCTTTTCAGGGGGTAATAATCCCTTCAAAATAATAATAATAATTTGGTCACTCAATCCACAACTGTTTGTGGGACGTTGCTGTGCACAATTGGCTGCCGCGTTTCACCCACAAAATATACAGTCAATACAATTTATAGTATATTCTGTGAAGCGCTTTGAGACATCTCAAAGGAGTGATAAGATGTGATTGCAAAGCGAGTGTTCTTACCACCAAGCTACAGAAATTGTTTAAGAAGGAATTAGATAAACATCTGAAAAGAGAAATATAAAAGGCATGAGGGGGAAAGGCAAGAGAATGGGACTAAACAGTGAGTCCCTTCAGAAAGCCAACACAGATACGATGGGCCAAACTGTCAGCCTTCTTCCATATTGTAAATGTCTGTCTTCCGATCCCCTAATATTCACAGTGTTTCCGGTTGGCAGTGGAATGTAGGTTACCTCACTGACTGCTATCCTGGTGACTCGCAGCTTTCGCCTGACTTAATTAATTTATAATCAGCTTCCGTTGTGTTGATAACTGAATTCAAAGAAAGAAGATGCGTTTTTACAGCACCTGATGACGTCAAAAGAATTCAGAGCAGTAATAATCTCCCTAACAATCCCTGCATTAAATCCAGCGCCTGGAATATCAAAATAAGAATTGCTAGATGAAAAAAGACCAAGGTCCATATAATTCGCCTTCCAAAAATGTCACCCAGTCAGGAGTGCGAGCAACTGAGCCTGGCTGAGACCTTTATCCCTAAACCCCCATGTAATCCTGTGATGCATTGATACACACTATATTAATAACAATAATCTTTACATTTGATATAGCATCTGATCACATCATTGAGACGTCTCAAAGCGCTTCATAGAATATACTGTAAAGTGAATTGACTGTATATTTGTTGGCGAACTATACTGTTGTCTTCAGTAGACAATTCAGAACAAATCTGCAGAAACACAACTTTAGTGAGCGAGCAGTAAATGTATGGAACAGACTCCCTAGGGAGACGGCGGAAGCAGAAACTGTAATTTGTTTCAAGAACAAATTAGATAGATTTCTGCTAGAAAATAATATCTCAGAATACAGTGTATAGTTTGGGACATGACAAGTCAAGTGACTGCCAGGTTGGTGGAAAGCGAACTAGATGGACCTTGGTCTTCTTTCACCAAGCAATTCGTATGTTATTATGTAAAATAATAACATAAGAATTGTCTGGTTCGATTCCTATCTCTCTCACCGTTTCCACTTTGTTGCCTCTAACGGTTTCTCCTCCAGTCCCCGCACTGTCATGTCTGGCGTCCCCCAGGGCTCTGTCCTTGTCTCCTCTTTAATATCTACACACTCCCCTTTGGTCACATCATCGCAGACATGGGGTCAACTTCCACATTATGCAGATAACTCTATCTTTCTGCCCCCACCCTCAACTCCAGACCCACTGCTGTCCTGACAGACTGCTGTCGTACATCAAGTCCTCGTTGAGGGGAAACTTCCTACAGTTGAATGTGAACAAGACTGAGGCCCTCCTGATTGGCTCGTGCCAGCGCCTCCGCACCTCAGGCTCCGGCAGCATCAACCTCCATGGTTGCACACTTCAACTGACCAAGCCAGTCAGGAACCTGGGGGTCTTGTTCGACCCTCAATTGTCTTTTCTTCCCTACATCCAAGCCTTGACCCACTCTGCCTTCCCTCACCTCCGCCCGACTCCGCCACTACCTCACTTGTTCATGCCTTCATCACCTCCAGGCTCGACCATGCAAAGGCCCTGCTTGTCGGCCTTCCCAACTCCTCCCTCCACAGACTGCAGATAGTCCAGAACTCTGCAGCCCGTGTCCTCTCCCGCACCAAACTCCGTGACCCCATCTCCCCCACTCTCGCCCGACTCCATTTGCTCCCTATCCTTCAGAGGATCCAGTTCAAGATCCTGGTCCTCACCTACAAAGCCCTCAATGGTCTCGTCCCACCCTACCTCTGTGTCCTCCTAACCCCTTACCAGCCTGCCCGCCCCCTCCGTTCAGCCGGCTCTGGCTGCTCCACATCCCCCGACCCACCCGCCCCACCATTGGCGGGAGAGACTTCAGCCACTCTGCCCCCAACCTCTGGAACTCCATCCCCCAATCACTCCACCTCGCCCCCTCCTTAGCCTCCTTCAAGTCCAGCCTCAAGACTCTCCTCTTCAACCATGCCATTGGTCACCCCCCCTCCCCTCCCCTCTCCACCCTGCCCCCCCTCCCCTCCCATCTTCCCCCTGTGTTGAGGTGAGGGGAGGTGTAATGTGGAGGGGATTGTGTTGAGGTGAGGGGAGGTGTAATGTGGAGGGGGTTGTGTTGAGGTGAGGGGAGGTGTAATGTGAAGGGGATTGTGTTGAGGTGAGGGGAGGTGTAATGTGGAGGGGATTGTGTTGAGGTGAGGGGAGGTGTAATGTGGAGGGGATTGTGTTGAGGTGAGGGGAGGTGTAATGTGGAGGGGATTGTGTTGAGGTGAGGGGAGGTGTAATGTGGAGGGGATTGTGTTGAGGAGACGACACAAGCTGTAATGTGCACCAGTAGCTGCTAATGAAAGCACAGTCTCATTTATTTGTTGGCATGCTCGAGTGAACTGATTACATTTGCTCTGAACGCAACGCTGAATCATTGTTAGAATATAAACTGCTGTCTGCCCAGGAACCCACTTGCTTCCATTATAGATCTGTAGCCTCCCCACATTGCCACGTCGCCAGAGTCATTTGTCTCCCCTGAGTAGAGGGTACGGAGCTATTTGGGCAGGTGAGCAATAGAAGGAGGATAAATAGCGCTCAGGAAGATATGGTGCAATTCACCAGATGGGACCAGCAGCAAGAAAGGTGTCTTAATGTAGATAAATGGAGGGGACGTGGATTGGAACGAACAGCAGGTAACCTGTGCACACCCTGATGGGTGTCTGTCAGCAGAGTGTGGGCCCAAACAGCCGTGAAGTGAATTACCAATTTTGTATCTGGGGGAGTGTCGTCCAGGACACCAGGAGAGTGAGAGAGAAACTCCTCTTTTCAAATAGCACAGCGGGATCTTTAATATCCTCCTGAACTGGGCTCAAACGGGAGCTCAGCTTAACGTCTCATGAAGGGTGGCACCTCTGACAGTACAGCCCTCCCCCAAGCGCTGCGCTGGAGCAGCAGCCTAGACTATCAGCTCAGAGTCCCTGACTTGGGGACTCGAACGAACCCTCAACCAACTGACTCCGAGGTGGGAGTGGGAGCACTGAGTCAAGATGACCCGCTGTAAAGGTTCAGGTGGACACTAAAGATCCTGTTACGCAATTGGGAGAAAAGAAAAGAGTTCCTGTCCTTGTGTCCTGGACGACTGTTCCCTGGATTAATCAGTCAATCACCTCCTGACTGTGGTGAGGTTTCTCTGGATGCAAATCGACTACACATTGACTAAAAATGCGCAGTCACTACACTTGCCCTGTGAAGCGCTCCGAGATGTTGTGATGTGACAGGTGCTGGCTCAAATGCAGGTATTATGAGTTCTGATGCTGAGAGATCCATCAGGCCAGCTCTGTGTCCCACGCTGTGTGTTTGACGCTTCCCTTCACAGGACAGATGGTGTGTGCTTGCTCGTGTGCTTGCTCATTTGCAAGCTAAGTAACAGTTTGGTAAATATAACCCTAACCCTAACCCGAGTGTGACGACAAGAGCTACAGAACGGAATGGTTTTGCAATCAATTCCGTGTTTTCCCAGTACATTTCTGGGTAAGGGAGCAAGAGAACTTAGCACGTTAAAAATGTCAAACTACTTCACAGGTACTACAACAGTTTGCATTTATATAGCACCCCTCACACAGGGCAGCGTCCCAGAGCGCATGGCAGTGGTGGAGCACGACGTCGAGCTGTGGGGGGGGGGGAGCAGGTGGGAGGTGACCATAGGCACAGATGATCTGAAGATGGGGAAGGAAGGGGCAAGGTGGAGGGTTAGGGAAACAGTGTTCAAGAGTTTCAGGGTGATGGTGGTGGAACAGAGATCACGAGAGACGTGCAGGAGGCCGGAGCCAGTCAAGCAGAGGCAGCAGGTAGTGGTTTGAGAGGTAAGCGGGTTAGAGAGGTAGGGAAGTGCCAGGGCATTGGAGGGATTTGAAACTGAGTGTGAGGATCTTGAAATTGATCCGTTCGGCGATTGGGAGCCAGCGGAGTGTCAAGTGCGGAGGCGATATTTAAGAACAAATGAGCAAGGGCCAACATACAGCCGTGAGGTGACTCCTGGATTAACCAGCACATAAAGGCTGATTAATCCCGAGTTTCGTTCCTTGTCACCAGAGAGATTGCAACCGTCCTTTTAGCTGTTTTTTGGTCGCTGGGTGTGTGACCCACATGGAAACCTGTCATCGTGATCAGCCGGGTATCTGACTTACTCACAGAAACCCATCACCATGATCAGCCAGTGTCTGACCCACGCTGTCATCAGCATTCCCCTGGAGTATTGCGGACACGCATGGCGGCAACCAGACTAGAGACCCCCACAGCGGGTGAACATGATTCTGATAATCCTTTGGCAGGCACATCGCCTTGCAGCTCCAAGGATACCCCAATTAACCCACTCTCCTCCCCCCCACCCATACACACACCATTGAGAATTGTTAGGTATTCCTAAGATTCTTAAGAGATCTAGAGAGTGGTGTCACTGATCTGGGAGTGTGGACGCACAGTGTAGAGGAGCTTTACTGTGTCTCTAACCCTGACCTGGGAGTGTGGACGCACAGTGTAGAGGAGCTTTACTGTGTCTCTAACCCTGACCTGGGAGTGTGGACGCACAGTGTAGAGGAGCTTTACTGTGTCTCTAACCCTGACCTGGGAATGTGGACGCACAGTGTAGAGGAGCGTTACTGTGTCTCTAACCCTGACCCGGGAGTGTGGACGCACAGTGTAGAGGAGCGTTACTGTGTCTCTAATCCTGACCTGGGAGTGTGGACGAACAGTGTAGAGGAGCGTTACTGTGTCTCTAACCCTAACCTGGGAGTGTGGACGCACAGTGTAGAGGAGCTTTACTGTGTCTCTAACCCTGACCTGTGAGTGTGGACACACAGTGTAGAGGAGCTTTACTGTGTCTCTAATCCTGACCTGGGAGTGTGGACGAACAGTGTAGAGGAGCGTTACTGTGTCTCTAACCCTAACCTGGGAGTGTGGACACACAGTGTAGAGGAGCTTTACTGTGTCCCTAACCCTGTCCTGGGAGTGTGGACACACAGTGTAGAGGAGCTTTACTGTGTCTCTAACCCGGACCTGTGAGTGTGGACACACAGTGTAAGGGGGGCTTTACTGTGTCTCTAACCCTGACCTGGGAGTGTGGACGCACAGTGTAGAGGGAGCTTTACTGTTTCTCTAACTGATGCTGAGTATGTGGGAGCGTATTACCAGCTATTTTGAGTAGTGCCATTAACCCACAATGTTTCAGAGAAATAGACTGCTCCACGTTCACTTCTTAATTCTGCTTCGACAACAACAACTTGCATGTATATAGCATCCCTCACCTGGGAGGGTAGTGTCCCAGAACGCTTGACAGTGGTGGAGCAGAATGCCGAGCCGGGGGCAGGTGACCGTCAGCATGGTCTAAGAGTAAGGTCTTCAGGAGTAACATGAAGATGCGGAAGGAAGGGGCAAGACTGAGGGTTAGAGGAAGAGTGTTCCAGAGTTTCGGGGACCAGTGGCTGAAAGCGCGGCCACCGATGGTGGAACGGAGGGCACAAGGGACAAGCAGGAGACCAGAGCCAGTCAATTGGACATAGCTTCCTTCCAATGTGGTGCTTATTAATCCCTTGCAGGCTGCTCTCTCTCAGACAGTTTTGTATTAAAGTGAGGGCTGGGACTCAGTCCTTCAGTAAAGCCTTGCTTGTGTATTGCAGGGAATTTGCTGTGAGAGGTGATTGAAACATGCATTCGCACAGCTCGGCAGTGCAGCCATTAGCCTATGTCCCTCTCTCCACACATGAATAATGCATCAGCTGCCCATCCTGCAGTAACTGATAACTGAGCAGCTCAGCCCTGAGAGAGAGGAGAGAGAGAGAGAGCACTGTGTGTCCGACAGTTAACTCAGGTCATTCACAACTCCCCATAGAACACAGAAATGCCTGTGAGCATCGAGCAAGCTATGTTAGTGAGGAACACACATGCACACATATATACATTCTCTCACACACACTCACAAATATACAAGCACACATGTTACACGGATACCTGCACATCGACAAACACACACACTATGGCCCAGAAACATTTGCAGAGACAGGGAGATACATCAACAATATGCCCTTCACATGCAGTTGTGTCTTAGAGAGCGACAGAGAGAGTGATATAAAGAGAGATAGTGACAGAATGAGAAAGTGTTTACTTTTTCTATGAAAAAAAGTTTTTCCAAATCCCCCCCCCCGCCCCTCCTGTGCCAAAGCCTGTGCCTTGCGGGCGGGATTGAGCTGTGAGAGAGCACGTGTAGAGTGAAGGGCAGACAGGCTGAGGATGGCTGTGTGTGTGTGTATGACGGGGGTGGAGCAGAGCCGCGGCTCAGCAAACAGCAGCGGGCAGGTTGTACTCACTTGCAGCTCCTCAAGCCGGGCGCAGGGAGCTCGCGCTCTCTCTCTCTCTATCACTGCGATCGGGAAGCAGAATGTCAGAGAGCCCTGCAGTGGCTGTGGCGGGGCTGGGTCGGCAGCCAGCGGCTCTGGGGTCGAATCACAGCGGGGAAATGGCTGGGCAGGGAGCGTGAGGAGCTTGGGATGCTGTGGGCATGTGTGAGACAGAAAGTGAGACAGAGGGAGAGCGAGAGAGAAACAGAGAGAGAATGACAGACTGAGTGAGAGTACAGATTGAAAGAGAGAGAAAAAAGATTGAGACACAGAGAAGGATAGTGGCAGGCTGAGAGACAGATAGAGACAAACGGACACACTGAGAGTTAGAGAGATAGATAGCGACAAACAGAAACAGAGAGAGAAAGTGAGAAACAGAGAGAGAGAGAGACAGACTGAGAAAACGGGAGTGAGAACCAGAGAGAGAGAGAGAGACAGACAGCCCGAGAGAAGGGGAGTGAGGACCAGAGAGAGAGACATACAGGGAGAGAGAGAGAGCGAGAAAGGGAGGGAGGTGTACCGAGCCGGAGCCCTGGTATATACCCAGCAGCTGGAGCTGAAGGCAGTGAGAGAGGAGCAGCTGATGAGGGGCCAGCCCCCAGCAGCCAAGGTCAGCGGGGAGCAGCATGTCAGGGCGCAGTACTGTCACCTATGTCTTTGTTTACAGCCCGAGCGGGGTGACCGCTGAGCCCCCACAGCACCCGCCTCACCGGGGGCCCAAACGCAAACTGTACAGCGCCGTGCCCGGGCGCACCTTCATCGTAGTGAAGCCCTACCTGCCGCAAGGAGAGGCCGAGATCCCGCTTCACAGGGGAGAGCGTGTCAAAGGTTAGTGCCTTTCCGTTCTCTACTCACCTCACCGTCTGCCTGCTCTTTGCCTAATTAAAATAATAATAATGTGATCATTTGCTCCACGGCTGTTTATGGGGACGCTGCTGTGCGCAATTGGCTCCCGCATTTCGCCCACAAAGTATACAGTCACTTCACTTTACAGTATATTCTGTGAAGCACTTTGAGACGTCGCGAAGACGTGATAAGGCACTGTATTAAATGCGAGGATTATTATTATTAGTGCGTGTGTGCGGGCAACAGGCAAGTTTTCAATTGTTAACATCCCCACTGCGAGAGATCTGCCTGGGAGTGTGGCTGTCACATCCAACATTGTCAATGAGCTGTCTCTAATGCCTGTCAGTGAGGTGTCCTCGCTCTGTGTCAGTGAGCGACCCTGTGTCAGTGCATCAGTATATGTGTGTGGGACGTCCTCCCGACGTGAAAGGCGCTCAATAAATGGAATCTTGTTGTTGTTGTTGTGCGTGTGTCAGTGTCTGTGTATGTGTATCAGTGAGTGTGTGTGTGTGTCAGTGTGTGTATTAGTTTGTCAATGTGTCAGGGAGCTGTCGTGTGTCAGCGATCTGCCCTGTGTCGGTGTGTCGGTGAGCTGTCCTGTGTCAGTGTATGTGTCCTGTGTCAGTGTGTCAGTTAATGTTAGTGTGTGTGCTATTGTCAGTGTGTGTGTTAATGTGTCAGTGTGTGTGTTATTGTCAGAGTGTGTGTTAATGTGTCAGTGTGTGTGTTATTGTCAGTGTGTATGTTAACGTGGCAGTGTGTGTGTTATTGTCAGTGTGTGTGTTAATGTGTCAGTGTGTGTGTTATTGTCAGTGTGTGTGTTAATGTGTCAGTGTGTGTGTGTGTGTGTGTTGGTGTGTGTCTCATGTCAGTGTGTCAGGGAGCTGTCCTGTGTCAGTGTGTGTGTGTGTGTGTGTGTGTGTTGGTGTGTGTCCCGTGTCAGTGTGTCAGGGAGCTGTCCTGTGTCAGTGTGTGTGTGTGTGTGTGTTGGTGTGTGTCCCGTGTCAGTGTGTCAGGGAGCTGTCCTGTGTCAGCGTGTGTGTGTGTGTGTGTTGGTGTGTGTCTCATGTCAGTGTGTCAGTGAGCTATTCTGTGTCTGAGCCTGAGCTCACCCAAGGCACAAATTAGACAATTATCGGGTCCCCCATTATCAGACGTTGTTTTTCACTTGTCCATTTCTTCATTGCTCCACATGCCACACCCAGGTGTTCAGTCTCATGTTCAAGGTAAAATGGCTTCTTTTTCTTGCCCCCTTATGGTTTATCCTTGCCCTCGATCCAATCACAACCCCCACACTCCATCCCCATTGCTCTCCTGGTAACGCTCACCTAGTGACTGCCATGCCTGTGGGTTGGATGAAGGTCTCTTGCGGATTACTGTGGTTTCATCCTCTCCTCGGGGTGTATCTCTTGCCTGGAATTGGAGTCTGTACATCATTTTCATACCAAGAGATCGCTGTGTGCCCAGTGTTGAGGCCTTTATCTGTCCCTGGGCTGAGGCCTATCCCTGGGGCTGAGGCCAGTGAGTGTGCCTGGGACTGTGTGTACCTGCGGCTGTGTGTGTGTGCCCAGGGCTGAGGACCGTGTGTGTGCCCAGGGCTGAGGGCTGTGAGTGTGTGTACGCAGGGCTGAGGGCTGTGTGTGTACCCAGGGCTGAGGGCTGTGAGTGTGTGTACGCAGGGCTGAGGGCTGTGTGTGTACCCAGGGCTGAGGGCTGTGTGTGTGCCCAGGGCTGAGGGCTGTGAGTGTGTGTACGCAGGGCTGAGGGCTGTGTGTGTGTGTACCCAGGGCTGAGGGCTGTGAGTGTGTGTACCCAGGGTTGAGGGCTGTGAGTGTGTGTGCCCAGGGTTGTGTATGTGGTTGGGGCTCACGCTGGCCTTAGGGGTGGAGGGGCTGATGCCGTACTTGACTTGAATTGTCTAGAGCCAGAGTCACGGGCCAAAGTTAACAGAGTGTAGTGGGTTTTAATCAGTTCCACAGTTGGGTGCCTGAGTGCTGGCCCTGAGTGTTGTTCTCAGTGACTTTGTTCTGACCATTTGTATTCAGATTGTATTCAGATCAGAGAGAGAGAGCGTGTGCAAGAGAAAGAGAGAGCACAATAGTTTTTGGTCAGCTGGGTGTCTGACACATGTGGAAATCAATCAGCATGCTTAAAAGTCTCCATGTGAGAGATGGAATCAAACTCAGTTCCATGTATCCCAAATATAATGGAAATTCCAGAGATGTTTGTTGGAATGGAATGCACACTCTCTACCTGGAGGGATACATCCTGCTTACAGAGAATATTAGGCGCAGGTTGGCCAGAGCCAAGGCTTGGAGACCCCAGGGTATGCATTGGGGTAACTGCTGGAGTCTAACCAGCCAAAAACCACATAGCTTGCCTTTGAGAGCACTGTCTAACAAGCTTTCCCACTGCTTGTCCACCTTGGACTCAGAGCAAGAAACAAGTGAGAGTCAGAGAGAGAGAGAGAGAGAGACAAGTGAGAGAGAGAGAAAGATATGAGAGAGAGAGCAGATATTAGGCACAGGTCGGCAAGAGCGAGAGGTGAGCAAGATAGAAGAGAGACAAGGGAGAGAGAGATGAGAGAGAGAGATGAATGACAGGGAGAGGAAGGATATATATCAGTGTTACAGAGGGTATATACCAGTGTTACAGTGAGGGTGTATATCAGTGTTACAGTGAGGGTATATATCAGTGTGTTACAGTGAGGGTATATATCAGTGTGACAGTGAGGGTGTATATCAGTGTGACAGTGAGGGTGTATATCAGTGTTACAGTGAGGGTGTATATCAGTGTTATAGTGAGGGTGTATATCAGTGTTACAGTGAGGGTGTATATCAGTGTTACAGTGAGGGTGTATATCAGTGTTACAGTGAGGGTGTATATCAGTATTACAGTGAGGGTGTATATCAGTGTGACAGTGAGGGTGTATATCAGTGTTACAGTGAGGGTGTATATCTGTTACAGTGAGGGTGTATATCAGTGTGTTACAGTGAGGGTGTATATCAGTGTGTTACAGTGAGGGTGTATATCAGTGTTACAGTGAGGGTGTATATCAGTGTTATAGTGAGGGTGTATATCAGTGTTACAGTGAGGGTGTATATCAGTGTTACAGTGAGGGTGTATATCAGTGTGACAGTGAGGGTGTATATCAGTGTTACAGTGAGGGTGTATATCTGTTACAGTGAGGGTGTATATCAGTGTTACAGTGAGGGTGTATATCAGTGTTATAGTGAGGGTGTATATCAGTGTGTTACAGTGAGGGTGTATATCAGTGTGTTACAGTGAGGGTGTATATCAGTGTGTTACAGTGAGGGTGTATATCAGTGTTACAGTGAGGGTATATATCAGTGTGTTACAGTGAGGGTATATATCAGTGTGTTACAGTGAGGGTGTATATCAGTGTTACAGTGAGGGTGTATATCAGTGTGACAGTGAGGGTGTATATCAGTGTTACAGTGAGGGTGTATATCAGTGTGACAGTGAGGGTGTATATCAGTGTGACTGAGGGTGTATATCTGTTACAGTGAGGGTGTATATCAGTGTTATAGTGAGGGTGTATATCAGTGTTACAGTGAGGGTGTATATCAGTGTTACAGTGAGGGTGTATATCAGTGTTACAGTGAGGGTGTATATCAGTGTGTTACAGTGAGGGTGTATATCAGTGTGACAGTGAGGGTGTATATCAGTGTGACTGAGGGTGTATATCTGTTACAGTGAGGGTGTATATCAGTGTTACAGTGAGGGTGTATATCAGTGTTACAGTGAGGGTGTATATCAGTGTTACAGTGAGGGTGTATATCAGTGTTACAGTGAGGGTGTATATCAGTGTTACAGTGAGGGTGTATATCAGTGTGACAGTGAGGGTGTATATCAGTGTGACTGAGGGTGTATATCTGTTACAGTGAGGGTGTATATCAGTGTTACAGTGAGGGTGTATATCAGTGTTACAGTGAGGGTGTATATCAGTGTTATAGTGAGGGTGTATATCAGTGTGTTACAGTGAGGGTGTATATCAGTGTGTTACAGTGAGGGTGTATATCAGTGTTACAGTGAGGGTGTATATCAGTGTTACAGTGAGGGTGTATATCAGTGTTACAGTGAGGGTGTATATCAGTGTTATAGTGAGGGTGTATATCAGTGTGTTACAGTGAGGGTGTATATCTGTTACAGTGAGGGTATATATCAGTGTGTTACAGTGAGGGTGTATTTCAGTGTTACAGTGAGGGTGTATATCAGTGTTACAGTGAGGGTGTATATCAGTGTTACAGTGAGGGTATATATCAGTGTTACAGTGAGGGTGTATTTCAGTGTTACAGTGAGGGTGTATATCAGTGTTACAGTGAGGGTGTATTTCAGTGTTACAGTGAGGGTGTATATCAGTGTTACAGTGAGGGTGTATATCAGTGTTACAGTGAGGGTGTATATCAGTATTACAGTGAGGGTGTATATCAGTGTTATAGTGAGGGTGTATATCAGTGTGTTACAGTGAGGGTGTATATCTGTTATAGTGAGGGTGTATATCAGTGTTACAGTGAGGGTGTATATCAGTGTGACAGTGAGGGTGTATATCAGTGTGTTACAGTGAGGGTGTATATCAGTGTTACAGTGAGGGTGTATATCAGTGTTATAGTGAGGGTGTATATCAGTGTGTTACAGTGAGGGTGTATATCAGTGTTACAGTGAGGGTGTATTTCAGTATTACAGTGAGGGTGTATTTCAGTGTGACAGTGAGGGTGTATTTCAGTATTACAGTGAGGGTATATATCGGTGTTACAGTGAAGGTGTATATCGGTGTTATAGTGAGGGTGTATATCAGGTGTATATGTAGGGTGTCTGTGTTGCTGATTCACAGACATTATGAGGGGATTCCTCTACATCAGCTTGTGTGTCTCCGTTAGACAGTGACATGGCTGTCTGCCAACCTGCCGCTTTGCTGCTGAATGAAGTGCGCGTGTTTAGTTTATGGGGAAAGTTTCCCTATTTGTAGTGCTGCGGATGTTGCAGATACTTACTTTGGAATCACGCCCGGATTTCCCCTTGGCACTCGGCCCCTCATCACCGCAGAGTGAGAGAGTGCGCGAGAGACAGATATCCACTTTGTATTGATTAGAGCCCACCCTCTGTTGTATCAACGCCAGACTCAGCTTGGCATCAAATAGTCTCACACACCAAAGTCCTCCTCATTTTAACGTTAACACCACTTTTCCAACTCTGGGACTCCCTGCCTCAGTCCCTCCACCTTACCCCCTTCTATGCCCATCTTCAATTCGCACTTGAAGACTTTCCTCTTCAACCATGCCTACAGTCACCTCTCCTCGGCTGAGTGTCAGACGCCGCCATTTTTAAGAGCTCTAAGATAGTACCCTACATGAAGCGCTCTGTATAAACCTAAATTCTTGTTGTTAACAGTGAAATGTGAGAGACCTGTGTATTTGGTGAGGATTTGGCTTGTGTATTTGGGGACGGTTTGGCCTGTGTATTTGGTGAGGGTTTACCCTGTTACTTGGTGAGGGTTTGGGCTACATATTTGGTGAGGGTTTGGCCTGCATATTTCTTGAGGGTTTGTAGAGTGTATTTAGGGACAGCTTGGCCTGTGTATTTGGGGACAGCGTTGACTGCATATTTGGGGACAGTTTGGCCTCTGTATTTGATGAGGGTTTGGCCTGTGTATTTGGGGAGTTTGGCCACAGTTGAAAGAAAGAAGCTGGCTCCGAATGCAGCCTGAATCAGAGGGTTTTCTTGAGTTGCGCAGTGTCTGTCTCTCGGTTTGAGTGTGAAGAAAGGCTGACCTCTTCCCGGGAGTTTGTCTGAAGGAGTTAATTGGCCCAGTGATGGTTGGCTATGTTTCCCACACACTCAGCGCTCTGGTGGGTTGAATGGAGAGAGTTGAGTTGGGGTTGAATACTGGCTCACTGTAGCCTTTATCCTTTAATGTTAAATGGATGACTCAGGCGTTGTTTTGACCTACCCACCCCCACACTTCCAACATAGATAGGGAGAAAGTCATCTTCACTGACAACACTTCACCATGTCTGTCCTCATCACTCTCCTGTCTCAATTGTTTACATAGATATCAACAAGTCAGGAGAAACTCCCTTCTCTTTGCCAATAGCACTGCAGCATCATTAACATAATAATCCTAACATTTGACCCAGCGCCTTATCATGTCTTTGAGAGCGCTTCACAGGATAGACTGTAAAGTGAATTGATTATATGTTGTGGGCCCAACGTGGCATCCAATTGCGCACAGCAGCGCCCCACAAACAGTCGTGGATTGAATGACCAAATTATTATTTAGTTATTTATTTAGTTTTTTGGAAGGGATTATTACCCCTGGAAAAGCGATCCTCCAATCGACTAATAACTGCTCGGTAAACAGGCGTGTGGAGTAAGAAAAGTTGCTGAACCTTTCGCCCTGATCGGCCGGGGATCATACCATACCAGGGTCATCTCGCTTGCGAGGCGAGTGCTCTAACCACTAAGTTACAGGACTCTCCCAGATTACCAGCCCTGGAAGAGGGAGCTCAGCCTGGAAAATCCTGGAGATCCTCACTGGGCTGGGAGGTGATGGCGTGACGCCTGGAAGCCCTGTCAGTGATGGAGACGGATCATGCTCTTGTTGTCAGCAAGGTGCTGGCTCAGCACTGTGTGCATCCTGTCCTCTCTGTGCTGGTGTGGCATTCCCAGCGCCCTGGAGGAGGCTAAACATCAGTCAGTCAGGGGGCTCCACTTTCATCAGCATTTCTGCTCGGAATAGAAATGTTTGTGACTGACAGGGACTCCCTCGGGTCAGCCCCGCTTGCTTACTGTCTAATGCATCAGGCCTGGCTCTCCTCCCTCCCCCACCCAGGGTGGCTCTCACCCCCCTCTCTCTTCACCTACGGTTCCGAACCTGTCACTGGTGTTCCCAGTCGCTGGTTGTTACTGTGTGGCTTCACGGCTTATCTTTCCTGGTATCCTGACCTGCGGAGGGTGGCTGACAATAAATTCAGTAAATGGTGTGTGTGAGCTGTGATGCTGTGAGATTGGCAGTGGATGAGAGCCTCCACACTGAACACTATCATCTGTTCGCTGCTCCAAGCTTATTAACCATTCCTGCAAAAAGAGCTGAGGGATTGAGAATGTCAGGACAGCCTCGGATTGTCCCTCTGTACATTGTGACACCGACGGGAGCTCCCATTCCTTACACACAGTCCAGCTCCACCACATCTCAGCCTTAACCTCATGGGTTCTTTCACGGGAATTAGATTAGTGTCTGAACAGGATGGATATTTAAAGGAAATTAGGGATTGAGGGGAGAGTGAGGTTAGACTAGGGATAGTGAGGGGAGAGTAGGGTTAGACTTGTGGGAGAGGTGGGGTTAGACTGAGGGGAGAGTGGGGTGAGACTAGCGGTAGAGTGGGGTTAGACTGGGGGGAGTGAGGGGAAAGTGGGGTTAAACAGGTGGGGGTCATGGGTTTCCGCATGTGTCAGCCACCTAGCTGACCCCAAAAAAGTGATGAGACTGTGAACATAAAAAGGAACTTGTTGGCGATTCAAGACGATTAGACGTGGAAGGCGCTGTGTAAACATGGAGCGATTTGAGATATTTTGCTATGAGAAGTGCTGTAACCATGGGTTAAGGAGCGAGCTTATCTAAGGTATCCAGTCAATGAAATGGATGAGATGCTCTGACAAGGAATCAAGTAGTAAAGGTCACTGACTGCACTCGCTGCTGTACTGAATCATGTTCCTGTGATTAGCTAACCAGCTGGAGACTGGAGGAAGGACAGAGCTTGCACAGGACTTGTTGAATAGTTAAGAGTGGAGACATGCCCTGGATACAACTGCAAACAACCCACCATCTGGGTACAGGCTAGGTGGAGGGTGACTTTGGACCCAGAAAGACAGAGCCAAACAGAGAGAAAGAATCCTACAGACAGGCTAGCTGGAGCATGACTGCACCCACACAGAGAGAGGGACAGAGAGGTTGCTGTGATGGGAGGACAGTAGGATCGGTGGTCTGGAGGGACAAGATCAGATTCTTCATCTGAACCGATCGTGTGAGAGCAAGCCCTGCAGGACAGAGGAAGTGTGAGATGGCACCCATACAGAGAGAAAGATCACACTCACAGAATGTAAATAAAAACCTGAATAAACCCAGAGCTTAGGTCCGAAACTCCAGACTGTCCAGCGCCTTGGGACGTCCTCTCGATGTGAAAGGCGCTGTACAAATGTAATTTTGTTGTTGTTGAAACGTCTCACAGGAATTACTGTCAAGTGTGACTATTTATACCAAGCAAGGCAGCACTCTCGCCTCTGAGTCAGAAGGTTGTGGGTTTAATCCGCAAATCGTGACTTGGAATCACATAGTCTAAGGTGATGCTCCAATGCAGCACCAGGGGTGTCTTGCATCGTCAGAGGTGCCGTCCTTTGGATGAGATGTTAAACCGAGTTCCCGTCCTGTTCAGGTGGATGTTAAAGGTCCATGGCACTGTTCAAAAAGAGAAGGGAGTTTCTCCTGGTACCCTAACCAACAATCCCCCAAATAAATTTGGTCACCCACACCATGGCTGTTTGTAGGATATTGCTTGCGCAACTGACTGCCACAAAAACATACAGTAAATCCACTTTATAGTATATCACTTTGAGACATCTCATCAATGTGTTAAGGCGCTATATATTAAATGCAAGGATTATTATTATTTATTATATCCTGCGAAGCACTTTGAGATGTCTTAACGATGTGATAAGACACTGGGAGATTTCCATGTGTAGGTGACATACATATGTGGAAGTCACAGTCAGTTCTGTTTTGAATACTCTTAACCAAATGCTTTCAATCCCAGGCCAGAGAAAAGCTCTCTTTACACTGTCCGTCACACTCCCAGGTCAGGGTTAGAGACAGAGCGAAACTCTCTACACTGTCCATCCACACTCCCAGGTCAGTGAGTGGGTTAAACTGAACTACAGACAGTAAAGCTCCCTCTACACTCTCCATCCACACCGGTTAGAGGGAGAGAGAGTAAAGCTCCCTCAATGCTGTCTGTCCCGTGTTCACAGTCACGCGGTGGGGTTACTAACATGCTCCTGGTCTCTCTGCAGTGCTCAGTATTGGTGAGGGTGGATTCTGGGAAGGTACGGTGAAAGGCCGGACGGGCTGGTTTGCAGCAGAATGTGTGGAGGAGGTGCAGATGAGGCAGTATGACAGCCGGCAAGGTAGGTGTTCGTCCTCTCCACGGCAGCTCACACGCACACCCTCACACACACACCCTCACACACACATACCCTCACACACACACACACACCCTCACACACACACATACACACACCCTCACACACACACACCCTCACACAAACACACATACCCTCACACACACATACACACACCCTCACAGATACACACCCTCACACACACACACCCTCTCACACACACACACACACCCTCACACACAAATACACTCACACACACACACCTTCACACACACACACAAATACACTCACACACACACACACCTTCACACACACACACAAATACACTCACACACACACAAATACACCTTCACAGACACCACATACACACACTCACCCACACACGTTAACTCACGCACAGTATATACACACACACAAGCCAGCTAACCCCAGGCCTACTCAACACTGAGACGGGGGAAATATTGAAGGTCATCGACGGGTAAGAGAGTGAATAGTTTGGTGGAGGGAGTAAGGGATATGGGGAAACAGCAGAAAATGGGATTAGACCTGTGTTCGATTCCCGGGCAGAGCGAAACATTTCCTTACTCCGCACGCCTCTGTTTACCTAGCAATAAGTAGGAACCTGGTTGTTAGTCGATTGGCAGATGGCATTTCCAGGGGTAATAACCCCTTAAGTAATAATAATAATTTGGTCACTCAATCCCCGACTGTTTGTGGGACACTGCTGTGCGTAATTGGCTGCCGCGTTTCGCCCACAAAATACACAGTCACTACACCTTACAGTATGTTCTGTGAAGCACTTTGGGATGTCTCGAAGACATAAGACGCTGTCAAATGCACGGATTATTATTATTACTATTACGTGTGTAATCCTCTTTGGGGAATTTCCTCTGAGGAACAGTTTAAGCCCTGACCTCTGATGAAACAGCAGCTGATGGGGTATCGATGGACGGAGGCTGGTGAGGCTGTGTGACTTTGAGAATCTGCGGTAAACCAGTATTAAAGAGAAAAATCAATAGTCTAATTAAACAGGAGCTCACAGGAGATACTCTGGTGGCTTAACCCTCTCTCTGATCCGAGCTGTCTCTCACACCCCTCACCCACACTCTCCCCCCCCTCACCCACCCTCCCCCCTCATTTCCCCTGCCCTCGGGAGAAAGGGGGAGATGTAGGAAGGCGGAGGGAGAGAGGGGGACGAGGATAAGGGTGGCTGGGGCCTGCAGAAGGAACTCTGAATAAAGCCGTGGCATTCAGTCCACACCCAGTGACCTCCCCACCCCCTGTTCCTTTTCCCACTGGTCTGCCTGTAACAGCCCTACAGAGGTGTGGGGAGCTTTGGCCAATAGTAATGAGTTAACACAGAACACCGCAATCTCCGAGGGTCACGATGGGGGGTGATGGCCTGTTTGAGTGTGAGCCAGAGCTCTCAGAGGCCTCTCAGGAATGATCTGCAGCTCATGGGACTGGTCTTGGAGGAGCCTTTAACATGGCATTGATCCGTTTGTGTACACAATCAGCCTGAGACAGTGAGCAGCAGTACTAATGCTCCCTCTGCCCTCAACCACAGCGCCCTGGGGAGTGAGGCTGTATTAATAGCCACTCACTGTGCACACCTGATCCTGGCAGTACTGGGGCTGTGTCTGGAGGTGGAGGAAGAGGAGATCCTTCAGAGAGACATTTAAGTTGAGTTGCTGTCTGTGGCTGCTCAGGCAGATGTGACATTCCCCCAACACAGTTTAACACCACTCTCCAATTGCTCCCCGCAGTATAACCCCAATTCCCCCAGCCTAACCCCACTCTCCCCTCACTCCCCAGTCCAACCCCACTCTCCCTTGGCTCCCCCCCACTCTAACCCCACTCTCAGCTCACTCCCCCCAGTCTAACCCCACTCTCCCTTTGCTCCCTTTTAGATTCTGGCTCATATTGTCTGTCACTCAGAGATTGTCTCAATCTTCTGTGTATTGCTGGACTGGCTTCAGTTGTCACTCAAATTGCTCTCTTGGTGTTCCAGCTGACAACCCTATAGATAAATCTCTTATTCTACTCATATCTGCGTGTCTGGGAGATTGCTCTGTGCATATTGGTTGTCACATTTGCCTTCAAACACTCAGTCACTACACTGTTCCCCTGTGAATTGCTGTGAGCCGGTTTTGATGTTTCAGGCACTGTATCAAATGTGAGGAATAGTATTGATATCACAAGATAATTGTGTTCACAGTGTCTTTCACCCGGTAAATCTCAAAGAGTTTTAGAGTGATGGAGAGAGAGCCCGAGTGGGAGGAGGGAAAGGAAAGGCTGAAGGTAGGTTTTTATACAGGATTTGAGCGGGGGGTGTGGAGAGAGGTTGAGGGAGAGTGTTCCAGAGTGGGACCTCTAGTGACTGACACATATCCTCGTGTAAATGTCATGAGGCTTTGATACCTGGTGCCCAGTCACAACAACAACAGTGGCTTTCACACCGGGAGGACATCCCAAGGCGCTGGACAGTCGAGGATTTGGATCCACACTGGGGGGTTGGGATCAGGAGGGATTGGGGGCAGGGAGGGTAGGGGTAAAAGGGTGACCGAAGACGCTGTCGAAGAGGAGGGTATTGAGATGGGCCTTGAAGGAGACTGAGTCTAGGGAGGGGAGTCTATCCAGCTAATCCTAAGATAAAATCAGAGAGACTCCGGCACGACTCAGTCTCAGCGAGCTGCTGCCAGACAGACAGCTCATTCTTCCACAATCTTCCACTTCCCAACTCAAGCGAAGTGAACTCTCCTCAGTCTTGCTCAGTCACTCTCTCAGCACCGGGTCAGAAGGGGTTGGGATCGAGCCCCATATCTGGACTCTGAGATCACAATGCAGCACAGTGATGGAGGGAGAGAGAGCTGCACTGTCAGAGACAGTGTTATAGCTCCTATAATATAGAAACACCTGGCACGTAGTGACTGTGTATTTGTAGTCAAATGCGGCAACTAAGTGGACACACACAGGATAGTTCCTCACACACACAGACGTGAAGCGAGAGCAAGTGATGAATGTGTTGGATTGTTGGCCAGGACACTGACTGGGACGGATTGGGATGTCGTCCTGACGTGAGCAGTTCTGTATAAATGTAACTTCTATTATATTATACAGGGCATAAATCCCTAAGTTATGCCGTGTAATCCTGCTGTACCTTATCAAGCTAATGTGTTGAGAGCTATGTGTTGAAGCAAAGAGGGTATGCAATGTAATGGGGCTTCAAAACACTGGGATTAGAGTAGAGAGCTGCCACGTGTGAGGATGTCTCACAGCATTTCACAGGAATCATTGCAGAGTGCAGTAAAGGAAAGATTTTATCTGTCGCCCAGGATACGAGCAGAGGAACTTGCTGCTCTTTCTCAATAGTGCCAGGAATCTTCGGGTCCACATGACGGGAGATCAGTTTAACATCTCATCTGAAAGACAAGAAACAATTCAATCCCCATGAGCGCTGGTCCTGACACAGCTGTCAATGGGCTCCACTGAGCGGTGGGGTGGGGTGGGGGGGAGCGCGAGGGGTTACTGAGGAATTGGCACTTGCCCCTCAGTGTGGTGACTGGTTCATCCCCACGCTGGAGCAGTGCTGCATTGTCAGAGATGTCGCTCCACAGATGAGGTGATTTTCAAGGTGGAGACTGATGTTTAAAAAACAGGGATTAGGGGATATGGGGACAGAGCGGGTGATTACAGTTAGGTCAGAAGATCAACCACGATCTTATCGAATGGCCGGGCACAGGCTCGAGGGGCACAGGCTCGAGGGGCACAGGCTCGAGGGGCACAGGCTCGAGGGGCACAGGCTCGAGGGGCACAGGCTCGAGGGGCACAGGCTCGAGGGGCACAGGCTCGAGGGGCACAGCCTCGAGGGGCACAGGCTGGAGGGGGGCACAGGCTGGAGGGGCACAGCCTCGAGGGGCACAGGCTGGAGGGGGGCACAGCCAGGAGGGGGGCACAGGCTGGAGGGGCACAGGCTGGAGGGGCACAGGTTGGAGGGGCACAGGCTGGAGGGGGGCACAGGCTGGAGAGGAGCACAGGCTCGAGGAGTACAGGCTGGAGGGGCACAGGCTCGAGGGGGACACAGGCTGGAGGGGCACAGGCCGGAGGGGGCACAGGCCGGAGGGGGCACAGGCTGGAGGGGGCACAGGCTGGAGGGGGCACAGGCTGGAGGGGGCACAGGCTGGAGGGACACAGGCTGGAGGGGGCACAGGCTGGAGGGACACAGGCTGGAGGGGGGCACAGGCTGGAGGGGGCACAGGCTCGAGTGGCCGACTCCTGCTCCTGATTCTTATGTTCTTATGTGATCAATAGAGTGGAGGAGTGAGCACCAGCACAGACATGATGGAGAGACAGAGCAGGGAGAGAACACCATACACACAGCCACAGGCGGCGTACCCACACCATAAACACAGCCACAGGCGGCGTACCCACACCATAAACACAGCCACACGCGGTGTACCCACACCATAAACACAGCCACACGCGGTGTACCCACACCATAAACACAGCCACACGCGGTGTACCCACACCATAAACACAGCCACAGGCGGCGTACCCACACCATAAACACAGCCACACGCGGTGTACCCACACCATGAACACAGCCACAGGCGGCGTACCCACACCATAAACACAGCCACAGGCGGCGTACCCACACCATAAACACAGCCACACGCGGCGTACCCACACCATAAACACAGCCACACGCGGCGTACCCACACCATAAACACAGCCACACGCGGCGTACCCACACCATAAACACAGCCACACGCGGCGTACCCACACCATAAACACAGCCACACGCGGCGTACCCACACCATAAACACAGCCACACGCGGCGTACCCACACCATAAACACAGCCACACGCGGCGTACCCACACCATAAACACAGCCACACGCGGCGTACCCACACCATAAACACAGCCACACGCGGCGTACCCACACCATAAACACAGCCACACGCGGCGTACCCACACCATAAACACAGCCACACGCGGTGTACCCACACCATAAACACAGCCACACGCGGTGTACCCACACCATAAACACAGCCACACGCGGTGTACCCACACCATAAACACAGCCACACGCGGTGTACCCACACCATAAACACAGCCACACGCGGCGTACCCACACCATGAACACAGCCACACGCGGTGTACCCACACCATGAACACAGCCACACGCGGCGTACCCACACCATAAACACAGCCACACGCGGCGTACCCACACCATAAACACAGCCACACGCGGCGTACCCACACCATGAACACAGCCACACGCGGTGTACCCACACCATGAACACAGCCACACGCGGTGTACCCACACCATAAACACAGCCACACGCGGTGTACCCACACCATAAACACAGCCACACGCGGCGTACCACACCATAAACACAGCCACACGCGGCGTACCCACACCATAAACACAGCCACACGCGGCGTACCCACACCATGAACACAGCCACACGCGGCGTACCCACACCATAAACACAGCCACACGCGGCGTACCCACACCATAAACACAGCCACACGCGGCGTACCCACACCATAAACACAGCCACACGCGGTGTACCCACACCATGAACACAGCCACACGCGGTGTACCCACACCATGAACACAGCCACACGCGGTGTACCCACACCATAAACACAGCCACACGCGGTGTACCCACACCATAAACACAGCCACACGCGGTGTACCCACACCATAAACACAGCCACACGCGGCGTACCCACACCATAAACACAGCCACACGCGGTGTACCCACACCATGAACACAGCCACACGCGGTGTACCCACACCATGAACACAGCCACAGGCGGTGTACCCACACCATAAACACAGCCACACGCGGTGTACCCACACCATAAACACAGCCACACAGTGAGAGAAAATGTTAAAACTCGTGAGTGTAATTGGAAACGTGAGCAATACTCCCATCTAGTGGTGGATCAGCGACAGCACAGGTTACAGACACAGTAACGCTCCTCTACACTGTGTGTCCACACTCCCAGGTCAGGGTTACAGACACAGTAAAGCTCCTCTACACTGTGTGTCCACACTCCCAGGTCAGGGTTAGAGACACAGTGAAGCTCCTCTACACTGTGTGTCCACACTCCCAGGTCAGGGTTAGAGACAGTAAAGCTCCTCTACACTGTGCGTCCACACTCCCAGGTCAGGGTTAGAGACACAGTAACGCTCCTCTACACTGTGTGTCCACACTCCCGGGTCAGGGTTAGAGTCTTTCTCTCTAATTCTGTCTCTTGTTACAGAAACACGAGAGGATCGAACCAAACGGCTCTTCAGGCACTACACTGTCGGCTCGTATGACAACTTTTCATCTCACAGGTACAGCATGGCTCTCTTCCCGAAACTTTGGAACATTCTTCCTCTATCCTTCAGCCTTGCCCCCTCCTTCTCCATCTTCAGGTCACGCCTGAAGACCTTCTTCTTCGACCAGTGCCTACGGTCACCTTCCCCCTCCCCCCGGCTCGGGGTGGTGCTCCACTACTGTCATGCGCTCTGGGACGCTGCCCTGTGTGAGAGGCGCTGTGTAAATGCAAGTTGTAGTTGTTGATGTACTGTCACTCTGTCCCCATTACATACACCGGCTCCTCCGCTCAACCTCTTACGCCTCTCCCATCCACACCTCAAATGCTAACTGCGAGGTGATGCTGGATTTCCTCGAATCCGAAATACCTGCCTTTGCCACTGCATCTGCTTCCCCCTCCCCATCTCCCCCTCCCACCCCAGCCCCCACCCATCCCTCCCTCCACACCTTTGAACCTGTCTCCCCCTCCTGTCTTATCACCACCAAAACCCATATGAAAGCCACCACCTGCTCCCTCGACTCCATCCCTATCCCTCTCCTTACCTCCCAGCTCTATCTCCTTGCTCCTCTACTCACTGACATTGTTAATCTCTTACTGTCCTCTGGTGTTGTTCCCACCCGATTAAAAACCACTGTCATCATTCCTATCCTTAAAAAACCCTCCCTGGACCCATCTCTACTCCCTAACTACCACCCCATCTCAAACCTCGCTTTCCTCTCCAAGGTCCTGGACCGAGTTGTTGCTTCTCAGCTTCACTCCTTCCTCTCCCTCCACTCCCTTCTCGAAACCCTCCAATCAGGTTTCCGTGCCGTCCACAGCACAGAAACAGCCCTGGTCAAAGTGACAAATGACATTCTGTCCATCTGCGACCAGGGCTCCCTCTGCCTCCTCATCCTCCTTGACCTCTCTGCTGCTTTTAACACCACTCTATTCTCATCCACCATCTCTCCTCTCACCTCAACCTTCACGGCGCTGTCCTTGACTGGTTCAGGTTGTATCTCTCACACCACCTGTACTTTACTTCCATAAATGGCTTCTCCTCCAGCCCCCGGACCGTCTTGTGTGGCGTTCCTCAGGGCTCTGTCCTTGGTCCCCTCTTCAATATCTATATGCTCCCTCTTGGTGACATCACCCACAGATATGGGGTCAACTTCCACATGACACCCAACTGTACCTCTCTGCCCCCATCCTTGACTCCAGGACCCCACTGCTGTCCTGACAGAATGTCTGTCAGACGTCAAAGCCTGGAGGAGAGCCAACTTTCTTCAGTTGAACGTCACCAAAACCGAGGCTCCTGATTGGCTCCGGTCAGCGCCTCCTCACCTCAGGCTGACAGATCACCATCCATGGGGCTCACTCCCCCTCACTGAGCCAGTCCCGAACCTTGGGGTCTTGTTTGACCCTCAACTATCCTTTCTACCCCACATCTGCACCATGACCCGCTCTGCCTTCCCAACCTCCGCAACATCGCCCGGCTCCCCCACTGTCTCACTCTGCAGGCCACCGAGACCCTCGTACATGCCTTCATTACATCGACTTGACTATACAAACTCCCTGCTTGTCGGCCCCCAACTCCTTCCTATCACACAGAGGATACGGTACAAGATCCTGGTCCTCACCTTCAAAGCCCTCCATGGTCTTGTTCCCCTCTACTACTGCCACCTCCTAACCCCCTACCACCCTGTTCGCTCCCCCTGCTCAATGGGCCAGAGATTTCTACCCTGCTTCACGTCCCCCACCTCACTCGCCCCACTATTGGCAGAAGGGCCTTGCCACTCTGTCCCCACGCTCTGGAACTCCATCCCGCAGTCTCTCCATCTCGCCCCCTCCTTTGCCACCTTCAAGTCCCATCTCAAGACCCTCCTCTTCGACCATACTTTCAATCTCCCTGCTTCCGACCCTGCCCTCCACCCTCCCCGACCTCGACCCCCAGCTCGGGTCCGTAACACTATCTGTCCAGCGCCTTGGGACGTCCTCCCGATGTAAAAGGTGCTTTACACATATAATTTTTATTGTTGTTGATGTTGTCACTCTCTCCCCATAACATACACTGTCACTCTCTCCCCATTACATGCACTGTCACTCTCTCCCTGTACCCTATATCCCATTCATCATGCAGTCTGTGCAGTCTTTGGTGCCCATTGGAAGAAGGGTATGAAGCTGAGGTGCCCATTGCGGGGAGGGTATAAAGGCGGGTGCAGGTGAACTCTGGGGCAGTGAGAGGAGAATGTGAGAAATTGTGGGTTATCTCATTGGAGCGCAGAGGATTAAGGGGCAGTTTCAGGATCACAAAGGGGTGGGGGAGAGGTGATGTGAGGGAGATTGGCAGCCATCACATTCGCTGTGTTTTTGCATGTGGCATTTCTATGTGTTTTTGCATGTGTTTTCGCTCCCTGTTCTTGCGTGTGGCATTTGTTTGTGCTGTTGCATCTCTGTCCTCACCCTTTGCAACTCTATCCCACAGTCCCTTTGCCTCTCTCCCTCCCTCGCCTCCTTTAAGGCATGTCTCAAAACCCTCCTCTCCAACCGCGCCTTTGTCCACTCTCCTACTCCCACCCTTCTTGCCCTCCACCCTCCTGATCCCAAACCACTACTCGGGTCCAAATCCCTGACTGTCCAGCATCTTGAGACGTCCTCCTGACATGAAAGGCGCTGTGTAAATGTCACTTGTTGTTGTACGGTATGTCGATGGCGGGGTGCAGGGACGGCTCTGTACAACAAGGTGTGACGGTGACACTTGCTCTGCAGTCGGCTGAGAGCTGTGGGGTTGTGATGTGGAGCCAGTGTGAGTCAGTTTCTGCAGTGTGGAGCAGCCCTCGCTGCCTGCCTCCAGCACCCAGCAGCTGCCTTTTGTTGCAAATGTCAGCTTCCAGCTTATTGTGCAGCTGATACCTCTTCCCCCTCCTCTCCTCCTCTCCCTTCTGCTCCCCTCATCATTATGTAACAGGCGAGCAGCGAGGGAGGGGATGGTGGGAGCTTCATTGTTGGAGGGGGTGATGGTTGAGGGGGGTGGGTCGGAGATGAGACATCTTTCATGCATGTCAGCAGCCTGACGGAGGGGTGTATGTGTGTGGTTGTGATGTGTGTGTGTGTCTGCAAGCAGCTCCGTTCATTTCATTAACTCCCGCGGCTTGCCAGAGAGAGAGAGAGAGAGAGCGTGCGCGTGTGGGAGAGAGAGACAGAAGGAAAGGGAGAAAGCGAGAGGGAAGGAGAGAAAGGGGCAGAAGGAGAGGGGGAGAGAGAGACACAGAGGCACGTCATCGTGAGACTGAATGATCCTGGGAAGATGGTTTTACAGAGTAACACAGCCGGCCTCTTCTCTCTCTCCCACAGTGACTATGTCATCGAGGAAAAGACAGCCATGCTGCAGAAGAAGGAGAATGAGGGGTTCGGGTTTGTGCTGCGAGGAGCCAAAGGTTCGATTTAATGTCTACACTCCGCGCACACTCACCCCACAGGCACGTGCACACCCACTCCAAATGCACGTGCACACTCACATTCCACACATACACAAACACACTCCAACCACACACATCCTCTACACACACACTCCACACATACACACTCTCTGTAGACACACCCTCCACACACACTCCACACACACACACCCTCTGCACACACAGACTCCACACATACACACACTCTACATACACACACACCCTCCACACACACTCCACACATACACACACCCTCCACACATACACACACTCCACACATGCACAAACTCATACACACAAACTCAATACACAAACACATAAGCTACTGCCTCTGGGAGCTTTTCAGGCCTGAGATTGGATGCCAAGCAAGAGATAGGAGTGTGGGACGTAACCATATTTCAAAGAGCTGGAGTTTGGGCTGAGTTGGTGATGATTGGTGTGAGTTTGGTGTTGGTGAGGGTGAGGGCAGTGGAGTTTAGGCTAAATTGGGGAGGATTGGAAAGATTGAGTGTGAGTTTTGTGAGGGTGCGGGCAGTGGAGTTTGGCTGAGTTGCAGTGCTTGTATGGTGGAGCAGGAGAGAGCAGTGAGGAGAGTGCTGAGAAAGTCACAGTGGATGTGACGAAGGCGTGAATGAGTGTCAGTGGCCTGGGTGTGAGGACATGAGCAAAGTGTCCGAGGTGAGTGAAGGTAGGCTTGGTGAGGGATGTGGGGTGTGTGTAACATGGAACGTGTGTGTGACGTGGAAAGTGTGCATGACGTGGAGTGTGTGTGTGAGACCTGGGGCATGTGTGTGACATGGGGAGTGTGTGTGTGTGACCAGGGGCGTGTGCGTGACGTGGGGTGTGTGTGTGACGTGGGGCGTGTGTGTGACGTGGGACGTGTGTGGTGTGACGTGGAGGGTGTGTGTGACATGGGACGTGTGTGTGACGTGGAGCGTGTGTGTGACATGGGATGTGCGTGTGACGTGGGGCGTGTGTGACGTGGAGCGTGTGTGTGACATGGGATGTACGTGGGGCATGTGTGTGACGTGGAGCGTGTGTGTGACATGGGATGTGTGTGTGACGTGGGGTGTGTGTGACATGAAGTGTGTGTGTATGCGAGTGTGATGTGGAGTGGGGTAATCAGGGTGTTCTCTCTACACCAGCCGAGACGCCCATTGAGGAGTTCACCCCGACCCCAGCTTTCCCAGCGCTGCAGTACCTGGAGTCTGTGGATGTGGAGGGCGTGGCCTGGAAAGCTGGACTGCGGACTGGCGACTTCCTGATCGAGGTGAGACTTCCTGTTCAGTCAGATTGCCTCCCGGTCGGTCACCGTGTCTGCCCATCGCAGGGCAGCACCACAGTCACACAAACTGTCCTGCAGCTCAGTGCTTAGTGCAGTCGTCTCGCAAGCGAGAGGCCCTGAGTTTGATAATGCCCACAGTCCAATGTCTCGCAAACAGCCATGAAGTGAACGAGCAATTGTCTGCCAGGACACCGGAAGAGAGAGAGAAACTCCCTTCTCTTTTCCAAAAGTAGTAATAATAATAATCCTGGCGTTTGACACAGCGCCTCATCACATCATCAAGACGTCTCAAAGCGCTTCACAGGATACACTGTAAAGTGAATAGACTGTATATTTTGTGGGCGAAACACAGCAGCCAATTGCGCACAGCAGCGTCCCACACACAGCCGTGAGTTGAGTGACCAAATTACTGTTTTTTTTAAAATTTATTTTTGTTTTGAAAGGATTATTACCCCTTAGATAGATGCCGGCTGTGGTCAGGGCAGCGCACACAGCCTCAGTGAACTTCTCAATAGATTCCGCCAATGCAAACAGCATCAGCCTCAGGCTTACACATCAGCCCTCTCAGCCACTCGTGCTCTCACTCCACAGTCAGGAGATCGTAGGTTCAAGTTCAGGGTCTCTGAGCTCACAGTCCAGGTGCTAGTGCAGTACTGGGGGCCAAGCGCAGCATTGTCACAGTTACTGTCCTTTATTAAACTGTTAAAAGCTGGGGGACACAGAGGGAGTGGTGTGGGGGACACAGAGGGAGTGGTGTGGGGGGGGGAGACAGAGGGGGGGTGGGGGGGGGGGGGGGGGGGGGGGGGGGGGGGGGGGGGGGGGAGGGGGTGGGGGGGGGGGGAGACAGAGGGAGTGGTGTGGATCACTCTCTGATGCTCAGAACTTCCTCCCTCAGGTGAACAGCAATAATGTGGTGAAGGTCGGCCACAAGCAGGTGGTCTCGATGATTCGCCAGGGGGGCAACCACCTAGTGATGAAGGTGGTGACCGTCAGCCGCAAGCTGGAGCTGGAGGAAGGCCTGAGGAAGAAAGGTCAGGACACGGCTACACTTACTTTACTGGCGGACTTAACTCTTTCACTGCTGGTGGATTGTGTTGTGAATATAACTTGGTTTAAATGTAATCCTGTGAATTGCTGCTGAGTTGTGGAGTTGAAACTCTATGGAAAGTGAAGGGGAAGGTTTCCCCACTGTGTGCACATGTGTGATTGGCTGAGACGGGGGTTGGGGGTGGTCAGCCAGGGAGACTGGGCACTGACCGACTGAGAGAGGGTGACAGAGGAGATGAGGGAGTCGCCTTGGTGCAGTGAATGTGGGTTACCGTTTAGAGGAAAATCCAGAGGGAATGACATTACAGAGAGAGAGGGTGAGGGCTGATTGTGACACCAAAGCCAGCAGCTTAACGTAGGTGTTTGGTAAAGAAATTGGCTGATTTGGCACTCAGAGAAGGAAATTATCTGTTATGGGTACTCGCTAAAGACTTTAACAGTGGCATATAGCCTCTCTGGTGTGTAGGTCTATCACTGACCTGTGTGGTGCGTAGGTCTATTACTGACCTCTCTGGTGTGTAGGTCTATCACTGGCCTCTCTGGTGTGTAGGTCTCTAACACTGGTGGCCTGTGTGGTGTGTATGTCTCTATCACTGGCCTCTCTGGTGTGTAGGTCTATCACTGGCTTCTCTGGTGTGTCGGTCTGTATCACTGGCCTGTGTGGTGTGTAGGTCTGTATCACTGGCCTGTGTGGTGTGTAGGTCTATCACTGGCCTGTGTGGTGTGTAGGTCTCTATCACTGGCCTGTGTGGTGTGTAGGTCTCTATCACTGGCCTGTGTGGCGTGTAGGTCTCTATCACTGGCCTGTGTGTTGTGAAGGTCTATCACCGGCCTCTCTGGTGTGAATGTGTCTACCATCGCCCTATCTACTGATCAGGAGACGCCTGATTTTTTGCTCTACCAAGTATTTAAGATGTTGCTGAGACAAGATAACTGGTTTATTTACACATGTACCTCAGAGATCGGGACAGTCAATCTCCACAAAGGGTTTACACATTGTCAGGAACTGTGTGGGAAAGTGTAAAGTGTGGAGAGCGGTGGGATGGAGCCTCAGGTTGTGTTTGCGGGGGGTTGGGGAGGGCTGTGCCTAGGGTGGGTGATGGGGAGTGTTTGTGAGGAGGGCGGGGCTATGCGCTGCACTAAATATGAAGCATGCATTTGTTTGGAAGCACAGTGTTACTGACAACAGAGGACCATCGAATGGCAAAACGGGCCCGAACCATTGTCACAACCAAATATCCTAAAGTGCCCAAAGGGCAGCCGACGGCCACAACCCATTTAATGAGCTTAAAAGGGGGTTTGCAGGAGTTAAACAACAGCCCAGTAAAATCGCAGAGCACCTGGACAGGAGAGCAGGGCAACTAGGAGTCCTCTCTCTGACCCCAGAGGTTCGGTAGCTCGACCGCATGCGCTGGAAGGAGCCGGATTGAGCAGCACCTCAAGACCCGAATCAGCAGCCGAGCGGGGTAAGTTACATACTGTCTCCTGTCTGTCTTAGATAGAAATAACTCTCAGCCTCACCATGTCCTGACAGCCCCACCAGCCAGCCCGCCAAGCCCGCCAGCGCTGCATGCCACTATGTTCAGTCCCATTAACAGCAGCTCTTCCATCTTGATTATTGTTTAGTCGCTAAGTGGTGGCGCTCCCAATGGCTCAGGGGGAAAGGCAGCCTGTGGTATGGCGCTGAGCCAGACAGACCAGGAGCCTCCCAGGTGCCAGCCCTGGTCTAGACTGTTTGCTGATCTCAGCCGTTGAAGAGGGGTGAGGACACTGCCTACCATTGGGCTGAATGGCCCTGGGCTAAGGAGGGACTCTCTCTGATGGCTAACTAGTGCCCCCTGAACCCTCGCCTCGCCCCCGCGTTAGCTAAGGACAGGATGGGGCTTGGCTGACACGACAGCCATGCTCACTGTCCAGGCCTCAGGGCAAGGGGCTGGGGTGGGAGGGAACGATTTAGTCTCCGAACTGTCCCTCAGTAGGAGTCACAGCCTTCAGGAGAGGAGAGAAGGAAAGTGGGAAAACTAACCACAAATTGACCAAACCCTCCCAACGTGGTACTCTGTCGCCTGTAACAGCTTTATTGTCAGTCTGTGTTTGTCCCGAGCTCCAATCTCAGCGGTCACCTTCCCTTCTGTCTCTGCAGACGAGTCCAGCACAACAACCACCAGCACAGAGTCACTGTTGCGCTTCATCAACTTCTCCAAGGACGACGAGGGCTCCGAGGAGGAGGAGGAGGAGGACAAGTCTGACCACGTGGAGCAGGGCACCTCCCTTCCCCCCGACCCCGAGTCTGACCCTGAGGCTGACCCCCAGCCTGAGCCCGAGCCTGAGCCGGACCCCCATCCCGAGCCGGACCCCGAGCCCGAGCTGGACCCCTGCGACTGTCCAGAGGAATGGCCGGAGGGCCTGATGCTGGGAGCCAGCTCCTCCTCAGGGACGTCTGTGGACTGTGCTGTGCCGGAGGTTGAGGACGGTGTGGAGGGGGCAGAGGGCGGTGTGGAGGCCACGTCCCCAGCACATGCCCAGCGGGTGCTGGAGGATACCGTACACCTGCTCCACCAGGCGGTGCAGAACTTCCACGCCACCGTCCAGTCCGGCTACACCCAGATGCACAGTGACATGACCACATCCCACAGCATCATGCAGGTGGGCTGGGCGCAGTTCACCGAGCAGGTGGGCTCCCTGGTGAACCTCCTGGGCACGCTAGTGAGGAACCAGCAGGCCTCGTGCCCCCAGCTGCGGGATGCTGCCGTCCAGAGCTCCCTCAGGTCCCCCGACACCCAGCCTCTCAGGCTCCTCAGCCCCGGCCCTGACTCCATGAACGAGCAGCTCCACCACCCGCCACAGCAACCAGCGGAACAGCAGCCGAGCCCCAGCGACACTTCCCCCCCACATCTGTAAATCAACGTCTGTATAAGCGTCTGATCTGTAGCCCTGTGAATAGCGTGTACCATCGACACCGAATGTCATCCCTTTACTTTCTACCACTCTTCATTTTGCACATTTCTTGAGGGTGAAACTGGCTGCGTTTTGATAACATGATCCTCGTGTTCATACGATCCTTGTATTAATACGATCCTTGTGTTAATACACTCCTCGTGATAACACACTCCTTGTGTTAATATGATCCTTGTATTAATATGATGCTTGTGTTAATACACTCCTCGTGATAACACACTCTTCGTGTTAATATGATCTTTGTGTTAATACACTCCTGGTGTTAATACGATCCTTGTGTTAATACACTCCTCGTGTTAATATGATCCTTGTGTTAATACACTCCTCGTGTTAATACGATCCTTGGGATAACACACTCCTCGTGTTAATATGATCCTTGTGTTAATACGATTCTTGTAACAACACAAGCCTTGTGATCATGTGATCCTTGTGATAACAGAACCCTTGTGGTTGAGTTGATAATGTGATCCTGATAACCAGATAATCCTTGTAACAGTGACACAAGATCCTTGTGATCCAGCGATCCTTATACTAGTGTGACACCAAGATCTTCGTGACAACACAATTCTTGTGATCACACACTAGGAAATGCCGCTAGTTTCACCCCCTATTTTACATAAGTCAACACGACTACCTCAAGAGAAGGAATACAAAGAGATGCTCCGCCTCTGCCTTTGTCACTCATTGCCCAGGACGCGGGCAACTCGCGGTGTGAGGTGGAGAAGTTGGAAGCAACGTAGCAAACGAAGGACTTCATTATCTGTAACAACCGTCTGCTCATTCAACTAAACTTTCTATCTCATCACCTCCTCGTCCGCCTCTTCATTTCTCTCTCTCCTCTTTCCTGCAGTTTTAATTGCTCTCTGCCACATTCACTTACAAAACGCAGTCACTACACCTTATAGCTTGGCTCAGTTGGTAGCACTCTCGTCTCTGAGTCAAAAGGTTGTGGGTTCAAAACGTACATTGAAACTTGGAACTCCTAATCTAAGATTTCACTCCACTGCAGTGCTGGGGAAAGCTGCATTGTTGGAGGTACCGGCCTTTGTTAAACCGGTGTCCTGGGCAACAATTTACCAATTAAAATTGTTTATTTGCCTCATGGTTGTTTGTGGGACATTGCTGTGTGCAAATTAGCTGCTGCATTCACCTGCAAAACACACAGTCACTACATTTTGGTTAAGCCTCAGCTGGAGTAGTATGTCCAATTTTGGGCACCACACTTTAGGAAGGATGTCAAGGTCTTGGGAGAGGGTGCCATGGAGATTTATCAGAATGTTACCAGGGTTGAGGGACTACAGTTATGTGGAGGGTCTAGAGAGGCTGGGATTGTTCTTCTTAGAGCAGAGAAGGTTGAGAGGAGATGTAATAGAGGTGTTCAAAATTATGAGGGGTTTTGGTAGAGTAAATAAGGAAAAACTGTTTCCTCTGTCAGTTGGGTCGATATCCAGAGGACACAGATTTAAGATAATTGGCAAAAGAACCAGAGGGGAGACGAGAAGAAATATTTTTACACAGAGAGTTGTTACGATCTGGAACACACTGCCTGAAAGGCTGGTGGAAGCAGTTCAATAATAACTCAAAAGGGAATTGGATATGTACTTGAAAAGATAAAATTTGCAAAGTGAGAGCGAGGAAGTGGGCCTAGTTGGTAGCTCTTGTCAAAGAGCCGGTACAGGCACAATGGGCTGAATGGCCTCCTTCTGTGCTGTAAGATTCTATGATACTTTACAGTTTATGCTCTGCCTTTGCTGACTTCTCCTCCCTCAACCTCTCCCTCCACATCCACTCTGCCACTCACGTCCTTGGTTACACCTTCGACCTGGTGATCACTCGGGGCCTCACGGTCTCGGACGTCACCATCATCGACAAAGCGATCTCTGCCCTTCCGTCTACTATACCCTCCCCATCTCCCCCTCCAACCCTGGCCCCTACCCATCCCTCCCCCCACACCTTCAAATCTGTCTCCCCCTCCCCTCTCACCACCACTATAACCTGCATGAAACCTACCACCTGCTCCCTCGACCCCATCCCTATCCCTCTCCTTAGCTCCCAGCTCCATCTACTTTCCCCTCTACTCACAGACGTCATAAACTTCTCCCTGTCCTCTGGTGCTGTTCCCACCCGATTAAAACCGCCATCATCACTCCTATCCTTAAAAAACCTCCCTGGACCCTTCTCTACTCTCAAACTACCACCCCATCTCCAACCTCCCTTTCCTCTCCAAGGTCCTGGACCGAGTTGTTGCTTCTCAGCTTCACTCCTTCCTCTCTCTCCACTCCCTTCTCGAAACTCGCCAATCAGGTTTCCGTGCCGTCCACAGCACGGAAACAGCCCTGGTCAAAGTGACAAATGACATTCTGTCCATCTGCGACCAGGGCTCCCTCTGCCTCCTCATCCTCCTTGACCTCTCTGCTTCTTTCAACACCGTTGATCACTCTATCGTCATCCACCACCTCTCCTCTCAGCTTCACTGCGTTGGCCATAACTGGTTCAGATCGTACCTCTCACACCACCTGTACTTCACTTCCACAAACGGTTTCTCCTCCAGCCCCCGAACCATCTCGCACGGCGTTCCTCAGAGCTCTATCCTTGGTCCCCTCTTCAATATCTATATCCTCCCTCTTGGTGACATCACCCACAGACATGGGGTCAACTTCCACATGACACCTAACTGTACCTCTCTGCCCCCACCCTTGACTCCAGGACCCACTGCTGTCCTGACAGAATGTCTGTCAGACGTCAAGGCCTGGATGAGAGTAACTTTCTTCAGTTGAACGTCACCAAAACCGAGGCTCCTGATTGGCTCCCGACAGCGCCTCATCACCTCAGGCTGACAGATCACCATCCATGGGGCTCACTCCCCCTCACTGAGCCAGTCCCGAACCTTGGGGTCTTGTTTGACCCTCAACTATCCTTTCTATCCCAATCTGCGCCATGACCCGCTCTGCCTTCCCCCACCTCCGCAACATCGCCCGGCTCCCCCACTGTCTCACTCTGCAGGCCACCGAGACCCTCGTACACGCCTTCATTACATCGACTTGACTATGCAAACTCACTGCTTGTCGGCCCCCAACTCCTTCCTCCACAGGCTGCAGATCATCCAGAACTCTGCAGCCCGTGTCCTCTCCCACACCAGGCTCTGCGACCCTATCACCCCCATCCTCGCCCGACCCCACTGTCTCCCCATCACACAGAGGATACAGGTCAAGATCCTGGTCCTCACCTTCAAAGCCCTCCATGGTCTTGCTCCTTCCGACCTCCTAACCCACTACCGTCCTATTCGCTCCCTCCGCTCAGCGGGCTCCGGGCTGCTTCACGCCCCCGCCTTGCTCGCCCCACTATTGGTGGGGGGCCTTCTGCCACTCTGCCCCCACCCTCTGGAACTTCATCCCGCAGTCCCTCTGCCTCGCCCCCTCCTTTGCCTACTTTAAGACCTATCTCAAGACCCTCCTCTTCGACCGTGCTTTCGATCTCCCTGCTTTCCGCCTCCACCCTCCCCAACCCCGACCCCGACCCCCAGCTCGGGTCCGAAACTCGGTCTGTCCAGCACTTTCGGACGTCTTCCCGATGTGAAAGGCGATATACACATGTAATTTTGTTGTTGTTGTTGTTGTATCCCGTGAAGCGTTTCAGATATCCTCCTGTGGTGAAAGGGCGCTGTACCTTTATTTATTTACTATTCTCATAAAGCTGCTCTTCAAAGCCAATCCAACCTTCCGGTTGAGGCCTGACACTGCGCACAGTGTGCTCACACCAGTGCTCTGGCTGTGACATTAAACTCTGTGTCTCCTACCAGCAACCCCAGGAACCCGCTGCTCTCTGGTCACTGCGTTACTGTGACCAGGGAACCGTGTTTGCCTACAAAAGGCAGTGCCACAATTGTCAGTAGTTAGAGTGAAGCACATTATTATGTCTCCATGATAGACACTGTAAAAATACACCTTTCACTTGCAACCTTCCAGGGTAAGAGGTTGTTAATGTGTGTGATGGACGGACAGGTCGATGGTCGTCAGATTCCAGCCCCTGTTGTGTGGGCTTATCTCATTGAACCTGAATGAACGAGATGCTCTGATTTATGGAATCCTGTAGCCTTTTAGTGGTTGGCACACTCGCCTCACAAGTGTGAGGACCCGGGTCAAGGTGAAACCTTAGACAAGTTTCCTTACTCCACGCGCCTCTGTTTACCAGCAGTCAGTAGGAACTCGGTTGTTAGACAATTAGCGGATCGCTTTTTCCTTCAAAACAAAAAATGTTTTTTAAAAAATGAATAGTAATTTGGACACTCAATCCAGACAGTTTGTGGGACGCTGCTGTGCGCAATTGGCTGCTGTGTTTCGCTCACAAAATATACTGTCAGTTCACTTTACAGTATACTCTGAAGCACTTTGAGACATCTTTACAGTTTATGCTGAAAACATCTGTTGTTTGGAAGCAAGAGGGAAGCATTGTGTCTGGTGTTCGTTTGAGGAAACTGTGCTGAGTAACGCAGGGGCCGGCTGGGCATTATTTGTAACGTAAGGTGGCTGTGTGTGCTGGAGGCCACTCGCACGCCCTGCCCTGCCCTGCCCGCCCTGCCCTGCCCTGCCAGCCCTGCCCTGCCCTGCCCTGCCCTGCCCTGCCCGCCCTGCCCTGCCCGCCCTGCCCTGCCCTGCCCTGCCCTGCCCGCCCGCCCTGCCCTGCCTGCCCTGCCTGCCCTGCCCGCCCTGCCCTGCCCTGCCCTGCCCTGCCCTGCCCTGCCTGCCCTGCCCTGCCTGCCCTGCCTGCCCTGCCAGCCCTGCCCTGCCCTGCCCTGCCCTGCCCTGCCCGCCCTGCCCTGCCCGCCCTGCCCTGCCCTGCCCTGCCCTGCCCTGCCCTGCCTGCCCTGCCCTGCCCTGCCCTGCCTGCCCTGCCCTGCCCTGCCCTGCCGTCTGAATATCAGCCACTCGGTGAGGAGTGCAGAGGGCAGCCTGGCTCAACACCACCTACACACATACACATCCCCCACAAATACACACCCACTCATACATCCCCCCACCCCCCGCGCCACAAACACCCATCCCTCCCACATTCACCACCCCCCCACACACACATCCCCCCGACACACACATACACCACCGATCACATACATACACATACGCATCCCCCCACATTTACCCCCCCCCCCCAAACACACACACACACACATCCCCCACACATACACACCCACTCACACACACATTCTCCCCCACCCACACATCCCCCCCATATTCACCCCCCATACACACCCACTCACACACATCCCTCCATAAACACACATCCCCTTACATACACACATCCCCCCACACATACACACCCACACAAACCTCCCCCCACATACACACATCCCCCCCATATTCACCCCCCACACACAAACACACACACACATTCCCCTCACATACATACACACCCACTTACACATACATATCCCCCACATACACTCATCCCACCCCCACACAACACGCACACCCACTCACATACACACACATACGTACCCACTTTCATGCACACACATATCCCCCCACATACAGACATCCGCACAGAGTCCAACCACACACCCTCCACACACACACACACAAGCATGTACACACCCAGACAACACACACACACACACACACACACACACACCCAATGCCCTCCTGTCTGTCCTGTATAGCCAGGCCAGGCTGTCAGTGTAGCTGAGAGGAGGAGAGGCAGTAAATGCAGCCCTGGCTCTCACCGCACACTGTTGTCTTGGCGACCAATGTTCCTTTTAAAAAATTTGAATATTGAACAATTTAGATTCTGGTTCTGAGTCTTTAGCTCTGTCTCTCTGTTACTATCTCTAATACAGACACCCCCCACTGGAGCTCTCTACTCTCACCCCATTCCCCGCTCTCTCTCTCTCTCCCCATCGTGTCTGTGCTGGGGTTCGCTCCCCCACCGGAGCTCTCTACTCTCACCCCATTCCCCGCTCTCTCTCTCTCTCTCTCTCTCTCTCCCCATCGTGTCTGTGCTGGGGTTCGCTCCCCCACTGGAGCTCTCTACTCTCACCCCAGTCCCCACTCTCTCTCTCTCTCTCTCCCCCCATGGTGTCTGTGCTGGTTCAGGAACAGTGATCTGAAGCTGATTAGAGTTTGTTCCTGTCCTGGTCTCGACACTGTGCGGGAGAATGAGGAGCCTGTGGGTCTCCCAGCGGCTGGCGGCAGCCCCCCGCCCCCCCCCTTCAGCAGTCACGCACACACTCACGCCTCCTCGCTTATTATTTAATTCACCAAAAGATATTTTTCTTTAAACAATCTCCAAGGACTGTGTATCTGTGTGTCTGAGCGGTGTGACTGCCTGTTCCTGTGTCTCTCCGTCGCTGGCTGGCTCTCCGTGAGCCCGGGCTGTGTGTGACGGGGTGAGCAGTGAGGGGGTGGAGGGGGACGGATTGCCTTGCCCCGGTTTCCATGGTAGTCAGTGTGCAACGCTGCATTGTTCCCATCCAGCGGAGGAGACAAGGCTGAGAGAATCTGTCCACCTTGTGCCGTCACAGTGAAAGCTGCATTCCTTTACTGTTTGCTGAGATAGAAAAAGGGAGCGAGAGAAACCGAGAGATAGCGCGAGAGGGGGGGGTGCCTAGCCATGATGGCTATACTGCCTGTGGTGCTAAGAGCTTGTGTGGGGATAACAGAAGTCGTGCTGAGACGTGTCAGCCCCGTGGTAAAGGACTGTAACCACTCCTAGCTCCTAGCCTGGCTTGGCTTGGCTTGGCTTGGCTCAGAGCGCCATGAAGAAGTTTGGCTCCACACGCAGCCTGAACAAGATCCTGCAGCAATGTAACGATTCGTGTGCAGACTACGACGAGATCCAGGCCGTGGAGAGGAAATGGCACCTTCACCTGGGCAGTGCCCGCAGAGTCCTCACCAGAAAGTCCAAACTCTCTGCTCTCTTTGTTTCAGCTCCTCCACCCCCAAAGAGAGCGCCCAGCACCACCCTGACCCTGCGATCCAAGTCCATGACCGCTGAGCTGGAGGAGCTAGGTAAGCCTTCGCCTAACTAACCAACCCTCCTCACCCTTACCTCTTACCCCAACACTGCCCCCAACCCTCTCCCTAACCCCAACATTGCCCCAACCATTGCTCCCTCACCCCAACACTGTCCCCAACACTGCTCCCTGTCCCCAACACTGCTCCCTGTCCCCAACACTGGCCTCAACCCCAACACTGGCCCCTACCCCAACACTGCTCCCTGTCCACAACACTGCTCCCTGTCCCCAACACTGCTCCCTAACCCCAACACTGCTCCTTAACCCCAACACTACTCCCTAACCCCAACACTGCTCCCTAACCCCAACACTGCTCCCTAACCCCAACACTGCTCCCTAACCCCAACACTGCTCCCTAACCCCAACACTGATCCCTGCCCCCAACACTGCTCCCTAACCCCAACACTGGCCCCAACACTGCTCCCTGACTACACAACTCGCTCCATCCTGTGCTGCACGTGTGTGTGTGTGTGTGTATCTGTGTGTCAGTGTGTTGTGTACTTGTGTGTCAGTGTGTTGTGTACGTGTGTGTCAGTGTGTTGTGTACGTGTGTGTCAGTGTGTTGTGTATGTGTCAGGATGTGTGTGTGTTCTGTTTAGAGCGTTTGGATGTCAGACCTGTGAGTTCACAGTTAGTGAGTTTCTGTCACTGAACCACTGACAGCACAAACCGTCACAGTAACGATGTCCACGCTGAAGAGTTTGAATTGAGACATTATTTTAGAGTGAGTGAGCGACTGAGTGACTGAGTGAGCGAGTGAGTGAGCGAGCGAGTAGGTGACTGAGTGAGTGAGTGACTGAGTAAGTGAGTGACTGAGTGAGATGAAGTGACGAGAATCCACGAGGGATGGATTGACACGGCCTATTTTGGGATGTTGTATGCGGTGGGGACTGAGTGCCGGAAGTAATTAGTCCCTCCGCTCCGCAATACACTATCGGAATCAGGTTGGTTCAGGCACACACTCAGTGAGTCACACTGACTCACACACACCCATACACGAGCTCACTGTCACACACACACACCCACACAGACACCCATACACGAGCTCACTGTCTCACACACACACACACACCCATACACAAGCTCACTGTCACACACACCCATACACTAGCTCACTGTCACACACACACCCATACACGAGCTCACTGTCACACACACCCATACACTAGCTCACTGTCACACACACACACCCATACACTAGCTCACTGTCACACACACACACCCATACATTAGCTCACTGTCACACACACACACCCATACACTAGCTCACTGTCACACACACACACACACACACACAGACACCCATACACGAGCTCACTGTCTCACACACACACACACACACACCCATACACAAGCTCACTGTCACACACACCCATACACTAGCTCACTGTCACACACACACCCATACACGAGCTCACTGTCACACACACCCATACACTAGCTCACTGTCACACACACACACCCATACACTAGCTCACTGTCACACACACACACCCATACACTAGCTCACTGTCACACACACACACCCATACACTAGCTCACTGTCACACACACACACACACACACACCCATACACTAGCTCACTGTCACACACACACAGACACACACACACGCACACAGACACCCATACACTAGCTCACTGTCACACACACACACACACACACACACACCCATACACTAGCTCACTGTCACACACACACCCATACACTAGCTCACTGTCGCACACACCCATACACTAGCTCACTGTCACACACACCCATACACTAGCTCACTGTCACACACACCCATACACTAGCTCACTGTCTCACACACACCCATACACTAGCTCACTGTCACACACACCCATACACACACACTCATACACTAGCTCACTGTCTCACACACACACACACACACACACACTCATACACTAGCTCACTGTCACACACACACACACTCATACACTAGCTCACTGTCACACACACACACTCATACACTAGCTCACTGTCTCACACACACCCATACACTAGCTCACTGTCACACACACCCATACACTAGCTCACTGTCTCACACACACCCATACACTAGCTCACTGTCACACACACCCATACACTAGCTCACTGTCTCACACACACCCATACACTAGCTCACTGTCACACACACACACTCATACACTAGCTCACTGTCTCACACACACCCATACACTAGCTCACTGTCACACACACCCATACACTAGCTCACTGTCTCACACACACCCATACACTAGCTCACTGTCACACACACCCATACACTAGCTCACTGTCTCACACACACCCATACACTAGCTCACTGTCACACACACACATGCCCATACACTAGCTCACTGTCACATACACACACCCATACACTAGCTCACTGTCTCACACACACACATGCCCATACACTAGCTCACTGTCACATACACACACCCATACACTAGCTCACTGTCTCACACACACACATGCCCATACACTAGCTCACTGTCTCACACACACCCATACACTAGCTCACTGTCACACACACACATGCCCATACACTAGCTCACTGTCTCACACACACCCATACACTAGCTCACTGTCTCACACACACACATGCCCATACACTAGCTCACTGTCTCACACACACCCATACACTAGCTCACTGTCACACACACACATGCCCATACACTAGCTCACTGTCTCACACACACCCATACACTAGCTCACTGTCTCACACACACACATGCCCATACACTAGCTCACTGTCACATACACACACACACACACCCACACACGCCAATACACTAGTTCATTGTCACACACACACACACACACACCCATCACCAATAGCATTTCTTAACTGAGGAATCTCCCGAGAGGCTGGCGTTTGTGTGACATTCCCTCTCCCTCACCGTCCAGCGCTGACATTCCCAGGTGGACTCAGCGCTACTGAGTCCCAGTAGCTATCTACAATAACAACAACTTGCATTTATACAGCATCTCAGAGCACTTAATAGTAGCGTCGCTTGACTTTATGTAAAGCCGTTGGGGGTGGGGGGGTTGGGGGGTAGGTGACCGTGCTCAGTCGAAGAGGAAGGCCTTCAGGTGTGATCTGAAGATGAGGAGGAAGCAAGACGGGGAGATTGAGGCAGAGTTCCATGGTTTGTGGAGTAGTGGAATGGAGGGGATGTGTGACAAGCAGGAGGCCAGAGCCGATTGAGGCAAAGGCGGCAGCCAGTGGAGTGGGGTATAAGCAGGTTGGAGAAGTAGGCAAGGGATTTGCACCACATTTGTGATTTGTTTGTGTACCTGTCTGTGTGTGTTGATGTGCTTGGCGAGGGCCTGTCTCTCTCCCTCCATCACTGTGTCCTAATGTTCCAATTTACTCTCTCATTCTTTTCTTTCCAAGCCTCTGTACGGAGGAGAAAAACTGGTATGTATTGCTGAGTGTCTGTGCTGGGGTTGGACCATTCGGCACATCTCCTCCCACTCTGCTCTGGACGTCCCAGCTGAGCCTGGAGACCTGCAAGTGTTGAGAAGCAGAGATCTTTTTGCTGTTTACAAAATCATAAATCAGGAGGCGGCCTCTTCACAAACCACTGGTTTAGTGCCAAGGGATCCTTAAAATCCACAATTATACATAGGCTAGTTCCCTGAGCGCTTGACTGTGGTGGAGCACAACGCCAAGCCAGGGGGAGGTGACCATAGGCACGGTCAAGGAGGAAGGTCTTCGAGCACAACCTGAAACTGAGGAAGGAAGGGGCAGGGAGGAGGGATAGAGGAAGAGTGTTCCAGAGTTTTTGGGGTGTAATGGCTGAAATGGCCGATGGTGGAATGAAGGGTACGAGGGACATGCAGAAGGCTGGAGCCAGTCGAGCGGAGGCAGCAAGTAGTGGGTTGGGGAGTAAGGAGGTCGGAGAGGTAGGGAAGTGCTAGGGCATGAACGCTGGTGGCAGTAGGGGCTGGTTTGACAAATTGAATCAAGTTCTTTGATGAAATCAGTGAGAGAATAGAAAAAGCTATCACTGGGGTGGAGTTTCAGGAAGCTTTTGATAATATGGCACATTAGAGGCTCGTTAGCAAAATGAAGGTGTAGAGTATTAATGGCCAGGTATCAGCGTAGGCAGAGAATAGGGGAAAGAATAGGGGGTGAGAGATGAGAGGGAGTTTATTCACAATGGAGACATGTAAATAGTGTTGTCCCAGGGGGCAGTGTTAGGACCGCTGCTTTCCTCCATTGACTGTTTATAAATGATGTGGAGTCTGGAATAAGCGACACAATTTTTAAGTTTGTAGCTAACAGTGAAGACAACAACAACAAATTACATTTACACACAGCCTTTCACGTCGCAGGACATCCCAAGGCTGGGACAGTCAGGGATTTGGACCCAAGATGGGGGAGGATTAGGGTTAAGGGAGGGTAGATGTAGGAGGATAGCCGAAGGCGCTGTCGAAGAGGAGGGTCTCGAGACAAGCGTTGAAGGAGGCAAGGGACTGGGATGGAGTTGCAAAATGTGGGGCTGAAGGACAGATCGCCAATGGTGGAGTGGGCCGGGCGGGGGATGTAGAGCAGCCCGGAGCCTGCTGAGCGGAGGGAGCGGATAGGTTGATATGGCCTAGTAGATTGGGCAGAGAGACGGCAGATTAAATCCAATACAGAAAAGTGTGAGGTTACAGGGAGGAATAAGGAGAGGAAGTGTACACTAAAGGGGGAAAGATTAAGAGAAGAGTAGCAGACCTGGGTCACCGTACATAACTTCATAAAGCTGGGAGGGCAGGTGGGCACGGCTGTGAAGGCAGGTGGTGGGACCCTAGGTTTATAACAAGTGACACTGAATATAAACTAGGAGGTGATCACACTCACTGTATAAATCGTTACTTAGTCCACGGTGAGAGGATTGTGCTCAGTCCTGGCCATTCAATGTAGGAAGGACGCAGGCCGTAGAGAGGCTGCAGGAGATTTACTGGATGAGACCAGGGATGGGGGAGACCCACGAGCAGAGACTGGAGGAAACAACCAGTTGTTAGTGTTGTCAGTGGGACAGAGAAAGCTGAGGGAAGAGCTGATGGGGGTTGTGAAAGGGGAGGTTTGATTGAGTCGATGGCTGTCAGTGTGAGATAGTGACAGAGGCCGTCAGTGTGAGCTAGTGAGTGAAGGGCGAGGTTAGGAGGAAGGTTTCCGCACACAGAGCCGTTAGCATGTGGGATGTCAGCCGGGGGCCGCGGTCCAGGCAGGATCCGGATTAGCTTTGAAGTGAGAGCGAGATGGAGATGTAAAAAGGAACAGTGTGCAGGGAGTGTGTGTGTGTATGTGTGTGGGGGGGGGGGGGGAGTGCAGCAGCACCCGCACTGAATGGCCGTCCTCTGTAATGAAATCTGTAGGAAGTTGGATGGGTCAATGGTCTACTCCTGTCTAAAGTAATATCTGAGGTGCTATCTTGCTGTCTCTGATGTCATTCTCTCTCTCTGCGTCTCTTTCAGAAAAGCTGGATGAGATCCTGGCGGCGGCCGATCGCTCGGCCAGGCCGGAGAACGTGGCAGCCGATTCACGAGCAGCGACCGTCAAACAGCGACCCACCAGCAGGCGCATCACCTCAGCCGAGATTAGCGTGAGCCGACTTCATATCACACACAGTCACAGGCAAACACCGACAAACACAGTCACAGGCGACCACAGACAGACAGAGTCACAGGCAAACACCGACAGGCACAGTCACAGGCAAACACCGACAGACAGTCACAGGCAAACACAGACAGACAGTCACAGGTAGGCACAGACAGACAGTCACAGGTAGGCACAGACAGACAGTCACAGGTAGGCACAGACAGACACGGGAACAGGCAAACAGTCAGACACAGTCACAGTCAGGCACAGGCACAGATACAGGCAGTTGTGTTGCAGACTCTCTCTTTCTCTCTCTCACTCTGTTGCTGACTCTCTCTCTGTGTTGCTGACTCTCTCTCTGTGTTGCTGACTCTCTCTCTCTGTGTTGCTGACTCTCTGTGTTGCTGACTCTCTCTCTCTGTGTTGCTGACTCTCTCTCTCTGTGTTGCTGACTCTCTCTCTGTGTTGCTGACTCTCTCTCTCTGTGTTGCTGACTCTCTGTGTTGCTGACTCTCTCTGTGTTGCTGACTCTCTCTCTCTGTGTTGCTGACTCTCTCTCTGTGTTGCTGACTCTCTCTGTGTTGCTGACTCTCTCTGTGTTGCTGACTCTCTCTGTGTTGCTGACTCTCTCTGTGTTGCTGACTCTCTCTCTGTGTTGCTGACTCTCTCTGTGTCGCTGACTCTCTCTGTGTCGCTGACTCTCTCTCTGTGTTGCTGACTCTCTCTGTGTTGCTGACTCTCTCTCTGTGTTGCTGACTCTCTGTATTGCTGACTCTCTCTCTCTGTGTTGCTGACTCTCTCTGTGTTGCTGACTCTCTCTGTGTTGTGGATCCTCATGCTCTGACAGTGTGAGGGCTGTTTTTCCTTATTGGTCTCTTGTTCTGATTTCAGTCACTGTTCGAGCGCCAGGGAATGGCTTCAAAATCAACATCACCAACTATCCCAGAGAAACCACACATCCCAGTTCCTAAAGTAATGTCCCGGACAAAATCCATAGGTGAGCCCAGTGGAGGCTGTGTGGCCCCTGTGTCAGGCCTCAGTCTCTCTCCAAGACACTGCTGATGACAATATAATAATCCTTAATAATACTTGCATTTGATATAGCGCTTAATCACGTGATTGAGACGTCTCAAAGCACTTCGCAGAATATATTGCTGCTTCGAACACCTTCTCTCACACCCATTCTCACACTATCTCTCTCATTGTCTCTAAAACTGTCTCTCACACCCACTCTCACTGTCTCGCACATCATCTCTCACACACATTGTCTCTCTCACTGTTTCACATCCACTCTCACACTTTTTCACACACCCTTTTTCACACCCACTCACACTGTTTCACACACCCTCTCTCACATCCACTCTCACACTCTCACACAACTTCTCTCACACCCACTCTCACACTGTCCCTCTCACACACCCTCACTGCCTCACATCGTCTCCCCTCTGCCCTGTAGGTGCCTCTGAGGATGATAGACTGTCGGTAGCTGCAGCTGAGGGGCGTTTCCTGCGCAGCTCATCAATGCAGGATACCCTGCGAGAGGGGCTGGGGATTCCCCCTCCTCCCCAGATAGCCCCCCCGCCACCACCCTCCACCTACCTGCTGGACACGGGACCCCCACCTCCGTTCTCCCCGCCACCCCCCCCAGGACGGTCATACGACAACGTGCGATCCAGCTTTAAACCCAACACAGAGGCCAAGGTCCACGGGGCTCAGGCGCTGGTCAGCACGGCAGAGGTGTACGAACCGGCCAAGACCACTCTGGCCCCGGTGGAGAGGCAGAGGAGAGCTCGCTCCATGATCATTCTCCAGGACTCCTCCTATTACCCTGTGGAGGCTGCGGACATCCCCCGGCCCAGCCCCTCCCCCACCCCTCAGGAGAAGAGCAAAAGGAAAGCCAAGATTGTAGATAACCCCTACGCCAACGTCGGCCAGTTCAGCGTTGGCCTCTTCGCCCCAGCAAAGCCACTGCGTAAGAAGAGCCCCCTGGTCAAGCAGGTCAAGGTGGAGGACGCTGTGGAGAGAGCATCAACCATCTCCGCCAGCGCCAGTGCCAAGGAATCACTGCTGGCGAGCGCCAAGTGGATCGCGCAGTACACCGGCAAGGAGTATGAGCTGTTGCAGAGAGAGGAGGCCAGGAGGCTGCTGGAGGAGGAGCAGGCTGCGGGCAGCCCCTTCGCGGACGCCATCGCTGGCGCTGTGCGAGACCGGGAGAAAAGACTGGAGGAGAAGAGGAAATCCACCATCTTCCTCTCGGTGGGCGCCATCGAGAGCACAGCACCACCCAGCACGCCAGCCCTGCAGCAGTCCCGCTCGGTGGACGAGAGGCTCCTGAGCAGCAGCGAGGGCTCACGCTCGCCCATCCCCTCGCTTCGGCCGCCCCAGAGCATCCCCATCACCTTCATCCACCCGCTGACCGGCAAACCCCTGGACCCCAACTCACCCCTGGCACTTGCGCTGGCCGCGAGGCAGCAGGCGCTGGTGGCTGAGACTAAACAACAGCTGGTGGGCGAGGGCAGCGAAGCCCTCAGGTCCCTAGACAGGACCACCCCCCTCTTCACTGAGCTACAGGGCAAAGAGGCCAAGAGGCCAGAGGCAGGGGGGCTCACCTCACCCCCCTTCTCACCAGAGGGACAAAGTGGCTACAGCCTGATCACCGGGCCGGCCGGCACCAAGCACCAGAGAGCAGCTGTAAGCACCCTGAGGAGAGAGGCCGAGAAGCTTCAGAGAGAGGAGAAGAAGGTGGAAGATAGGAAGAGTTTGCTCATTAACATCGTGGACACTTCACAGCAGAAAACAGCAGGGCTGGTCATGGTCCACGCCACCAGTAATGGCCAACAGGCAGAACTTCAAGACATTGCGCCAGCGCCTGTGAGCGCCTTGAAGCCATCACCACCATCGCCTCAGCTGCTCGCAGCCGACAACCAAACGTCCCCATCACCAGCCACTGTGTCCGAGCCCCCCACTCCCCCAGTGCCCACAAAGACACAAGCCCAGGGCAGCTCTGATGAGGACGTGGAGCCGTACAATGTCTCGCTGCCTCCGCCTCTCTCCTCCAGCGATGAAGAGACCCGGGAGGAACTGGCCAAAATAGGAGTGGTGCCACCTCCCAATGAGTTTGCCAATGGCCTGTTCTGCCCTGTGCTGGCTGTGCTCAGTGCTGCCCCCTGTGCTGGACCTCGCACTCTAACCCCCTCCGCCACTGCAATGCCCCCCTCAGGGAAGCCACCGCCCGCCCCAGGCTCCGAGACCACCGAAGCCAACGTGGACTCGGGTGTGGAGGAGATCGAGACCCGAAGCTGCAGCGACCACCACCTGGAGACCACAAGCACCGTGTCCACAGTCTCCAGCATGTCTACGCTGTCCTCGGAGAGCGGAGAGCCCCTCGACACCTACACCTCCTTCGCCGACGGACAGACCTTTATCCTCGAGAAGCCTCCAGTGCCTCCAAAACCAAAGTTGAAGTCCCAACTCAACAGAGGAGCAGTCACATTCAGGGACCCTCTCTTGAAGCAGACCTCAGACAGTGAGCTTGTTGCCCAACATCACACGTCCGCGCTGCTCCCCGGCGTCGGGCGGTCTCGCTACCTCATGCAGAGAAAGTCCAAGCTATGGGGAGATCCCATCGAGCCGCGGCCCCCTCAGATGGCCGAGGGCAGCAAACGTACTGTAATCAGCGAGCTGAGCTCCAGGCTTCAGCAGTTATCCAAGGACACTCACTCACTCGGGGACGAGCCCATCGGGACTACACTAGATACAGGAAGGAAGTCACCGGTGGTCACATCACGGTAAGGTGGTTTAGCCGTACCCCAACCCAGGTCACTCACTCTGCACCCCCAAAGTTGGTCTCTCACTCTGCATACCCCAAAACTCAGGCCTGTCTGAATACCCCCAAACCCAACCTCTCACTCTGTACCCCCAAACCCAGCCTCTCACTCTGTAACCCCAAACCCAGCCTCTCACTCTGTACCCCCAAACCCAGCCTCTCACTCTGTACCCCCAAACCCAGCCTCTCACTCTGTACCCCCAAACCCAGCCTCTCGCTCTATACCCCCAAACCCAGCCTCTCAGTCTGTACCCCCAAACCCAGCCTCTCAGTCTGTACCCCCAAACCCAGCCTCTCACTCGGGTACCCCCAAACCCAGCCTCTCACTCGGGTACCCCCAAACCCAGCCTCTCACTCGGGTACCCCCAAACCCAGCCTCTCACTCGGGTACCCCCAAACCCAGCCTCTCACTCGGGTACCCCCAAACTCAGCCTCTCACTCTGCACCCCCAAACCCAGCCTCTCGCTCGAGTACCTCCAAAACAAGACTCTTGGTTGCAGTGCACTGTCCTGAGAGCGGGGGGATTTCTAGGCCTCAGGACTTGGAGTTGTCTCTCCACAAGAGCCGAGCGAGCACAGGGCAGGTCAGGTCTCTCCTGCTCCCATCTCACATTAAACATCTCCAGAAGGAGCAGCGGGTCTGCAGGCAGCCGAGGGCAGCACACGCCAGGCACATCCCTCCACTCTCAGACACTCTCAATTTCCTCTCAAGCCACAAGGTCTCCAATACCACTGTCAATCCCTTGAGCTGGGGTAGCAGAGTCAGAGGTCAGACTGCATTCACTCACTGGAGGTGTGCAGCATGTGAGGAGAGCTCTGTAGACATGGTAATACTGGGTTATATACTAGTGGGTGACTGACACAAGCAGAAACCCATCACTGTGATCAGTCGAGTGTCTTAACACACACAGAAACCCATCACCATGTTTAACAGTCTCCAAACCAGACTGAGAGTTCCACATATGTATGTCACCTATAAATAGGAAGTTCCCCATGTTTGGATGAGAGGTCTGTGATACACAATAACAACAACTTGCATGTATATAGCGGACGACAGGCTGGATAGCATCTGGGAGCAATGTTATTCAGAATAACGTTGATAATGAGATGGAAATCTGTACATCTCAATCTGTGCTGGAAATTCCCACTGGAGCTCTCTACTCTAATCCTATTCCCTGCTCTCTCTCCCCGTCATGCTGTGCTGGGGCTCGCTCCCCCACTGGAGCTCTCTACTCTAACCCCAATCCCTGCTCTCTCCCAGTTCCCTTTTATATCCTTAGTCACGTCCCTTTTAAATGTTCTGTTCTCAGCCTCAGCGTTTTTTTTGTGAAAATGCTTCATGTGCTAGTGACGCTCAGTGTGGAAAAAACATTGTCTAACCTGCACTTAACTATCCCAGGAACAATACCCAGTTAATAATGAAATAGCTTAAAGTAGTATTTTCCCTCTGATAACTAATTGTGGCCCAGGCTGTCAGCAGGCAGCAGGTTATTCCTATATAAACTGATTTCCTCTTTTCCCTGGAATCATGCCTCTGGAGCACACTGAAGATGTGGCAAATAACAAGATCCAAACTGCACCTGCAGGCAAGACTTTAATTATTTACACTCACATAACCTGATGTGCTGACAAGCTCCCCCAACACAACAGTTGCCACCAGCAAGCACTTCTTCCCCTGACACAGGCCACTGTGTAAACCTGCGCAGCACACTGATGTTGTCTCAGAGCAGTTTGCAAGCAAAATAAAGCTTGCATCACTCATAGCTTGGTGAGATGTTAACCTGCACACCGCTATCTGCCGGTCAAAGCCAAGACAGTCCTCCTCCATATCACAAATTATCTCCTAACAACAGAGATCAGAGGCCCAGTGGGGGAGCGAGCACCAACACAGACACGATGGGGAGAAAGCAGGGAATGGGTTAGAGTAGAGAGCTCCAGTGGGGAGCGAGCCCCAGCACAACAACAACAACAACAAGATTCCATTTATAAAGCGCCTTTCACGTCAGGAGGACGTCCCAAGGCGCTGCACAGTTGGGTCATGACCCGAGCAGGGGGAAATGGTCAGGGGAGGGGAGGGAAGGGAGGGAGCGAGGAGGGGGGAAATGGTCAGGGTGAGGGGAGGGAAGGGAGGGAGCGAGGAGGGGGAAGAGAGTCGAGAGGGGAGCTGAAGGCACAGACACGATGGGGAGAGAGAGAGAGAGCAGGGAATGGGGTTAGAGTAGAGAGCTCCAGTGGGGAGCGAGCAGGTATTTGCCGCCTGTCTATAAATGGGCAGCACACAGTGCTGTATGTAGCCACATTGCCACATTAGACAACATTTAAAGCACTATTGCTGAGTCAGGTGAGTAGCCATAGACTGTAGTTAAGACCAGTATGGGACACAATTCTGTGTGTCTAGCAGACACGACCCAATTCACTGAATGCCTATATCAGTATGATCACAAAGCTCCTATTGGCGATGACAGTATGGGGCATTCCAGCTCCATTACACCCACCTGAAACCTGGACACTGAAGTGAGGATATGGCCCAGTGCGAGCTAACATCCACAGGGGACAGTATGGACGTGAAGATTGGCTCTGTGTTGAGCGTGCTGTCAGCAGTGCATGTCTGGGTCCCAATGAACTCACACTGCACACCCTGGCAGTGGACAAGAGGAGCCTCTGGAGGATGTCCGAGTCTGGGAATGTTGTGAAGTGTAACCTGCTGGGCAGTGAGTGCGAGGGCACAGAACATTTCCACATAATTGAGTGTCTGAGGCTCCACCAACAGAGAGGGTAAAGGACAGAGCAGCAGATGGCCAGTAACACAGCATTGAGGGGCTGAGAATCTGACGGTGACCTGTGTTGGGGGGCGGTGGGGGGGGGGGTTCTCATTGTTGTGTGGGCTCAGTAGGTGCTGGCCGTCTTCTGCTCGTTTCTCAACTGAAGATGAGTAAGACGGAGAGTACGTCCGCGGCACAACAGGGTGAGGCCAGTCACTCCACCATTCAACAACAATAACAAATGACACTTTCACGTCAGGAGCACTTCCCAAGGCGCTGGACAGACAGGGATCCACACCCAAGTTGGTGGTTGGGATCAGCACGCAGCATTCAGATGGTTACCACACCGCGTGTGATAAACTTGGGGATTATCTCACAGCCTGTGATAAAGTGGTTATTTGTTTGAGACATCTCAACACCAACTTGCACTTACACAGCTCACCTCACGCAGAGTAATAGCCCAGAGCGCTTGATGCCGAGCCGGGGGGAGGGGGGAGGTGACCGTCAGCACAATCGAAGAGGAAGGTTTCAAGTGCAACCTCAAGATGGGGAAGGAGGGGGCAAGGCAGAGGGTTCCAGAGTCTCGGGGCATAGTGGCTGAAAGCGCAGCCACCAATGGTGCAACTGAGAGCATGAATGACAAGCAGGAGGCCGGAGCATGTGGTGAGGCCGGAGCACGTGGTAAGGCACTATATCAAATCTAAGGATTATTATTATTATCTCACCTCCTGGGATAAGTTGGTTATCTGATACCCTGTGATATTGTTGAGGTGGGTCATTGCTGACCTGCCAGTGATCAGTCTGACCGGCTATGCTGGGGCAGCAGACTGTCAGGAGATGGAGAGAGAGCTGTACATTTACGTGTCTCTAATGGTTGGGACTCAGGTTTTTAAAGTCAAGGATCAGCCTGGCTGCTGTCAATGTGACCCATCCTTCACTGCTCACATAAACCAATGTACAGTCACGGCTGGGTGTGGGTGGCTCCGCACAGCACAGCAATACCCAGCATCACACATTACTGTGTCTCGTCGCTGTTTGTTTGTCGTCTGTATCAATCAGTGGCTGGAAACTGCCTTCAACCTTTGTCTTCCTACAGATCTGAATGTCAGAGCGGAGACTGCGTCCCTTAGTGTTTGTACTCTAGGGTAACGCCCCTTGTTTTATACCTCTGTGCCGCGGGTCACACACTAACTCACTTAGCACGAGCCCACTCAGCTTCTCACCCACTGACTCGCACACCGGGCACCATAACCTCCCTGTGTTTACCGTGACCGTTACCCTGTATCTGAGCGAGCAAACCCAATTCTGCCAGGGTTAGCTCCAGCTGTTAACCCTTCCACACACCCTGGGGCTATGGGTCCCCAAGCCTTGACTCTAAAGTCGGATGTGTTCCTCCAGAGAGAGAGTGCAGTGCGCATTCCATTCCTAACACATTGAGATTTCCACTTGTAAGTGGCAGGCATATGTGGAACTCTTAGTCTGGTTTGGAGACAGAATCATGATGGGTTTATGCGTGTCAGACACTCAGCTGATCAAACAATAAGCTTTCTACTCTTCTATCTCTTTATTTCCCTGTCTCTTTATCTTCCTCGCTTTCTACTATCATCTGTCTCGCTCTATTCATCTCTCTCTCTGTCCTTCTTGATTGCTCTCTCTCTCTTTGTCTTTCTGTCTCTCTCGGTCAGTCTTCCTTTCAATTTCTCTGACTTTCTATGTATCTATCTTTCTCTCTGTCTCTTACTGTTCTCTCTTTCTCAATCTCTTTCTGTGTGTGTCAGTATATCTCTCACTCTTCCTCTGAATGTGTTTCTCTGTGAGTGTGTATATACCTCTCCCTCTGTCATTAATGACCTCCGTTGCTGGCTGTCATTTGGGTATGGCTCTGCTATAGACACAGGGTAACGCTTGCCATCTCCCGGTAATTGGTATGTGCCGTCCTGCTGCCGCCTGCCCTCGGCACGGGCTCTGACACCTCACGCTGTGGCCCTCACTGCAGTGTAACCTCTTAATCCTTTCCATACACAGTGGTGTGTGCGGGGCTCTCCTCCAGTGACAGGGCAAGAAGTGAGGGTTGGAGCTGCACTGGGCCTGTGGGGGCCGAGCGAGTGGGGAGAGGAGCTGTTAGCTCACAACGCTTGTGTTTGATACAGTACCAAGACCACAGGAAATTCCAGTACAGGCAGTGTAGTGACTGTGCGCACAGAAAGGGCTCACAAACAGCCACGAGATGAACAAGAGATTTATCTGGCAGATTGTTAGCCAGGGCACCCAGAGGGGAAGGTCCCAGGTTCAAACCTCTGCCCAGTGCTGAGTGGCTGATCTCAGCCCCGCATTAACAGTGTTACAGTAACAGCCGGGCTGGGTGGAGTGCCTCCTGTTTGTGTAATTACCACTGTCATTCAGAACAAACTTGTTAGATTTAGCAATTTAATCCCATTTCTGTAGAATATTTATGTAAAAGAGAATTTATAAACACTTTGATTTGCTTCTAAATAATGAATAATAATCGCCAAGAGTATAACTGTACATACTGTCCCAACTCACTGTGGACTGCCCTCACATGGGCAGGAGATCAGGAGCAGGAGCAGGGAGTGAGGGGAGATGGGATGCTGGGTGAGGAGATGGGGTAATGGGTGAGGATGTGGGATAATGGGTGAGGAGATGGGGCAATGGGTGAGGAGATGAGGTAATGGGTGAGGAGATGGGGTAATGGGTGAGGAGGTGGGGTAATGGGAGATGGGGTAATGGGTGAAGAGATGAGGTAATGGGTGAGGAGATGGGGTAATGGGTGAGGAGATGAGGTAATGGGTGAAGAGATGAGGTAATGGGTGAGGAGATGGAGTAATGGGTAAGGAGATGAGGTAATGGGTGAGGAGATGGAGTAATGGGTGAGGAGATGAGGTAATGGGTGAAGAGATGGGGTAATGGGTGAGGAGATGGAGTAATGGGTGAGAACATGGAGATGGACAGTTAGCGAGTGTGTGTCAGGAGTTACTGTTTGGTGCGTGTAGTGGAAATGTCTGCTCACATCCATGGATTGATGCTAACATCTCTCTCATTGCCTCTTTTTTTTCCGATCACTGTGCATGCGTGTGCTGCTCTGTCTCGAACTGCATCCGGCGTCAAACAGGACGGTGAGCAAACTGTGTAAGTGCTCACACTCATTCACCCCATTCCCCTGCCTTCCCTCTCTCCCCCCAGCTCTCCTCAGGCACGCCAAGGCTTCTGCTGCATGCTCACACTCAGGCTTGTTTGCGTGTGCGTGTGCTGTGTGTGTGCTGTGCATGTTACATATATATTTTTTAGCTTCCTCCAAACCACAGGGTTGTCCTCCACAGGGCCAATCAACTGCTGCTTTTGACCTCCCCCTATTCCACCCCCCCATCCCCCGCCCCCAAATTCTGACTGAACTCAGCCTTGGGAACGTTGCCTTCATGACAGCTAAACTGCGGGAATTCTTCCCAACCTCCCCTCGGACACCTTCACAAGATCAGAGTCAATTGATAGGAATCTGGAAGAACCTGCAAAATGGGATTGGGAAAACAACAGGCTCCTGCAGCCTGCTGTGTCTTCACCACATTTAATTCTCTCTATACTGTGCGTCCACACTCCCAGGTCAGGGTTAGACACAGTAAAGCTCTCTCTACGCTGTGCATCCACACTCCCAGGTCAGTGACAGGACTTGTGGAAGATGGGGCGGGGGGATGGGACACAGGCTGTGGGGGTCTGGATTCTCTGGAGAGGGGGAGCTGGGTAACCCCGCAAGGAGTCTGATGGGGAAGCGGATGTGTCACACGCATAGAGGAGGGTTTGGGCTGTGTTGAGGGCAAGGTGCTGATGAAGATGTGATGGCGATGGAGAGAAGCGTTTGGCCAGTCATCGGGTGGAAGATGTGAAGGAGAGGTGAGGGTGTAACAAATCACTGAGATTGCCCACAGGCACTGAGCTGGAGCGAGTGAGCAGGGAGGGGGATCCGTCAGAGCCTGAGGGGAGGAGACGCTGCCAGGAATCTCAGGTTTGTTAACATTGAGCTGAAAGCTACGGCCCTTCCAGGACCTGATGACTGACGGGTATCAGTCAGGACAGCCGTGATGCTGCAGCGAAGAGACGCAGAGAAATGGAGTTGGGTGCCATCCAGGAACATAAAAAAAATGGCTTCATGTCTGCAGATGATGTCACCAAGGAGAGCGTGTAGATGAAGAAAGGACAAGGGAGAGAGCCCTAGGATGGGACATGTGACCCAGAGAGAGTACTGGGAATGTCACACCTTACCAAGAGGAGAGGCCGGGAGAGGACAATGGGACAGGTAGGAGAGGTACCAGGAGTGTGCAGAGCCAGAGGTACATCAGGGAGAGGCTGAGGGCAGGGAGCCCTGTTCACACAGAGGATGGCTTCAATGACTGTTCCCACTGTCTCCGGATGAAGGGGGCTCACACAGGGTGAGGTGAGAGAGGAATGGAGATGATGCACTAGCTTGAGAGTAGTCAAAGGTGGGTGACACCATTACAACAGTGTGAACCAAATGTGTCTCTAACCTTGACCTGGGAGTGTGGACGCACAGTGAATAATAATAATAATGATAATCCTTGCATTTGATATAGCGCTTTTCACGTCGGGAGGACGTCCCAAAGCGCTTCACAGAACACACTGTAAAGTGAATTGACTGTATATTTGTGGGCGAACGCGGCAGCCAATTGCGCACAGCAATGTCCCACAAACAGTCGTAGATTGAAAATGACCAATTTATTATTGTTTTTGGTTTTGGAGGATTATTATTAGGCTCTGTGTGGGGTAAGGAAACTTGCCCAAGGTTTCGCCCTCTGCCTGGAATTGAACTCAGGTCTCTCACTCGCAAAGCGAGTGCTCTAACCACTGAGCTACAGGACTTCACGAAGAGGGGCTTTACTGTGTTTCTAGCCGTTCTGTCACTGACCTGGGAGTGTGGATGGACAGTGGGTCAGGAAGCATCCATTCCTCACGTTATTGACCACAAACCGTCAGTGTGAAGAATCAATAGTTTGACAATTGATTGATTAGACCCGCGTGTGGTGGAGGCAGTGATGTGATTGGCCGAGGAGAGAGGGCTGCCTCTTGCCTGTGTGATTCACTGTGAGTTTGTGCTGTGTTGGGACATTGCATTAGCTCACACCGATTGCATTAAGCCATTAATCCATCACATTGCTTGCTGTACTGTGACCTGGACACGTCCACAGATGTCACTGGATCTGTCTGAGCGGTCAGTGTCCTGTTGGCTGCCATTGCCCTCAGGGTGAGCTGGCGAGGGAGAGAGGGACAGGCCCTGAGCATCTGACCCAGTTAGCATTACTGCGGAGATATTGTCCATGTTCTGGATTTCTGCAGACATCAGGTGTCTGATTCTAAAACAGACTATTTTTTGTTAGGGCAGGATTAAGAATGTCCCACAGACCTGTACCATATTCAACTCATGGAGAAAATGACCTGTCAGCCAGGCAGAGGTGCACATTGTGTCTGTCTCCCAGACGCTCTGTAAATTGTGGGTATAAAACAAAGTATTTAATAAGATAAACAAGCAGGAAGTGGAGCGTTAATTACTGCCTGCTTCCACCAGTCAAAGAATCATTAATCCATCACCTCCTAATCCTGGAGACCAGGGTCTTATTGGAGTTGTGTCCAGGTCAGAGCATCCCATTAGAGACAGGAACAGGACATTGAGAGGGGCTATGGAGACACACAGGCTGGGGAGACAGTCCAAGGTTTCCCAGCGTGGAGAAGATCGGGGGATGTGATCGAGCTTTCAACACCCATGCCTCCCGAAAGCCATTCCATCATGGCAAGGGAATACAGGAGGATCCGGGGAGAGAAGAGGGGTGGGATTAGAGCAGTGAGCAACACCAGGAGAGACCGTCAGTGACACAGGGCACAGACCTGGGAACTTTGCGTTGTACTGAGTGAAGGGGGTGAAATGATCTCAACAAACGTTACTTTAAGCTCCTGGGACGGTGGTGATGTAAGAGCTCAGACTGGAGGGTGGGGGGCGGCAGGACTGGGACTCTGATGCCCCATATGAGTGACTCTCCCCCCACACCACTACCCTGGAGGGGAATTCTCCTGATACCTCAACCCTGAGGGAACTCTCCCCACACCTCACCCGGGAAAGTGATAATTAGTAGATGGAATGTGTTAAGAACAAGAGAATTTCAGGGAGTTAATAGGGATTGATATCAGTGAGGACCCCTCCTTCCCCGCCCTCAGCATTTGGCCACTGAATGTGTTGGAAGCCGGGATCCTGCCGGGTTTGTCCGGTTCTGGCATCCCAATTGTCCGGTGAAGCCACAGGAAACAACAACTTGTATTTATATAACGCCTCACGCAGGGAAGCTTCCCAGAGCACCGAGTCCAGTGAAGCAGCAGGAAACACCGCCATTGGCATCTGAGTCAGACTGGAGCTGGGAGGGGGGTCAGCCTGAAATCCACCTTTTCTTAAGAAACATGTTGGCATCTGTGCAGTGGGCGCCGTGTGAGCTGCCAGCACAGTGCTGTCTGACGCTCAGACTCTCTCTCTCTCTCTCTCTCTGTTACAGACTTTTCAGTAGTTTAGGGGAACTCAACACCATCTCCCAGCGGACATTCGGGGCGACCTTCACCATCCGCCCAGGAACCAGGCACCCGGTCAGCCGGCGGACTCCCAGCCCCGGCAAAGCCACACTGGAAACAAGGACAGAGCTGGTCAGCTCCCCCCGGCCCCCCACCCTGCCCAGCCCCACCCAGACACCCCCCACCATCCTCAAATCCTCCAGCCTCAACATCCCCCACGAGCCCAAGGAAGTGCGCTTTGTGATGCGCAGCTGCAGTGCCCGGAGCCGCTCGCCCTCGCCCTCGGGAGCCCCCATGCATTCCTTGCTGCCCCCTAAACCCTTCTGTCAGAAGCCTGTGGCCATGTGGAACAAGTACGATGTGGCCGACTGGCTGGACAACCTGAACCTGTCCGAGCACAGGGACAGCTTCCTCCACAACGAGATTGAGGGCTCCCATCTGCCCGCTTTGACCAAGGAGGACTTTGTGGAGTTGGGAGTCACACGGGTCGGGCACAGGATGAACATGGAGCGGGCACTGAAGCGTCTATTGGAGAGTTAGCTCACCCCGGGGGAGGGGGGAGGGAGGGGGTAATCTGGGGCGGGTTGGGGGGGGGGGGAGTTTATTACACTGCACTTGAGGGTGGCTAGAGAGAGCTCGGAGCTCAGTGACCTCGCCATTTCGGTAAATGTTGCATGACTATTTAGAGGAGTTTAATGGCTTGTGTGGGTGGCGGACAGCGATAGCTGGGCTGAAAGTCTCTGATGGGAAGCGCTGAGGGGCTGCTTTTATAATTTTTAAAACACACAGGAGAGAGGAAACTCACACCGATTTTATATCCACAAAATTCAGTTGCCTTCGGAACCAATCTTGCGGTGTTGAGAGGCTCTCTCTCTGAGGCTGACTGTCAGGCCGGGAAGTGGGATAGGAAACCTTTCACTCACCCGTCATTGCAGTTGAGGTACAGATCAGCCATGATCTAATAGAATGGCGGAACAGGTTCAAGGGGCTGAATGGCCTCCTCCTGTTCCTATGTTCACTGCTCGCCACTGCAGGCGGCTAGAGGCTCAGGCTGGGCGGGTGGGGTCTGAGGTTCTGGCTGGGAGGGGTGGCTGGGGGGAGCTCGGGTGGGGGGGGATAAACGACGCTGACGTTTTAACACCGAGTCACAGAATTTCTCATCTTTTTATCAATTATATATTTGAACAAAAATAATATAAAAAAAAGTTTTTATGTTATAATTTTACTAAAACTACAAATATATTATTACATCAAAGCGACAGGACCGATGGGACACGCATTTATTTGGTTTTAGTGACATTCCCTCTTGTATCTCCTTCTGGCCGTCTCTCTATCTCTCCCTCTGGCAGTGTGTCTTTCTGTCTCTGCATCTCTCCCTCCAGCAGTCTCTCTCTCTCGCTCTCTCTCTCTGTGACCAGGTGTGACAGTGAGTGCAGTTGGTTGGGGCTGTGGGTGGGTGACACCGTGATGTTTGGGAAACTTTAGAGCATTTTAACCCATTGTCTTCCACAACAAGCAAAGGGGACGAACCGCAGGTGACACAGGGCTCCTCAGTGTCCTGCGTGTCTACAGGTCAGGAGTAGGAATGAAGCAATGACCCGGGTCAGAGCTGGTCATAGCCCCACACTGACCCGTGATAGCCCCACACTGACCCGTGATAGCCCCACACTGACCCGTGATAGGCCCCACACTGACCCGTGATAGCCCCACACTGACCTGGGCTAGGATTCTCCCACACTGACTCAAGCACCTCGCTCGGCTGGGACAGCTCCGCATTTCGGCTGAGAGAGAAAATAGTTTTTTTTGTATTTAATTCTTCACCAAAAAGAAACGACCTGATGGACAGAGTGTGACTTATTCTAGTATGTGAGGTTTGGTGAGACCCACATGGACACATCCCCCTGCGCCCCAGACCCTCGACCAGGCCCCTTCCCAAGGGGAGACGGAGGGAGAGTGGGGTGAGGCAAGGGAGAGTGGGTTTAGACTGGAGGGGAGTGAGCAGAGAGGGGTAAGACTGGGGGAGTGTTCTCTTGGGAGAGGTGACAGGTGGAATTGGTGATCGAGATCTGATATGATGGACGTGAGCTTGTGATGAAGAGCAACAATTGTGCTAACTCCAGCTAGGGAAACGGGGACCGGGAGTCGATAGAAGGGAACGAGACATGATACCATTTATAGGTAGAACAGGGGACTGGGAGTCGATTATACGTAAGAAGAAACAAGACCACAACCAGGTGTGGACAGGACTCTGGGCTGGGAGTCAGTGAGGGAGATGGTCGGTGGTGTGGACAGGACTCTGGGCTGGGAGTCAGTGAGGAAGAGGAAGATGAGCTTTCGTGCCTCTGAGGTAGCGATGGAAGAGCTGGTCGGAGTGAGTGATAAAGACCGGGTGGATCGTGGCGATCCCCGGTCGGTGCTGAGTTTGCCGATCTCAGCCGGGGCGGGCAGGGTGGTCGCTGGCCATGGTCTCAGCGCCCCCTGGGTCAGGGAGGGCACAGTTAAGCCCCCAGGTCTTGATCCTGAGCTCCTGCCCGGTGACCTGTGCCGGGCGGTGGTATCAGGTGAGGGCGAGTCGGGCTGGACTGTAGGGCCCGCCCCCACCGAGGGCAACACGCTCTCAATAAAACGGCAAGAGCCTCCGGGACCAGCGCCATGAGACAAGGTACAAGAGTTACCTCGAGGCCGAAGAGAGTCAGGCGGGGAATCCCGGAGCCAGAGGCTTCCCCCGGGAGGAGAGAGCGAGGAAACGGGAATGTTCAGAAACCAGGTCAACAACAAGGGTTTGAGAAAGTGACGAGGGAGAAGGTGTCAGCGCTAGTCACTGAGTCAGTCACTAGAGGTTAGACCCCAGCCTCCATCTCCCGAACTCCTCCTCCCCTCCCCCTGGCCCATCACCCTCCCTTCCCACTGGCCCATCACCCTCCCTTCCCACTGGCCCATCACCCTCCTCTTCCCACTGGCCCATCACCCTCCTCTTCCCTGGCCCATCACCCTCCCTTCCCACTGGCCCATCACCCTCCCTTCCCACTGGCCCATCACCCTCCCCTCCCCTGGCCCACCACCGTCCCCTCCCAGTGTCCGATCCCATCACTGGTTCTGACACGCAACCCTGTACAAAGGGCGGCGATGGGTAAATGCAGGTGCATTAGGATGTGGAATGGATACCCAACAATACTGGAGACAATGTTTTCTACAGGAATTGGAGAGTCTAACCCCACTCTGCCTTCGCCCCCTCACCACCCCTGGTCTAAAACTACTCTGAAGCCTGACTAACCACTGAAGGGAGAGTGGGGTTAGACTGGGGTGAGTGAAGGGAGAATGGGGGTAGTGAGGGGAGAGTGGGGTTAGACTGGGGAGAATGAGGAAAGAGGGGTTAAACAACAAAATTACATTTGTAAAGCGCCTTTCATGTTGGGAGGCGTTCCCCCCCCCCCCCGGTCTAACCCCAGTCTCCCCTCGCTCCCCCACAACCTGACTCACTGGCCACCGAAATAACCGATCACTGTTTACCCAGTCGTAACCCTTCGTGATCCTCACGCTTCGATTGGTTATCCTTTAACCCTTTCAGCTCCAGCTTGTGACACTGTGTATTGAACCTGTGCCTCACCCCTTCTCCTTCAACGGCCCACCCCCACCTCTACATCTCAGTGTCACTGTGCCTCTGACCATCACTGTGAGACCAAACCGCTCCCCCTCCAATCACTATATAGGAACTATAGTACTGCAGGAGCTGTGTGTCCTCAGGGGGTAGAGCACTGTCTGTATGTGTGGGGGAGCACTCTATGGGGGGTGGGGATAAGCGCTATTTGTGTGGGGGCAAGAGTACTTTGTGGGGGGTGGGGTGGGGGAGAGAGAACACTGTGTGTGGGGGATGAGCGCTGTGTACGGAGACTGGAGTGTGCAGGTGTGTGGAGGGGAGAACGATTTGTGTGTGAGTGGGGAGACAGCGCTGTGGGGGTGGGAGGTCTGTGTGGGGGGGGGGGGCACTGTGTGCAGATGATAGGGGCTGGGAGGGCGCTGTATGTGTTGGGGGGAGGGAGGGTGGGGGTTGCTGTGTGCGGGTGCTGGGGGGAGCCGAGGGCACAGATTATTCCTCTTTGTACTAAAGGCAACGGCCGATCAGGTCCATTTTGTAATAATTATAATTTCAGGAGATCACAAACTGAGGGAAGAGAATTTCTTACTGTGACTCCTCGCACCAGAGACTCTATGTTTGTTATAATAATGTAATAAATTTCTAATAACTTTATCATCTCTCACTGTCGCCCGACCTTTCATTTTTAAATCTCTCCACGTGCCACAGCCCCCAACCCCCCCACCCTCACCCCCCCCACCCTCTCAACCCCCCCCCCACCCTCCCCCTCAACCCCCCCCACCCTCCCTCCTCAACCCCCCCACCCTCACCTCCCCCTCAACCCCCCTCCCCTCACCCCCCAAACCCCCACCCTCCCCCCTCAACCCCCCACCCTCAGCCTCACCCCCTCAACCTCCCCCTCAACCCCCCCACCCTCACCCCTCAACCCCCCACCCTCAACCCCCCCACCCCTCCCCCTCAACCCCCCCACCCTCACCCCTCACCCCCCCCACCCTCACCCCTCAACCCCCCCACCCTCACCCCCCCCACCCCCAGCCTCCCCCCCCACAACCCCCCCCACCCCACCCTCCCCCCTCAAACCCCCCACCCTCAGCCTCACCCCCTCAACCTCCCCCTCAACCCCCCCACCCTCACCCCCTCAACCCCCACCTCAACCCCCCCCACCCCCAGCCTCCCCCCCACAACCCCCCCCACCCCAGCCTCACCCCCTCAATCCCCCACCCTCAGCCTGTCAGACCGGGGGTTGGGCTGGAGGACCGGGCTGGGGTGGGGTGGGGGCGGGTTTGGATGATGTATGGCGGGGCGGGAGGACACGGGACGTGTGTGACTGGCGGGACGGGATGACCTGTTGGCTCGGAACTAGAGGACCTGTTGGGGGCGGGGCTGGAGGACCTATCGGGGCGGGGCTGGAGGACCTGTGGGGGCGGGGCTGGAGGACCTGTGGGGGCGGGGCTGGAGGACCTGTCGGGGCGGGGCTGGAGGACCTGTGGGGGCGGGGCTGGAGGACCTGTCGGGCGGCGCTGGAGGACCTGTGGTGATGGCGGTGGCTGTGGCCGTGGCCGCGGCTCTCGCTGTCGCTGTCGCTGCGCTCTCTCTGGCGGCCGCCGCTCCCCCCAACATAGTGCTGCTGTTCGCTGATGACTTGGGTTACGGGGACCTGAGCTGCTTCGGCCATCCGACCTCCAGCACCGCCCACCTGGACTCCCTGTCCGCCACCGGCCTCAGGCTCACCGGCCTCTACACGCGGCCAGTGTCTGCAGCCCCTCCCGGTGACAGCCTCACTGACCCGCACACAGTGACCCCCACACACACACAGTGACACACACACACACACAGTGACACCACACACACACACAGTGACACACACACACAGTGACACCCACACACACACAGTGACACACACACACAGTGACACACACACAGTCGCACACACACAGTGACACACACACACACACAGTGACACACACACACAGTGACCCACACACACAGTGACCCTAAAACACACACACACAGTGACCCTCACACACACACACAGTGACCATCACACACACACACAGTGACCCTCACACACACACACACACAGTGACCATCACACACACACAGTGACCATCACACACACACACAGTGACACACACACACACACAGTGACACACACACACACACACAGTGACACACACACACAGTGACCCAAACACACACACACACAGTGACCCTAAAACACACACACACGCAGTGACCCTAAAACACATACACACGCAGTGACCCTAAAACACACACACACAGTGACACTAAAACACACACACACACAGTGACACACACACACACACACACACAGTGACCCTAACACACACACACACAGTGACCCTAAAACACACAGTGACCCTAAAACACACCACACACAGTGACACACAACACAGTGACACACACACCACAGTGACCACACACACACACACACACACCAGTGACACACACACACACACACAGTGACCCTAAAACACACACACACAGTGACCCTAACACACACACACACAGTGACCCTAAAACACACACACACACAGTGACCCTAAAACACACACACACAGTGACCCTAAAACACACACACACAGTGACCCTAAAACACACACACACAGTGACCACACACACAGTGACCCTAAAACACACACCACAGTGACACACACACACAGTGACCCTAAAACACACACACACAGTGACCCTAAAACACACACACACAGTGACCCACACACACAGTGACACACACACACACACACAGTGACACACACACACAGTGACCCTAAAACACACACACACACAGTGACCCTAAAACACACACACACAGTGAACACACACAGTGACACACACACACATACACACACACTCACACACTGATACACTCAAACACATTGACACAGAGCCACTCGGATACACACACACACAGACCTGGTGGGGGTGGGGGTGGGGGTCTCGGGCACTGATGTCACTGACGGCTGCTCTCTGCTTCCTCACTCAGGGCAGCGTTGCTGACCGGCCGTTATCCCAGCCGTTCTGGCGTTTACCCCGGGGTTTTTTACCCGGACTCGCGAGGGGGGCTGCCGCTGAACGAGACCACCATCGCGGAGCTGCTGCGGACACGAGGCTACGCCACGGCCATGGTGGGCAAGTGGCACCTGGGCTACGGGCTGAACGGCAGCTTCCTGCCCCTGAACCAGGGTTTCCAGCAGTGGCTCGGGGTCCCTTACTCCCATGACCAGGGTCCCTGTCAGAACCTGACCTGCTTCCCCCCCGACACCCGCTGCTTTGGGCTGTGTGACCAGGGAGTGGTGCCGCTGCCAGTCTTCCAGGACTGGGACATCGTGGAGCAGCCGGTGACATTCCCACCCTCACCGCCCGCTACAATCGCTTCTCCACTGACTTCATCCACCGCTCGGCCTCTGCACGACAACCCTTCTTCCTCTACTACGCCTCACACGTAAGCCCACCCGACAATAATAATAATAATAATAATAATAATCCTGGCGTTTGGTACCGCGCCTTGTCTCGTCTTCCAGGCGCCTCTCAGAGCTTCACAGAATGGACTGAACTGTATATTTTGTCCACAAACAGTTGTGCAGTGAGTGACCACATTATTATTATTTTGGGGGGAGGGATTATTACCCCATTTTTAAATATTTACTTAAATATTAGGATTCATATTTTGGAATGGAATGCAAAGGAGAATTCTCGTCTGTAGCATAATCTTTATTTAGGTATTACCATCACTCAAGGTGACCAAATTATTATTATTTTGTTATTTATTTTTGAAGGAATTATTATCCTCAGAACATAGCAACAGGAGGAGGCCATTCAGGACCTCCAGCCTGTTCCGCCATTCAATAAGATCATGGCTGATCTGTACCTCAACTCCAATTACCCGCCATTGCACCGTATCCCTGATCCCCCGACCCAACAAACATCCGTCCACCTCAGTCTGGACAGTGTGACTGGATACATTTTTGGGGGAGAGAGAGAGAGTCCCAGATTTCCACTAACCTTTGGGTGAAAAACTGGCCCTGATTTCACTCCAGTTAGTAACTTAGACGTTATACGGGAACACATGCACACCGGCTTTTATACTGCAAACACCCACCCACACACCCACACACACAACCACTCACCCACACACACACACACACACAACCACTCACCCACACACCCACACACACAACCACTCACCCACACACACACAACCACTCACCCACACACACACACACAACCACTCACCCACACACCCACACACACAACCACTCACCCACACACACACACACAACCACTCACCCACACACACACACACACACAACCACCCACCCACACACCCACACACACAACCACTCACCCACACACACACACACAACCACTCACCCACACACCCACACACACACACCCACGCACACCACGCACAGCCACCAATCCACACACACGCCCACCCACCACATACATACACACAGCATGACCCTCTGCTCATGTTTGGATAGTTTCTCAGTGGCTAAAAGTGCAGCCCCTAATGGTGGAGCTGAGGGGACGAGGGACAAGCAGTGGCTGATCATAGCCCCGCTCTGTGCCGGTGTCTGTTACCCACCCTGGGCAGCGGCTGTGATAGTGTCTGATTGAGTAACCTGGTCTCCGCAGCACACTCACTACCCGCAATTCGCCAGTGCCCACTTCACGGGGAAGTCTGGACGCGGGGCCTTTGGTGACGCTCTGATGATTTGATGGTTGTCGGTCGGCTGATCGTGAAATCGCTGCGAGACGCTGGGGTGGAGAATAACACCTTCATCTTCTTCACCAGCGATAACGGGTAAGTCTGACACGGTCTCTCTCACTAACCCAGCGAGAGAGAGAGTCACTGTGTCTCTAACTCCTGACCATGGGAGTGTGAGGGACAGTGTGGGAGTCTGACTATGTTACTGTGTGTTCAGGCCCGGAACTGATGCGGATGTCTCGGGCGGGACTGCTGGATTGCTGAAGTGTGGGAAAGCCACGACGTACGAAGGAGGAATGAGGGAGCCAGGAATCGCCTATTGGCCTGGGAAAATCCCCCCAGGTCAGAGTCCTCACCATCACCGGTGGGAGGGGATGGGATTCGGTTCAAGTCCATCTCTCCTCCGCTCTCTCTCTCTCGGTGTTTATCAGTTTGTGTGTCTCAGTGTGTGAGGCTGTGTGTCTCAGTGGTGAGAAGTTGTGTTGGCAGGTGTAAGCCACGAGCTGATGAGTACCCTGGACCTGCTGCCCACCATCGCCAAGATCACGGGGCTGAGCTGCCCCGGGTCCCACTGGACGGATACGACATGAGCAACATGCCTCTTCAAACAGTGGCCAGGTATGTTCCCGGGATTAGAGAGCTCCAGTGGGGGAGCGAGCCCCAGCACAGACACCATGGGGGGGGGGGGGGGGGAGAGAGAGAGAGATAGAGCAGGGAATGGGGTTAGAGTAGAGAGCTCCAGTGGGGAGCGAGCCCAGCACAGACACGATGGGGAGAGAGAGAGAGAGAGCAGGGAATGGGGTTAGTTTAGAGAGCTCCAGTGGGGGAGCGAACCCCAGCACTGACACGATGGGGAGAGAGAGAGAGAGAGCAGGGAATGGGGTTAGTTTAGAGAGCTCCAGTGGGGAGCGAGCCCCAGCATAGACACGATGGGGAGAGAGAGAGCCGGGAATGGGTTAGAGTAGAGAGCTCCAGTGGGGAGCGAACCCCAGCACAGACACCATGGGAGAGAGCAGGGAATGGGATTAGGTAGAGAGCTCCAGTGGGGAAGCGAGCCCCACAGTTAGAGTAGAGAGCTGCAGTCTCCACAGTGTGATAAGGTGCTATATCACAGGTTGGATTGTTAGTATTGTTATTATTCCAATGTGGTTTCAGGGACGACGCCGCAGTGTAATTTATTACCCGATCTCCGCCAAACGTGGGTTGTTTGCCATTCGCCTTGGGCACTACAAGGCCCATTACTACACACAAGGTAAACACCGGGACTCGTAGGCTTACAGCACGCTGCGGGAGGGGCTAAGGGGGTGGCGGCAGGGCTGTGTGTGTGTGAGGGGGTACTGCATGTGTGGGGGGGCTGTGTGTGTGGTGGGGGGCTATGAGGGAGCAGGGCTGTGAGAGGTGGGGCTGTGAGTTGTGCTCTGCATGGGGGAGGCTGCATAAAGTAGAGAGCTCCAGTGGGGGGAGCGAGCCCCAGCACAGACACGATGGGGAGAGAGAGAGAGAGAGCGGGGAATGGGGTTAGAGTAGAGAGCTCCAGTGGGGAGCGAGCCCCAGCACAGACACGATGGGGAGAGAGAGAGCGGGGAATGGGGTTAGAGTAGAGAGCTCCAGTAGGGGAGCGAGCCCCAGCACAGACACGATGAGGGGAGAGAGAGAGAGAGCGGGGAATGGGGTTAGAGTACAGAGCTCCAGTGGGGGAGCGAGCCCCAGTGAATGGCCTATGTCTCTCCAGGTTCCATCAAGAGTGGGACGACCCGGACCATGACTGTCACTTCACGGCTCACTATCAAACACGATCCTCCCTGGTGTTTGACCTGGAGACAGATCCCTCTGAGAATTACCCCTGACCAGCGCGGGTTTCCCGGCCTCGCTGATCTGCTCCGGACTTCGCTGCGGAGAAGGCCAGCTTCGAGGCAGGGATGGTGCAGTTTGGGGAGAGCCAGATTGAGTTGGGCGGGGACCCCAAACTCCAGCCCTGTGCTGTCCCCGGCTGCACCCCTCACCCGAGCTGCTGTGTGAAACGTTAGCCTGTGAAGGGGGCCTCGTCACACACACTAATCAATAACTGTAATTAACACTGCGGAGAGAGAGCTTGTGTGGGGGGTCATCCCAATGCTTAAGACAACACAAACCAAACTGAGAATCCAGGCATCCACCTGCACATGGAATCCCAGAGATGGATTGTTGCAATGGAATGCGCACACTCTCGCGTAGAAACATAGGAACAGGAGGAGGCCATTCAGCCCTTTGAGTCTGTTCCGCCTTTCTATAAGATCATGGCTGATCTGTATCTCAAGTCCAATTACCCACCTTGGAGGGAGGGGGGTGGGGGTCACTGAGGGAGTCTGGCTCCTGGGTGTTGGTTGATGATGATGCGGGTTTGACCCTGATGGTGATCGGGGACTGGGGTTGAGTGAGGAGGGGAGGTTGAGGGCTGGGAGTGGTCCATGGTCTGATCGGAGGGTTTAAGCAGCTGTGTGACCCACACCGTCTGTCTGGGAGCAGAGACCAGCGGCCAACTCAACCAGGTCCAAACCCCATTAGGTTTGTTCTGTCTGCCTTCCTGCCTGTCTATCTGTCTGCCTATCTGTCTGTCTATCTGTCTGCCTATCTGTCTGTCTATCTGTCTGCCTATCTGTCTGCCTATCTGTCTGCCTACCTGTCTGCCTACCTGTCTGTCTATCTGTCTGCCTACCTGTCTGTCTATCTGTCTGCCTATCTGTCTGTCTATCTGTCTGCTACTTGTCTGTCTATCTGTCTGCCTACTTGTCTGTCTATCTGTCTGCCTACTTGTCTGTCTATCTGTCTGCCTACTTGTCTGTCTATCTGTCTGCCTACTTGTCTGTCTATCTGTCTGCCTACCTGTCTGTCTATCTGTCTGCCTATCTGTCTGTCTATCTGTCTGCCTACTTGTCTGTCTATCTGTCTGCCTACTTGTCTGTCTATCTGTCTGCCTACTTGTCTGTCTAATCTGTCTGCCTACCTGCCTATCTCCCACCTTGGAAAATGCTCTCTCTCTCTCTCTCTCTGTCCCTGGAGGGACAATTTCCTGTTTACCTAATTCCGGAGAGTATGAGGCGCAGGTTGGCGAGAGCCAAGGCTGGAGGGGGGGCCCAGGGTGTGTGTTGGGGTAACTGCTGGAGTCTAAGCAGCTAAACCCACACAGGTTGGCCATCGATATCACTGTCTGGCAGCTTTCCCACCGCTTGTCCAGCTGGGACCCCCCTCCCCGTCAGGGCTTTGGCTGTGGGGTTACAGGAGCTGAGGGGAGAATGTGTCTTCTGAGACACTGACGATTGCTTTGAGGGAATGTCAGTATTTGAAGAGATTTCCCTAATTCAAATCTCGTAATCAATGAACGACCTGACAATCCAATTGAGTTAACTCTCTCTG